>NW_027528369.1:4823733-5138440 GCF_008692635.1 Crocuta crocuta | reverse complement strand
GAGAGAGAGAGAGAGACAGCGTGAGCAGGGGAGAATCAGAGAGAGGGAGACACAGAATCCAAATACAGGCTCCAGGCTCTGAGCTGTCAGCACAGAGCCCAACGCGGGGCTCGAACCCACGAACCGTGAGATCATGACCTGAGCCAAAGCCAGAAGCTCAACCAACTGAGCCACCCAGGCGTCCCAAGATAACTCTTAATTCCGGTTATAAAATAGGCGAATGTATGAATAGGGAACTTCCCAAAGCACAAGGAACCACCTATGAAAAGATACTTGATTTCATTTTAAAATTGGAGGGAGGGAGTACAAATTAAATGGCAGTGACATGCCATTGCACCTTCATCAGAATGGCAGAAAACGAAAAAGTCTGGTGACGGTAAGTAGCCACGAGGGTGGTGGAGAGGTGGGGAGGCCTGTGGCCCGGTTGGCACAAGCTTATTGGTGTAACTATGGTGGACAAAAGACCTCACTTGGTGTCATGTGGTTTTTTTTAATTCTTATTTATTTATTTTGAGAGAGAGAGCAAGCACGGGACGGGCGGGGGAAGGGGAGAGAGAATCCCACGTAGGCTCCGTGCTCTATGCAGAGCCAGCCGCGGGGCTCAATCTCCTGAACCATGAGACCATGACCTGAGCCAAAACCAAGAGTCAGATGCTCAGCCAACCGAGCCACTCGGGCGCCCTCCAAATCCATATGGTGAGGCCCTAATCCCCAGTGCCTCTGGATGTGACTCTCTTCGCAGACAGTTCTTCAAAAAGGTAATTGAGTTAAAATGAGGTCATATAAGTGGGCCCTCATCCAACATGACTGGTGTCCTTATGAAAAGGGTAACATTTGGCCACAGAGACAGAAATGCACGGAGAGAAAGGAATGGGAAGGTTCAGCACCAGGAGAATGGCGTTTGCAAGCCCAGGAACCCCCAAGGCCACCAGGTCTGGAGCAGATTGTCCCCTCCCGGCCTCCAGAAGGAATTCACGCTGAAGACACCTTCATTTTGGACTTCCAGCTTTCAGAACTGTGAGAGAATCAATTTCTGTGGTTTAAGCCACTTGGTCTGTGATACTTAATCATGGTGGCCCTAGGAAGGCAATACAGCCATCAACCAAAGTGGCTCGTAAATTGTGGTCCATCCGCCCAGCGGGACACTACATGAGAGTGTGAGCAGTGGACAAAAGCAAGCCACAGAGCGATGCAGACAGCATAGTACTGTTCACATGGATGTGGACACACAAAAACGCTGGTTCTCACAGGCACACGTGAATAGTAGTAGTGCCCAAACACGCACGGGAAGACGCGCAGGAGAGGGGCGATGTATCCTGCAAAGAGAAGAAAGACCTGGGTCCAAAACAGCCCTCCGAATTAAAGGCCTTTAGGTGTGTCTAGAATGTTATACTTCCTTAAAAGGATTGAAGGAAATATGGCAAAATTCATGCATTCAACAAACATCGCCCACTGTGTTAGGTGAGGGGTGGGGTGGCCCCAACCAACACCGCACACGGGAGTCTGGATACATACTCTTTAATTCGTGACCCTCCTCGAGGCGCCCTGCACCCCTTCTCCCAGCGGACATCACAAAGTTTTGTCCATATACAAGGCGAGTGTCAGAAAGCAGTATTTTACCCATAATTTCTGAGCACGCACATGCACACATGCATGCGCGCACACATGCACGCACACGCTCACATGCACGCACAGGCTTAAAAGGAGCAGCACAACATAGCAATTTTCTCTCCCTATTTTTTCTATCACAAAGAGACAGGAAAATTCAGGTACACCTTTCACATCACGGTAACAAGAAAGAGAAGAACAAAAATATGCCCAAAGAGAAGCTGCCGGCAAGACAGAATGAACCCAGTTCCCAGCAAAAAAGGCATGCAAATCCCAGGGCCTGTAAACCTGCAAAGCCCCAGGAGGAAATGCAAAGAGTAAACAAATATAGGGAAAATGTTCAAACTCAGGCATGGCCAGATCCTACCTCCCACCCCCACCCGCTCATATCAGGGAGCTCTGGGGGTGGGGGAGGGGGAGGTCTGAGAGTTCCCACCTGAGCTGGCCAACTGGGAAAACGGAGAGAGGGAAACCCCACAGATGACAGGGAGCAGGTGACATTTAGAAAGGTCGAGCATCTGGAGTGTGGGATGGGGACCAGGCAGAAGAAGGTCGGGGACGCTAGGGCACACGGGAGAGGCCAGGGGCTTCCCAGGGATTGTGTCAAACATAGATGACTGGTTAGTATCTCTGCAGCTGACTAATCACCAAAACAAAACAAAACGTACAATCTGGGGCGCCTGGGGGGCTCAGTCGGCTAAGTGTCCAACTTCGGCTCAGGTGATCATCTCACAGTTTGTAGGTTCGAGCCCTGCGCCGGGCTGTGTACTGACCGCTCAGAGCCTGGAGCCTGCTTCGGGTTCTGTGTCTCCCTCTCTCTCTGCCCCTCCCCCGTTCGCATTCTCTCTCTTTCTCAAAAATAAATAAACGTTAAAAAAATTTTTTTAAAGGATCTGTTACTTTAAGAACAAAGTACATTTAAAGAGCAACTTTACTCTAGTTTCAATTTTTTGCATAATGCCCAGTGCTGAGATGGGGTAAGCTAGGAGAGGAGGGCTTTTGGGCAGGCAGGATCTGAATCACTCATGAATTCACCACATGCCTATTGAGTGAGCACCCCCTGTATGCCGGCCCGTTCCTGGGGAGCCGGTGGTGAAGGAAGCCCGGAGTGTGGCGTGGAAGGCTTAGGGTCCTCTAGCAGCGGTGGGGTGGAAGGGGCCCGGAGTCTGAGGTCTTGCATCGTCAGTGCCTTCTCCACGCAGCGCATGTCTCCGCAGGTACGGGAATCATCTGACTTCCACCGGGCTGACCGACGTGTCACCGGAAAGTCCCACATCCCAGGGAAATAGGGGTAAGGGTCACCCTACGTTTTCCAAACGAGGACACAGGCTCCTTGGGAAAGCAATCTTGTAGTTAAGGCTGCAAACCTGTTCATACCCTTTGACTGAATAATATTAGGCTTGGAAAATTCTTCTAAGGAAATTATCCCTTTAAAAAAAAATTTAAAAACTACTGGAAAGAAACTATTCTCTGCAGAATTGTCTGGAAGGGGAAATAAGCCTGAAGAGTCTACACAGGGCAATGGCTTCGTACGTCACGACCCGTCTGGCCAGGGACTTTGTCACACAGCCACAAAAATGTAACTCTGATGACCGCGTAGTGACACGGAAAACTCGTACGATGTCAAGTAGCATCTTAGGGAACAGAATGAACATGATATGCCGGTAACTTTGCAAAATGCCTCCAAGTGAGGAGCGGGCGGGCAGGGAGTATGCAGAGCGGTGGGCGTGGTGGGGACAGGGAGGGTTGTTTTTCAAACTAAAGATTGTTTTTAAGCTCNGAGATCATGACCTAAGCGAAAGTCGGACGCTTAACCGACCAAGCCACCCAGGCGCCCCTTATATTGTCTTTTATAAGTCAAAGAAGGGAAGCTAGGGATTTTCTGCACAGATAGGCTCCATGCACATTATCAAAATCATCAGTTGCCAAGATGGCCTTGGGTGCAGTGGTGGAAATGGCAGATGACTGGAAGTAGCCTGAATCTTCAAGAGGGAAATAGCTAAATTAGATGGGTGCACCCATACGAGGAGAACTGGAGCTGTTAAGAAGAATAAGGCAGCTGTACGATCACGGGATGATTACTAAGAGGCATTAAGTAAGAAAGGCCAAGTACAGAAGGGTGTAGAGAATGCATTTGTGGAAAAATCATACACACACACACACACACACACACACACACACACACACATCCCTAGATCCACACAGGCAGGGGCTGGCTCTGGAAGGACACGATGGAACTCTGTGGAAGACAAGGACGGGAAGACAAAGACAAGACAATCCGTCTGTGCATTTGGTGACTGTGGGAATTAAATGGTGAATCCAGGGGTGCCTAGGGGGCTCAGCCAGTTAAGTGTCCGACTGCGGCTCAGGTCATGATCTCGAGGTTCATGGGTTTGAGCCCCACGTTGGGCTCTGTGCTGACAGCTCGCAGCCTGAAGCCTGCTTCGGATTCTGTGTCTCCCTCTCTCTCTGCCTCTCCCCTGCTCATGCTCTGTCTCAAAAATAAATAAACATTAAAAAATATTTTTTAAGGGTGAATCCAAAAGGATATGTGCATGTACTAATCCCCAGAACGTGTGACTGTGACCTTACTGGAAAAAGGGTTCTGCAGATGTAATTAGGACTCTCTAGGTGAGGCCATCCCGAGTTACCTGGGCAGGCCCTAAATCCGGTAACAAATGTCCTTATAGGAGATGCACAGAGGAGACTCGCAGAGAAGATGGGCGGCCATGTGAGGGTGGAGGTGGAGAAGGGAGGCACATGGTCACAAGCCCAGGAGCAGCACCAGAAGCTGGAGGAGATGAGGAAGGACCCCCCGCCCCCCCCCCAGCGCCTTCAGGGGGAGCCTGGCCCTGCCCAGGCCCTGATTTCAGACTCCTGCCTCCAGAGGACACGGTTCTGTTGTATTAAGCTCCCTGCTGTGTGGTCATTTCTCACGGTACCCCTGGGAAACAGGCTGGCCCACTTGGTGGATGGCCTGCTGGGTGGGTCAGAAGGGGGGTTACACTGGGTGCTACTGACTTGGAGGGGAGGTGGGGGGCTTGCGGGTCAAGTTTTACATCTCGATCCCCGCGGTAGTTTCTCAGAGTAAACATGTATAAAAAATCATGGAGCCGTACACTTAGGATTTGTCCATTTTATGGTATGTAAGTTATACCCTAAGTTTTAAAAATTAAAAAGTAAAGATTAAAAAGTAATGATGGGCCTACAGAGAGCTACATCATTTTAAAGAGCTTTCAGGTGGAGTGAGGAAACGAAATTGTGTTCAGCACAAAAAGTCGGCACATTGGGATTCCCAGGAACCTTCCAGCAGATGGGATTTTGGCAGCGATAGGCACGCCTTTGCCCAGCAGGTCATTCACCAAGCGCTGGTGGCTGGCCTGCCTGCCTGCCTGCCTGCCCACCTGCCTGGGCTTACGGGGCCTGCGTGGTCCACGCTTGCCAGGGGCACCGGCCTTGACCTTGACTTGCTTTTGGCTTCCCATCCACCTGGAAGGCAGGTCTGAGGGCTGAGCCGGTGAGACCCTGGGCACAGCCCTGCCTTGCAGGAGCGCCCAGCCTGGTGGGCGGAGAGCAGGTGCCTCCTTGGTCATTTACAGGGATGCTGGGCCGGGATGCTGCAGGGAGGTCAGAGTTAAGGCCACTCCACAGCATGACGAAAGAAGAGCAGGGGTGTGCCTGGCAGGGATGGAGGGGGAGGGGCTTGGAAAGGGATCTCCCAGGCACAGGGAGCCACACGTGCAAAGGCACAGAGCACGAAATAAAAGCTCTGGAACATCCAGGGAGCTGCTCCCTGTGCTGGGAGGGTTGGGCTGGTAGCAGCTGAGGAACGTGCCCACGATCCTGGGGACCCGGGCCGCTGAGGCCAGTCACTTGCAGTCTGGGAGCGGATTTCCCTCTCTGGAAGGCAGCGCTAACCTGGCCTCCTACAACCTCTTGCGGGTGTGAGGAGGTGCAAAAGGGGTAACAGGAATATTGTGTGGATCACAGCCTACTTCACTGTGTGTCCTCGCGAGCTCACACTCGAGATGTCATACAGAGCATCTGATGCAGATAGAGACTGGGGGGTGGGAGGGCAGAGGATCTGAGGCAGGCTCCGAGCTGTCAGCAGGGAGTCCCACATGGGACTCACAAACCGTGAGACGATGACCTGAGCTGAGTAGGACGTTTAACCGACTGAGCCACCCAGGCGCACCCCCAGTGTGTATTTATTGAGTGCCTACTATGTGCCGAGCCCTGCTCTAGGTGCTGCGGACAGAGACACATGGCGAAGGAGACACACGCATGAATCACAGGTATTTCAGGTGCTGTTAAAAGGTAAGGAAAAATAAAGTGGGATGGAGGGAGGCTAGGGAGTGGGCGGGGCAGGGGCATCCAGGGCGCCAGCCTGGCTGCTGCACCTGTGGCGGAAAAGCCGCTGGGTGTGTTGAGCAGGGCGGCAAGGGAGAACCCCGGGAAGACACCTCTGTAAGGGATCCGAAACTCCTGACTCGCATCCCAGTTCGCTGTGTGACCTTGGGCCCATCACCTGACCTCTCTGAGCCTCGCTTCCTCATCCGAAACAAGAATAAGAACACTTTCTGGAGCGACAGGATCGAATGCGCACAGCACAGAGGCAGGAGCCACTGCCAGGCTCCCGTCTTTGACAAGAATTTACTGGGTGCCTCTCGTCTGCCAGCCACTGAGCCTGACCTGGGGTGCAGAGGTGACGGGCAAAGATTCCCGGCTTCCTGGGGGCAGAGGAGGGCGTTCACCCAGCTTGGCAGAATCAGGGTGGGCTTCCTGGAGGAATGACAAGTATGCAAAGACCTGCCGAATGAGCGACCCCTTCGTGAGAAGGCGAGGGAGCTGGGGGGACGGCCGCCCCACCAGCTGCTGTTTTCCTGGGGACAGGATTGGCCCTCCGAGGGTTGGAAATCTGTCCCGATCGCACGTGTGTGGGAGCCACAGGCATTGGGTGGCAGCAGTGGGCAGGAAAGCCCGATGCACTGCCGTGTGCTGGCCAGTCCTCTCTGACCAAGAGCCAGTCCACGTCCCACAGGACAGCCCGACGCCTCCCGGGCTCTTGCGTAGGCGAATCCCTGCTGGACGTTATCTGGGTCTAGACTCTAACTGCGTTTTACATATAAATGCAAATTTCCCTTCCCTGCCCAGTGTTACAGTCGCCAACTTTTTCAGCACCTGCAACCACCATGTCAGCAGAGGGAAGCTCAGTGTTTCTTTCAGACATTAACCAACAGCTGGTCGCCGTTTCTAAAAACCACGTGACCCACGGCCTCACCCACACGTACACCTATGACCATCCCCTCTTGTGGCCACTGCCTTCCCGGGGACCCTGGAGCGAGGCAAAGCTTCTGATTCCTTCTTTGTATCTCTGATGGGGCCTGGCATCCTCACGTATGATTTTACGGCAAATCATTTTCCTTTTGATCCTTCTCCTTGATATCATAATTAGGGCATTATGTTGATGTTTTGGAAACCACACATACAGGTGAACTATTCACCTATAAAGTCAACTTCAGGACAGAAAGTCACATTACAAAATGTCCGTCGTACAAAGGAAGCTGCAGGGGTGAATGCCTGCGAGCCCCTGCGTCAGGAGACGGGGAAATGGTTTCGTGACCGCGAGCTGGGGCTGGATGGGGGCAGCCAGCCCCCGGGACACCCACCAAGAGGCTGCACACCTGGGGGGTGAATGGGTGATGTGGCAATGGCTCAGGGGAGGGGGGGGTCTGAAGGTCGCACCCGCCCCTCTGAGACAGTGCCCTCAGGTGGACGTTGAAAAGTCACCTGTGCCTGGTGTTGACCCAGGTGTTCTCATGCATGGATCTTGGGTGAGGACGCCGCTCTGGGGCCGGCTGCGTGCACAGCCCACCCTATCCGGGCCGCACAGGTAGAGGCTCTCGGCGGTGGATAAGACCTAAGACCCAGTGTGTAAGGAGAGTGGATGACGCTCCAGGTCCCTCGTCAGGCTGCGGGACTGAGTCCTCGCTCCTGTATGCACCTGGGAGAGAGAGGTCCTTTCTGTTAACAAAAAGTGTCGTGTCCTCTGGGACCAACGTGCACATATTTAAAAACCATCAAGAGGAGTGTCCTATTTCCAACCTGTCCGGGACCCCCATGGTCATACCTGGTCACTTAGAGGGATGAGCCATTGGCCAGATGACAAAGGGTTTATAAGTGACACCAAGGAGCTGCAATCTAATCCCAGATTTCACGGGAAGCCATTGGTGGATGTTGAGCAAGAAGTGATGTGATCAAACTTGCATTTTGGAAAAGTCATTCTGGGGGCCCCCGGGGGGCTCAGTCGATCAAGTGTCTGAATCTTGATTTTGGCTCAAGTCATGATCTCAAGGTGGTGGGATCGAGCCCTGAGTTGGACTCTGTAATTCTCTCTCTCTCAAAAATAAATAAACACTGGTGCACCTGGGTGGCTTAGTTGGTTAAAAGTTTGACTTCAGCTCAGGTCNCAGAGGGTGGCCTGAGGGGTCTGGGGGAGGGGTGGGGAACAGAGGTGGCCTGCTGTGTCCTGTCTGGAGCGGGGACAGAGGACAGTGGCCCGGATTAACAAATGGGCATCGAGGAGGGCGGTCACGCGCAAGCCTTCTGTGGCCCACGCTCTGCAGGCGGCGCCCGCACAAACCTCTCTGGCAGGTCCATGGGGATGCCTGTCGCCACCTTTACAGACAAAGGAAACGGAGACTCCGAGGACGGAAGCCCTCGCTGCCGGCTGCAGGGTGACCACTGAGGCCACGAGGCACCCGCCTCTCAGGGAGATTCCAGAGTCGTTCGGAGGCCTCGTTGCCAGGTCCCAGCTGGGACGTGCGCTGCGGAAGAACGCACGGAGCGCCCGGGGTCCGCTGACCACACACGGGGACAAAGAACCGCGTGTCTTCTGTTGGGCCTGGAGCCTCGAACTCGAAGATGCTCGGCTGCAAAGCCGGCGCCCAAACCCCCGACGTCGGGGGAGCCCTAGTGGGGGGCCGCCCCTGCTTTTGTGCCTCCACCATCACCAGCAAGAATCACCCAGCCCTGTCCAGGGCCCCGTGGCCCAGGTGGGGAAGCCTGGCTGGGAGGGGAGAGACTGGAGCCAGCGACCTTGCACCTCCCCGGGGACACCAGCCGCGTAGGGACAGGGAAGGTAGGGACGCAGAGCCTCCCGCGCCCTGCGGGTGGGAGCCCTTGGCCCTGTGGGTTTGGGGCGCCCTCTGCTGGGCACTTTCGCTGNTTTGTGGCAGGGAGGGGGTGGGCTGGGAAGAAGCTCTCCTTTCTCTGCAGGTGGGGGGGGTGGGGGTGGGGGAGACAGTCACAAGGACCAGGCGGCCGGTCTCCCAGCGATGAGAGAGAAGACCCGCGACAGATGAGCTTATGGTTTCCATCGGTAGGGGTCTGCCCTGGGGGCACCCCACTCCGTCCCTCCCACATACCATCTTTTATGGCATCTCTAACTTACAATTCACAATAGCCCGTGGTGATTACAGCATTACAATTATTTCAATGGATATGCTGCTACTACTACTACCTATTTTATTGGAAATTAGATACTATCTCCTGGACATTGGGTTCACAGTAGCCCACGATAATAATGGTATTAAAATTATTAAATGAGGGGCGCCTGGGTGGCTCAGTCGGTGAAGCGTCCGACTTCGGCTCAGGTCAAGATCTCACGGTTCCTGGGTTCCAGCCCCACGTCGGGCTCTGTGCTGACAGCTCAGAGTCCGGAGCCTGCTTTGGATTCTGTGTCTCCTTCTCTCTGCTCACTCTCTCTCTCAGAAATAAATAAAACATTTAAAAATAAAATAAAATAAAATAATTAAATGAATAGAACTATTACTCCACTTACTTATTCGGTGTTATTTGAATGGATATAACCATTACTCCTACTTATTATGGATATTTTATTCAGTATTATTTGTTAGATACTGGATATTATTTATTNAACCGCGAGATCATGACCTGAGCGAAAGTCGGACGCTTAACCGACTAAGCCACCCGGGCGCCCCTATTTATTTATTTTGAGAGACAGAGAAAGCAGAAGCAGGGGAGGAGCAGAGAGAGGGGGAGAGAGAGAGGATCCCAAGCAGGCTCTGCACTACCAGCACAGAGCCTGATGCAGGGCTTGAACTCACAAACCCTAAGATCATGACCTGAGCTCGAGTCGGATACTTAACTGACTAAGTTATTTTAATGACTAGAATTACTCCTTCTAGTTTTTTGATATTTATTTGACTGGTAAATAGGGCTGACAGCTATCACTGACAGAGGAGCCATGATGTGCCCCATGCTTCACTACCTAGCTTAATCCTCATTTGTATTATCCAGCCCATTTTTCAGATGAGAAAACCGAGGTTCCCACAGACTAAGCGTCATGCCCAAAGCCACACAGCTCCACAGGTGCAGGCCCTGGTCAAACCCTGGGCTGGACCCCGAGGTCAACGTGCTCTCCTTTCCCTCGCTGGCCCCTCAGCCGAGCCAGAGCACAGGCCCTGCCTATCACGCAGAGGACCCCTCGCTGGCCCTGGACGCGGTGGGCTCGGGTGCTCTGGAAAGCTACGTACCTTCTGCCGCCCGGCGCCGCTCTGTCCGGTGGCTCCTTACGTGAGAAGCCGCTTAGGAGGGCTTGGTGGAAAGACATCAGGCCTGGTACGTGCGCCCCGAGTGAGCTCCCGCGGGGCCCTGGGATGCGCACCCCGAGCTGCGCTCCTGCGCGGAAGGCCAGGGGTCCCCAGGCACCTGGAATGCATCGGTCCCAGTAACGATGGCACTGCCTGGAAGCGACAAGGGCTTAGGGCGAAGCCGTCTCTGGGTCGGGGACGCGGAGTGAAGAAAGGCCGCTGCAGAATTACGCTCGCGAACGCCCGCGTCCCGCTGGCCAGGCTCTTGTTTTCCATTTGCTCTCTCACCAGCTCTGCATGTGGGAAGCACGCATTCTCCCACGGGGAGACTGAGGCACAGAAATGCCAGTTTCCTTGCTCGAGGTCAAGCAGCTGGGGAGCGACAGGTGAAGGATTTCCTGCTCCAAAACACCCTTGCTTTTCCCATTAAAGGGACTTTCGTATTTGGCCTGTGGCCCACTTTGACTTCTAGATCTTTTTCTCGTCCGGGTTTACAGAGGCCTATCCTTTCCCATCTGGCAGCAATGTGTGGCGATTAAGTGCGCAGGCTCCGCGATCAGCTTGTCTGGGACTTAATCCTGGGCCTGCCACTCGCTGGCACTGGAAAAATGACTTCACCCCTCCGTGCCTCAGTTTCCTCATCTGTAAAATAGGGAGAAGGGTCACAGTACCTACCTCCCATGGGTCATGCGAAGAGTAAATGAATTCCTATTTACAAATATAAAATTCTGAGAGCCTGGTACAAGATAAATGCTCAACAAATGTGGGCTTTTATTCATCAGGGTAGTAGCTCTTAGCCCTGGGTGCAAATCAACGTGAGAGCTTTTAGAAAAACGTGCGGGTCCCACACCAGAGGTTCTGATGTAAGTGGTCGCAGGTGGAGCCCACGTGTGGGTGTCAGAGCTCCCCAGGTGATTCCCATGCTTCAGCGCTTCCACGGCCAGAGTTTCCCTGGCAGGGGTGGTGTGTGGGGCACCAGGGACAGTGGGTGGCAGCCAGCAGGTGTCATGAAATGCTGCTCAGACACCCTTTGGGTCTATGTCACCCTTCATCCGGCATCAGGATCCCGGTGAGTTTGGATCTCACCTCCTATCAGGTAGGAGGGAGATCACCCACTCAGACCGAGGTCATCGGCCTGAAATAAAGATGAGCTTTGTCCCCATCCTGAAAGTGTCTAATGCAAACATGAAGTCATCCCAGGCCTGCCTCCGCCGAGGGCTGTGGGAGATCCGCCCGGGACTGAGCCAAGTTCCTGAGAATCCCCGAGAAGGGACCCACCCAGTTTCCTTCTAAGTCACATGCCGCTGGCCCCCAGGCTCCCTGGCCTGTGCCAGAGGGGCAGCTCAGGTCCGGCGGGGGTGTGGGGGCGGCCAGAGGCCTCTGAGCTCCGGCCTGCGGCTCGGGGCTGGGCCTGCCCCTTCCAAGTCACTCAAATCCCTCTCCCACAACGATGACACACGGCGGCTCCTTCTTCCATTTCACAGATGACTTCAGCCCTCTAGCTCTTTGTTTTCTCGTCTGAAAATACCTCACAGGTTTCGGTGAGGATCAACGACGGAAGAGAGTGTGCATTAAGCGGCGGCCACGGCTCGGAGGTCACGCTGGTGGTTGTGGNGCCGAGTCACCGAGGGGGGGCCAGCTGGCAGAGGCTCCAGGCCTGCGGCCCCGAGGGACAGGCTGGAGGCTGACAGAGAGAAAATGCAGCTGGGCCCGGGGCCAGACCCGCCCCTCGCTGTGTGCGATGCAAGCATTTCCTCCGAAGACATGAAGGGACCTGCATTTCCCGCGTCCCTGCAGGGGCCAGGCATGGGGCCAGACCCACGGGCCCCCACGGGCATCTCGGGTGCACCTCCGGACAGCCTTTCGAGTAGATATTAGCCTCTGTTCCCGTTTAAAGACAACGTGACGGAGGGGTGCTCCAGGATGCGTGCCCAAACCCCCCGAGACTGAAGCCCTGTGTCCTCAACTTCATTTGCACGTCCACGTGGGATGCGGCTAAAATGTCAGCCAGGGCTCTGAGGGGCCTCCCTGAATTATCTGTTTCAAATAAGAAAATGACGGATGCCTGGCAGGTTCCGTCGGTAGAGCATGTGACTCTTGATCGCAGGGTCGTGAGTTCAAGGCCTACTCTGGGCATAGAGCTTACTTAAATAGAGGGGGCGCCTGGGTCCTGCGTGGCTCAGTCGGTTGAGCGTCTGACTCTTGATTTTGGCGCAGGTCATGATCTCACAGTTTGTGGGTTCGAGCCCCACATCGGGCTCTGCGCTGAGAGCACAGAGCCTGCTTGGGATTCTCTCTCTCTCTTCCTCTCTTTCTGCTTCCCACCCCCCCCCGACCCGCTTGTGCTCTGTCTCTCCCTCTCCCAAAATAAATAAAACTTTATGTTTTAGAATGATTATTCATTTTTGAGAGTGAGAGCGAGTATGTGAGTGGGGATGGCACAGAAAGAGGGGAACAGAGAATCCAAAGTGGGCTCTGCACTGACAGCAGCAAGCCTGACGTGGGGCTTGAATCCACAAACTGTGAGATCATGACCTGAGCCGAAATCAAGAGTCAGATGCTCAACTGACAGAGTCACCAAGGCGCCCCAAATACATAAAACTTAAAATATATATATATAAAATAAAATAAGAGGATACAGTGGAAAACGAGCCACCAGTCTAGGAAGCTCCAAGTCCCTCTGTGGCTAATGGGTCACCTCTCATCTCCAGTTTGGTGTCTGCAACGTGGAGCTGGCATTAAAATGTTTACTGACCTAAACACTTCTTATTCATTCTTTCAACGAGTAGTTACTGAGCACCCACTGGGTGTTATAGGAGGCACTGGGAACCCAAAAGGGAACAAGACAGACAAGGTCTCTGGGTTAATGGAGCCCACATCCCCGTGGATGGCACGGGGAGAGGGATGCACAGGGAAGAGAGACAAAACATAAGCGAAGGTGATGAAAGTCTGTGATAAGGGCTATGTGTCAGCTGTCTGCTGCTGCATAACAAACATCCCCCAAACACACGGCTCTGAAGAACCGCCATTCATTTTCTCACAGTTCTGTAGCTTGGGCCCAGCTTGGCGGGGAGGTGCCTTTTGCAGACCTTGCCTGAGGTCACTTGTGGCCTCCGTGTAGGCATCAGGCAGCTTGACTGGGGCTAGAGGCCTGGAGGGGCTCACCGCTTCCCCTCCTGCTCCCCAGGATCTGATAGTCCAGCCTGAGGGCTTCCCCACATGACGGCTGGAGCGTTTCTGGGCCCTACTCTAGAACTAGCTCATGGTCACCGCCGCCAGGCTCTGCCGGCTAGTGTGTCATGAGACCCGCCCAGATTCAGGACGCAGCAAAACGAACTCCCGTGTTTTGGTGGCAGCAGCTGCAGAATCACATGGCCATGTTTTTCAGTCTATCCCAGGCTAGGAAAGACATAAACCGGGAGATGGAACAGGGCAGAAGCCAGACATCAGGCCCATAGATGTATCTGCTTGGTCCCAACAGTGTTATACTTCGTTGAAAAACTGAATTAACTCTAAATGCAGACACCTGGGGTGCCTGGGTGGCTCAGTAGGTTGAGCGTCCGACTTCGGCTCAGGTCACGATGTTGTGGTTTGTGAGTTCGAGCCCCACATCAGGCTCTGTGATGACAGTTCGGAGCCTGGAGCTGCTTCGGATTCTGTGTCTCCCTCTCTCTCTCTCTCTGCCCTCCCCTGCTCGCATTCTCTCTCTCTCAAAGATAAAATAAACATTTAAATAAATAAATGTAGAAACCAGAGCCTTTCACGTACAACTCCAGGTTTCCTGGCTTCTTTGGAAAAGTCAGGAGGTCTGGCCACACCGGCCCCCATTTCCGCACGGCAGCAGAGCCAGAGGCGGCTGGCTCTCCCTCCTGATTTCTCACCCTGGGGCCGAGCGTCTGTTCCCACTCAGGACTTGTCAGCTACTGTTGCTCTGACAGGACCCCTGAAGAGACAGAGTGGAACACTGCCCCTTCCTGAAAGATGAGCAGAGCCCACCTTTGGCTGTTTGTATGTTATTTGTATTTGTAGAGAATCAGCAGTTGATTCTCTACTTCGTTTTGGAACCCCGTAGGCCTCTTTGGCATTTTTGGTCCTGATACAGAGCTGGGGGAGAGGAGCGGAGAAGCTCTCCATAAAGCGGTGCCATTGATGCCACACCTGAAGGAGGAGGCGCCAGCATGACTGGTAGGTGAAGGTGCACAGCACGTGCCAATGTCCTGTGGTCACAGAGGGCTCCCGTGGCCGAGTGGCATAAAGTGAGGCTGGAGCAGTGGGTAAGGGACACCTTGTGATGGTTCAGAGCCTACAGCGTGAAGGTCAGGTTTCCTTCTCAAGGTGTGGGACAACAGCAAAGGNTTGGGGTCTGGGTTTTGTAGATGCTGAGTGGCATGGGCAGAGATGGAGGATGAAGACAGGAGCGGCTGTCTGTCGAGATTCCTGGCCCTCGATGGTGTCTGAAGGCAGCCTGCGTACGGGGAGGCCTGGGGGCTTGTAGCACAGCCTCTGCAGAGTAGAACGTGTGAGTGGCTCAGGTCCAGGGAGTAGGGCCGGCGAGCTCTGGCCGCTGAAAGTAGGTGCGTCATCTCCAAGATGTCAGAAGGCGGAGGGTTCGCGGCTCTGGCTGCGCGTTAGGGGCCCCTGGGCCCTATTCCCGGGCCGCTAGGGACGAATCAGGTCCGAACGTCTAGAGGGTGGGGTATCGGGAATTTCCCGCGGCTGCTCTAACACACGACACGAGCCAAGTGGCTCGAAACAACACGCGTGTATCATCTTGCAGCTCTGGAAGTGGGAAGTCCGGCACGGGTCTCACCGGGCCGGTATCAAGGGGCCGCAGGTCGTCTTTCTGCGGGAGGCCGCAGGGGCCGGGGTCGGGGGAGCGGCCGCCTCCTGGCCCTTCCCAGCTTTGGGGAGGCGGCTCGCGCTCCTCGGCCTGGGGGGCTCCTGTCACACCAAGCTCTGCTGCCTCTGTTGTAGCGCCTTCTGTTCGCCCCCGGCCTCCCCATCATAAGGCCCTGTGGCGGCACCAGACCCACCTGGAGAATCCCGCCATCTCAGGACGTGTCATCACACCTGCGAAGCCCCTCGTGGCCACGTCAGCTCACACGCCCACCGGCTTGGGGGCGAGGACGCGGGCGTACTTGGCGGCCGGGGCGCCTCTTCCCATCCGCCATGGGGGGTAAGGGGTCCCGAGGCTTTTCTGCAAAGCGACCCTGAAAGAGGGGGCGCCCTGAGCACAGCCGCCTCTTCCGGCCACATCTTGGGGCCAGGTGCTGTGGGGACCACTGGAGGGACGCGTCGTCAGGGCCAGTCCCATGTACTGCGTCCGANGAGAAGAACACAGGCCGGGGAATCAGACAGACCTGGGTCCAAATGCCAGCTCCGCCTCGGCCCAGCCACGTGGCTTGGACCAAGGGACTCAAACGGCTTGTGACCTTCCCGTCTGTTAAGTGAGAAGGTTGTGAAGATGATTAGCCGCACAGGACCCAGCACTGGGGCAGCCGGGCAGTTTACGGGGCGCAGGGGGAGACAGGCAAGGGGAGCTGACTCCCCAGGCAGGTGAGGTCTCTTCGTCGTCCCCCTCCCTGCCTCACGGCTGCTCTGGGTTAACACCGCACTTGCAGCGGTTCTAGAATCTGGAGAATCCGGCCAGGCTTGTGTCGTTGTCGGTTCCCCCTCCCCCGGGCCTAGCTGCTAAGTACCCTGCGGTGAGACCCCCAGGCACCCCCGCCTCCAGTCCCGGGCAGCGGAGAATGGGTGTGAGGTCCTGGGACATGGTGGGGGGGGGGGAGCTGTTGCTGCCCCCAAGGAAGAGGGAGGCGGGCGGGGCAGCGGGGACAGTGTGCAAAACATGGCTCCTTGTCAAGCCTGACTGTAAGTGACGGTGCCCACTGAGCTAAGAGACAAAAGCCAACTAGCCAGCACGGTGTCTCACCGAGCGCTCTCAGCCACAGCCGCAGACCAGCCCACTCAGTTCTCCCCCACAACCCTGTGGCCGCAGGTCTGTCACTGTCCCCTGGAGACCTGAGGCACAGGAACGGGGGGGGAGGGGGCGGCGTGCGTGGAAAGCTCTAGCTGAAGACGGAGTTGGTGGCGGGGGACCAGATTTGAGCCTGGCAGCCCGGTGATTAACTGGTAGGCTGGTTCCTCTCGAATTTAACTGAGAGTAGTTTGAAAGGCTCCTTTCGATTTCCTAACGGCATGGAAGACATCTGTAGATGACCCCGAACACTGCAGGGCCACAGCTGTGCCACCTCCGAGTGGCCTCCCCAGACCTCCAAGGTGGGCTTGCCCCCAGGGTGCCCCTCTCTACCCGGAGTCCGGCCAGCTCAGGGCCCCGGGCAGCACACACCAGGTTGCATAGGACACCCGACTCCCTAGTTCCTCAATCTTCCCAGCAGCAGCGTGTTGATCTGTTTTCTTAATTGCCCTCTATAGTCCATCCCTCATTATTTTTTTAAATGTTTTTTATTTATTTCTGAGAGAGAGACACACACACACACACACACAGCGTGAGCAGGGGAGGTTCAGAGAGGGACAGAGACACAGAATGTGAAGCAGGGTCCAGGCTCTGAGCTGTCAGCACAGAGCCCGACGCGGGGCCCGAACCCACGAACCGTGAGATCATGACCTGAGCCGAAGTTGGACGCTTAACCGACTGAGTCACACAGGCGCCCCCATCCCTCATTTTTAAAACAAGTTTGTTGACAGAGAGAGAGAGAGAGAGAAAGAGAGAGAATGAATCCCAAGCAGGCTCTGTGCTGTCAGTGCAGAGCCTGATGCGGGACTCGATCCCATGACCACGAGATCATGACCTGAGCTGAAATCAAGAGTCGGATGCTTAACCAACCGAGCCACCCGAGGCGCCCCCGTCCCTCATTATTCTTTACTGAGTGTGAACTTTACATAACACAGACCCCTGAAGTGTCCAGTTCGGTGGNAGCCTGATGCGGGACTCGATCCCATGACCATGAGATCATGACCTGAGCTGAAATCAAGTCGGATGCTTAACCAACCAAGCCACCCGAGGCGCCCCCGTCCCTCATTATTCTTTATTGAGTGTGAACTTTACATAACACAGACCCCTGAAGTGTCCAGTTTGGTGCTATTTAGTACAGTCACGATGTGTACGGGCATCTTGTCTACCCCAGTTCCAGAACACTGTCGTCACCTGGCGCCCAGGGGCACTCACTCCCCTTTCCTCCCTGCCCCCAGGCCCCGGCAACCTCGAATCTACTTTCTGTCTGTAGGGATTCGCCTTTCTGGGACATTTCACATAAATCGAACCATAGAGTTGTGGCCTTTTGTGTCCGGCTCCTTTCCCTCAGCTTGATGGTTTCCAGGTCCGTCCATGGTGAACGTGTGCCGAGGCTTCAGTCCTTTTTACGGCTGGGTAGTGTTCCAGGGTCTGGAGAGACCCCGGCTCGGGCCTCCATCCGTGTGTGGATGGGCACTGGGCTGTCTCCACCTTGTGGCTAATCTGAACGGGCTGCTGTGAGCGCTGGCGTACAGGTGCTGTGTCCGAGTCCCTGTTTTCAGTTCCCCTGGGCATATACACCCTGAGGAGCAGGGCTGCTGGCTCACGAAGCTCTGTGCTTAACTTGTTGAGGAACCGCCAATCGGTTTTCCGCAGAGGCTACACCATCTCCCGCCGCCACCAGCAGCGCACGAAGGCTCGTTTCTCTCCACCCTTGGCAACGGATATTTTCTGTTAGGACAGCTGTCCTACGTGTGTGCGAAGTGTCCGTCCTCCACTCTGAAAGCAGAGCTGAGATGCCATCCGGCCCCACCTCACGGATCCAGCCGAGGAAATGGATTCCCAAGGTCATCCCAGAACCCTGTGCCCTCGGCCCTCGGCCGCGGCCCCTGCAGCCCGCCCTCTGGGGCGACTTTATTAGTAAGGAATGTGTGCACGCAGAGAAGGATCCTTGGGCACAAACGCACTCGGACAAGTGAAAGCAGCTGACCCAGCCCTTAGAAAAACTCCGGAGCACGCCCCACTCACACCCAAACTTCAGAAGCTACTCTGAACCCCAGGCAGTTAACACGAACAACCTCCCTAACTGCTTCCCATCTGGGAGACTTCCCTGACTAACCCCTTTGAGTGGCTTTCAAAAAGCTCTGTCCCCTTCCCAGAGAGACAGGAGGCTGGCCTGCCTGGCCCTGGATCCCAGCTCTGCCCCCTCCCCCCACACTGGGCCCATGAGCTTGGCTACGCGACAGCTTCTCTGGGTCTCAGTTTGTCTGCTGTAAAACGGGTTGTCGGGAGAATGAAGTGAGTTACCACGTGAGGTACGTAGCAGCCCCTGTCACCGAGCTGGTGAACAAGGTACGTACTCTTCACCGCAGCAGCCGAAGGTATTAAGGGGGGTTGACAGGGGCAACCCGTGTCCCCACATCTCCACCTGTGTCAAAGCGGCAAAGAGGCCCTCCCCCGTTGATAATAGGCAACCTGGGGTATATTCCTCCAGGGCTGCGTTCCTTAATCTACATCATATATGTGTACACTACATATAAAATGTTATATATATATAATATACATGAATTCATTATATTTGTATATTCATTATATATTATATTCACATATATAACATATAGTCATATATTCATATTACGTATAGTATATATATCTATATATTCGCTCCATTATATGTATTCGATTTCTTCTTCTCTTCCTGTGACTTCAGGAGTGATTCTGGCAGACCTGACGTAATTTTGACATGACTGATAGATTCTCTAGGCTCTTTGCCCCTGACCTTTGGGGAGAAGTGCCTTTGACATTTTCAGTAGCGATGGTCTTTGTGGGTTTGCTGTCTCTGGGCACAGCAGCCAGAGGGAATTAGAGAGGATTCTATCTGCCACAGGCGGAATTCTCCAACATACAGTGACAGCCCTGGTATGGAGGTCCCCTACTACTTGATAGTCTAATTTCTCTCTCTCCCAAGGAAAGGAAATTTGAAACCGTTTATTGAGAAGGACAGAGTCGTGACTTACTCTGATAGGGCCGGACGCCGCCAAGGCAATGACGGTGGAAAATGCCCGTCAAGGCGTCGACCTTACATCAAGAGCCAGGGTCCAGGCAGCAAACCGTTGAAGGTGTGGCCCAAAGCTGGCATTCTGTTCAGAAATCAAGTCAAGCTACATCGATAATGCAAATTTAAGCAGGAGCCGCTGTAAAAAACTAGAGCCAATCAGGATGCCTTCCCCATCAAATTGTTTTATTAGGTTAATTAAACAGCTTAAAGACAATTCATTTTGTTCGGTACCCTTCTAGAAAATATTTCAAGTTTTAAATGAACTTCCAATACATAAAACAAAATTACTTTACCATAGACAAATTTCAGATCAAAATACAACACACTGTTTTCTGTTTTCTTACAGTTATAAAATCCAGTCAATACAAACTACATATAAAAGATAAAACACTTTCACTGATCCTCGGCACAAGAGAACAGCAGTACGTTCCCACCCGCAGTCGCCCCGCGGCACACGAAGCAGGCCAACAAGTGCCGACGAGGGGACACACCTTTTCTGCATCAGTGTTACTTGTAAACCATAAAGCAACTCTGTAAGACAAGTTACGGATTCAAAATTACTTCAGCTTTGCTACATTTCACACCAGCAAAGGAACAGAAAGTTACTCCACAGAACAAACCCACAGGACAAACGAGCGCATTTGGACCACAGGGTGTCGGAGACCGCGACGTTCCCGCGACATCGCATCAGCCCTTCTGTACCGTCGCACGCGGTTTGAGCTGTACGACTCTCGCGGCTGCAGCCTCCTGGTGCCTCACATCTTGTCAACTGTCCGCATCAGGTCTTTCCTGTAGCTTCTGTGTAATTCACGGCAAGTCTCTGGCTTCTCAGCAGGGTACCCGACTGCACGCAACATAACCTCGCTGAACACACGTCTACGCAGACTGCTCAACCTGGACTCTTACCAGATAATAAAACCTGCGGGATTTACACTCAAACGATTCTGTGTTGTGTCAGAAAATAGAAATATGTTCATTCAACAAACGTTTGTGTTTTAACCAGATGAGTTCTGATACGGTGCTTTTTTGAATTGGGTATTTACGCAATTTTCCTTATGGTATTAATAGTGATAAAAGGGCAAATCAAAAGTGCACTAAAACCCACTTCTCGGAAGGGTGACCCTCACATCGCTACGCCTGGTGCCACACAGGCGACCAGCGTAAAGGAGCGTCGCTGGCTGTCCTCCTGGGCCAGAGCCCACCGTGCACGTCAGTGCTGGGTCTCGCCTGGAGAGCCCAGTGGCATTTACAATCCTGGTTTAAGGAATTCCCTGGATAGTCTGCTCATAGCAGGAGAGCTCCATCACACGGCAAAACCCAAATGAATCTACACGTTTACAATGACTTATGGATGGATCTCATCCACAGAAGGACACACGGATCCCTGTTACCGGGACCACACGGCGACACAATGAAGCCTGCCCGAGCCTGCCTACGGTGCTTCTGCGGGCAGCTCCTCATGGACGGGAGTGGACGGGCACGGAGGGGGAGGGGGCGGGGAGGTGCTTTTGTTTGGCCCGCTGAGCACCGGGATCTGCGGAGGCCTTACCACACGGCGGGCGGGCTGCCACGGGCACTCAGCACCGCAGCCGCGGCTGCTCCTTTTGTACGACTGTCCCCGTCCATAAATGGTACTATTCGGAACGAAACAAGTATCACTGCGTCCCTGACAATTTGAAGGGGTACAAGAGTGAGGCACCGAACAAAAGTTGTGTGACCCATGGTCAAAAGGAAAAGAATCCTATCAGCAGAAAAAGCCACTGATGATTTAATGAAGCAAGTGTTGCTAAATAGTCTGTGCTTTTCTCAACTAAAGGCCACTTGAAACATCTCCCACTGTAAAATTATCCGCCCCGTGGAATGTGGCTGTTTTCATGGAGAACTTGGATTCTGAGGTCCTATGTAGGAAAAAAGATACTGTGAACCCACATAAATTGGTTTGTTTTCAAGCTGATGATACCCTTTTGCTCCCCGCCCCCCGCCCCATACCATAGATCCTACATAGTTTTTTTTACAAAGCGTTAAGAGTCAAATTCGATAAGCACATGCTAGATTAATAATAATACATTTATTTTCTGGAGTTTCTTCAGAAGCAAAACTTCCTTTTGAAGAAAATAGGAAAAGATGGTCTCTCTCTGATTGTAAACGAGCAGATCTAATTTCCAATCCTACTCACAATTTGGAGTGGTGTTTTTAAGTTCCAAGCCGCCTAAAAGGCAAGGAGACCGCGGGCTCGCTCTGCTCTAGCGGATGCGGTGACAGCGCGGCGCCCAGGGGCCAGGCCTGCAGGTGGCCGAGGCACACCGGCTGCCCAGGTCCTGAGCGCACCTCGCTGGGCCATCCGGGGCCCACACAGCGCCTCGCGGCCTGATGCTGAGGTAGGACATGTGGCATCTACAGCCCCTTCTCCCGGCTCGGAGAGGAGCCCTCAGGGCCTCCGGGCAGGCGTGGCGGGTGGGCCGACCTGGGCCCCAGGGAGACTGGTCTAGTCTACAGCTGCTTAAGCAGCCTCAGCCATGTAGCTGACCAGGCCTCGGAGGGGAGGCTCAGGCTCAAGCTCTCGCTCAGAAGGAGGGGGTGGCGTGGACTCTGGGAAGCTCCCCGGGGCCTGGGGGGCGATCTGGCTCTCCAGCAGCCAGGGCCAGCTGGCTGTGCAAAGTGCTAGTCACAGAGGCTGGGTCAGGAGCTCCCAGAAAAATGCCTTTTCAATACGCATTTTTAGGCTAATGGTCTGGGGAGCAAGAAGAGTTGTTCTTTTTCTTCCCCTTTTTGGGATACATAACTTAAGAAGTTAAAACCTCTGGCTGGGACAGGTGTAGGATGAGGAGCAGAGGGTGTAAGATGAGACGATCTCTTCCACCCGGACCCAAGTGTCTACACTGGCGCAGGGAGACGCAGCAGGTGCGGAGGGGCTGGATTCCCCAGAGAGCACAGCAGCGGGGTCTTTGGGCGGCCGAGGTGGGCCACGGGCAGGCAAGCCAACACTGCTTCCAACAGCACTTCTCAGTAAGCGAAGACCAGTCAAGAGACGGGGAGAAAACGCAGCCACGTGACGAGGGCGCACAGACGGCTCCCTCCCGGGGACTCGGGTGCGAGAGCCCCGGCTGGCGCCTGTCTTCCTGTTTTGGGGCCGATCTCTGCCGAGGCCAGGGGTGGGGGCGCCGAAGAGGAAGAGACATGCAGGGTCGGGGGCTGCCTCCCTCCCCTCGGGACTCAGACTGCCATGTGCCTTCACAGAAGAGGGAGAGCAAAACCACAGGGGGAATCGGATCCTTTGTAAGTCCTTCTTGAAGGACAACAAGAATCTATCCCAAGGCTGCCGACTGCTCGAGCTAGAAGGAGCCCCATGAGGTGGGAGAGCATCCCAGGTTGCAGGTCACCTGGGCCCTGCTGGAAAGAATGCAATTTTTACTCATCAGCTTTCTTAAATCTGCACAGGTACACGACAGATTTAAAGCAAAAAGTATATAAAAAGCAAGAATCGCTGTTCTGGTTGACAGTATGGTTTTAGGGAAATCTCTAGAACTATGCCTATTTCTGAAAGTTCTCCGAAGAAGGCTGTGGCTGCTGGCCAGGGGCCGCAGCCAGAAGGGCGCAAACGGGCGGTGGGTCGTGGGGAAAGGAGGAGAGGGAGCACAGGTTGAAAGGAACAAGACTTTTGTCCTCAGAGTCATCACAGAAGTACAAGCTCCCTCCTCCCCGTGCCGCGTTTTACTTAACTGTTTACTAAGCTGTTTGTCTGCAAGGAGCTTTTGGGTGCCCAACATGCCACCACAGGAAGAACGCCCTCGCCCATGCTGGCGTGGCATGAGTCACAGCTCAGGGACTCACCCTAGGGGGTGCTTTCAGAGACAGGCGCTCAGTACCACGGAGGCCCCCGTTTTCCCACGAGGCCACGGTGTCTGTGTCCACTGTTGGCCTGAGCCATGCACCCCTGCTCGCTCTAAAGACCCCCCACAGGCCAGAGCCTCAGGCCTCGGGTCCTGCTTCCAGCGCCCAGAGCCCCCGCCAGCCACACCGCCATCCCGCAGGGGTCCCCCAGGCGTGCCCAGCTCTCTCCACTGGCAGCGCCTGGAACTGGCAGCTAAATTCAGGGGCCCAGGGGCCCATGTGGCGCAGCCCATGGATGAAGGAGCAGACGAGACGGCCTTTACTAGCTGCCAGCCCACTCCCCCAACAAACACTAGTCTTTTTTTTCTTTTGTTTTAAATTAAAAAAAAAAACTTATCTTTTACTGCTTATTTACTTTTGGGAGAGAGACAGCATAAGTGGGAGAGGGGCAGAGATGGGGGGAGACGGAGGACCCGAAACAGGCTCTGAGCTGTCAGCACACAGCCTGATGTGGGGCTCGAACCCACAAACTGTTAAGACCGTGACCTGAGCCGAAGTCGGACGCCTAACTGCCTGAGCTCCCCAGGTGCCCCATAAAAAATCTACTTATTTTTTAAAGTAAGCTCTATACCCAACATGGGGATTGAACTCACAACCCTGAGATCAAGAGTCAAATGCTCTACCAACTGAGCCAGTCAGGCGCCTCTATTCTTTTTTTTTTTTTTTTAAACATTTATATTTTGAGAAAGAGCGTGAGCCAGGGCGGGGCAGAGAGAGAGAGAGAGAGAGCAGGAGACAGAGAATCCAAAGCGGATTCTGATCCGCTGTGCTGACAGCACAGAGCCTGATGTGCGGGGCTCAAACTCACCAATGGTGAGATCATGACCTGAGCAGACATCAGATGCTTAACTGACTGAGCCACCCAGGAGCCCCTATTCTTCTTTTTAAACAATTGGCTTGTGTTCAAATTGTCAGTGAGTCCCCCACCCCCAACTTTTTTCTTTCTTTTTCATTTAGGGACCATCTCTTCTGAACCTAGATATAAGATTTTCTCTTTAGCCATTTATTAGGCTGTAGCATCACTACAGGCCCTGACACCCAACACTTATTCCCTCCCAGCACTTTTCTCTACCTTTTACACTTTTATACAAATTGCTAAGAAAAATATGAAAAACAGACACTGTCACAGCACCTTCGAGGCTGGCATCGTCTGGCATGGATGTTCGATCCACTTCTCAGCCCTTTCAGCCCTGTCTACTTCCTTTTCTTATTCACAAAGATACCAAGAATGACTTTATAAAATGTTTTACATGCTGCTAAATCCACCAGTCCCAGAGGTGAACTGAAAAGGAAGCGATATTATGAAAGGAATTAAGTAGTTCACTTTCTGCATCACTTTGTTAAATAACCCTTCTTTATCTGAAGGTGCAGAAGTTTGACACGCACACACGCGCACACACACACGCATGTACTTGTAACACAAATTTTGTTTTTTTGCTTAAGTTTCATATAGCATCCACGTTGAGAGAGAATAGGTTTACTGAGCTCAAACAGAGATCCAGAAAATATCCAGTTTATCTGACCAGTGCAGTCTACTACTTGTGGCGTTTTAAGGGAAAAAGAAAAATTTAACTTTGGTAAAGAACTTTAAGTATTCTTACAGGACTTCATTAGGGAAATTCTGAACTGAGGTTTATTTAAAACAACTCTGAATATTCTAAACACGCTTTCTGGGCTGCTTCAGCTCCACAGAATCTTCCTGAATTCAAATATCAGAGTTGTGGAAGGAGAGGAGTGGCTTGACTCCAGAAAGTATATCATTTTTTCAACACAAATACCCATTTACTTGTAGGTCCTGTGGTGACAGATGTTCGAATGGGGGAGCGCCGAGGCCAGGACGTGCGGCGAGGGCTCGGTGCCTGGTGACAGAGCTGGGTGGCCACAGCAGCCGTGGTCACAGCTCAGCACCGTGGTGCCAGGGTCTCCTCTGCCTTATGTCTCTTATCCTCAGAGCAACCCAAAGAGGTGGGCACCCTGTTATCCTACGTCTGCAGGTAGGGAAGCGGGCTTCAGGGTTAAAGGGCTCCCACAGGTCACAGAACAGTCTTTGGTGCGAGTCTTCACACCCACCTGTCCCTGCACCCGTGCACGCCTGTAGCCACTAGGTCTGCTTGCGCAAGTCCATGAAGTGTTTACACAGGCTTTCCTCAAGATAACTGAGAGGAAAAGGCTGGGGCTCCGAGGCGGCAAGCTCGGTTCTCTTGGAAACCACTTAGGGAAACATCTCACGCCCGTGGCCAGACCCACACGGTGCTGACACACTGTCATCTGGGGAGAGACCCTGCCTTTCACCTCAAAAAGCACAAGTGTAACACCTAGGTCACGTTGGAGCATAACAACGGTTCTGTGGCTTTTACCTGGCCTCTAAGTTATTCCCGGGATGCTAGGTTTTTAGGAACGAGCAGAACTCTTTTGGGCCCTAGGGATGCTGGGTAATTCCTGTAAGAAACCACTGGGGGGTGGGGGGGGAGGTCTCACTGGAGGAATCGATGGGCCTTGCAGTGGCTCCCCCTAACTTACTGACCGGGGAAGCTGAGAGGTGCTGGCGAGGACAGAACCCGATGTGTGCCTGTACCGTGCAGAGAAGGCGCACTCCACTGATGCTCAGAAAAACCCCAATCACTCAGGATTTGAAGTACCCTGCAATTCCATGTTGTTCGGCCAACCTCAACCTTGTACTTAGGAAACACATTCCGATTTCATTTTAAAACTCCAGACTGTCAGAATGGAAAGGGAAGAGGAATCTACTAAAGAACCTCTATCATCATCAAAATTAAAAGATTCTTGGGAAATAAATTCACGAAATAGTTAATAGCTCCCTAAACCGACTGCAGAAGCACCTTACAGACCATGAAAATCAGTAGCCCCAAGCATCTAAATTCACACCGCTGGGTCAGATTACAGATAGACACCTTCTCGGTCTGATCCTAACCAAGTGGAGAGTAAGCCCTCTGTCTTACACAGCAGTGGTGTTTAAATATACTGCTTTTCTACATTAGGAAAACATGGGCTTTTAAAGACTCTTTAAAGTTCAAGTTGAGTTTCAAGTAATCACTTTGCAGCAGCTCTAGGAGTACAATTGTACCTCCTGATTAAAAGTGCCTATTAAAAAAAAAGTAAAATGGAAAATAAGCCTTAGAGAATTGTATTCCTCAAGGTCGCCTGCTGCCGCCTTCCAGGCTTTTGTTAAAGGACAAAATGTGTTGAATTCTCCTAAACTGGCATGGGGTCAAGCACAACACTACATAATGAGGTAGCGGAGAACAGAATTTTTCCTATAAACACAAAGAACAAGGGAATAAATGATGTAGTTCTCATCCAGTTAAACAGGAAACACGATAAAGCGAGCTACGTATAGTCATATTTATACCAAGTTCACGGGTTTAACCGGAAAAAGTTTTACCCAAGGTTCTAAAGTATGCCTCATTTGTAATTGATAAGTAGGAACAATAAAAATAAGGTATTTTAAAATCTATGAATTTTACTTAAATGCTAGAAAGGAAGGTCTAAATAAATGTAAATCGCTGACCAGAAAGAAAGATGAGCCTGTGTCTACTTGGGATCGGAATTATCCAAAGTGGCCACATATTTATCCGGGTCGAAGGAACAGGCCGATCCTTCCCCGTGTGACTTTGCTGCGTGTACTGGCCGTGTGGGCTGCCTTCCTCCTCCAGCGCGTAACTTCTCTAACGCGCATCACAGGGGCTGAAGGAGTTACAGCACCTTTGTTGGGCCATGAGGACATCAATATCAAAATTGTAATTAGCCCAAATTTCAGTCGAGCAGCAATTTTAAAGTATTAATTTTTATCTCAAAATAAGAAAAGAGAGAGAGAAAAGGCCACAGGTATTTCCCCCTAAGTAATTATGCAATCTCTCTCTCTCTCTCTTTCTTTCTTTTTTTTTTTAAGATTTTTAAATTTTTAAGTAATTGTCACACCCAGCATGGGGCTTGAACTCATGACCCTGAGACCAAGAGTCACATGCGCCACCAAGTGAGCCAGCCCGGCTGTTTTACTCATCAGAGTTCTGGCGTGAGGAGAAAGGGAGGACGTCTCAGACCCAACCACTGTGAGAACCTGGGTGAGGGGACTGAACACGAACAAACTTCCCTCAACCGCATGCATGTGGACCACAGAACACAGAATCTTAACCGAGCTCCTCAGATGTTACGTAAATGCATTGTAAAGGTGAGACATATTTAAAATTAAAAAATAGAATCACTTCCGAAAAATACAAGAGTTTTAGAAGTTTTGCCGGCTGGCTTGGCAACAAATAATAGCAGACATAATAGTTCAATAGTACGGACACTTTCCCACCAGCAGGCAGCCACGCCTTGACCTGATTTCAGGTGCTTCTCCAACGGGGGGAGGGGGTCACTCCTCATCTTTATACCGTGCATTTCGATAATTTCTGAACTGGCTAGAAAGAGGACCTCAGGGGTTCTTAGAAAGCTAGCAAAATACTTTCTTCCACATTTGAAGACACACTATCTTCTCTCTTACTGATTACATGTGGTAAGAAAAGAAATATAAACAAAGTTTCTGCTCAAACTGTTTCTCTGTCAAACACACTTAGTACTTCCGTTCTTATGACTTTAGTCAATTCTCAAATCTCCTATAGCTAACTGACAGAGAAAACCAAAGATCTTTCAGCTTATGTCTGTATAACTTTAAAGGACATGTTTGAGGGCTTAAGTTATACCACAAATGATTATTTTAGGACTAAAAATACTTGCATGCCTAGAAAATTAAGCAACAGTCTCAGAGGCTGAATGGTGAAATGATAATACAAAGACGTGGCTTCTGCTTTGGGTCTCTACTCGCATGTGTGGTAGGAAATGAAGCCGCAGCTTCCGGGCCTCAGAGACTGCTCTCTGTCCAATGGGGCCACTGCACCCATCATGGAGAAGTGAGGATCACAGCAGTATGTTCTGGAAAACACCTGGAGGCATGTGTAAAAAGCAATAAATCCCAACATTAAACGTAATCAGTGGAATTAGGTGTGCTAAGTATAGCAGTCTCCCAAAGCCTGTAGGACATATGGAAACCACGCCACCGTGCGTCCGTGTGTCAGGCACTTTGTGATTTTTATCTGTACTAGTTTCTCACTCTAGAACTAGAGGCCAGCCCATTTGTATACAAAGCTTTTCGTTTAAAATCCAACAAAATAAGTTGCTTGGAGAGGACTTCCCAGTCCCACGAAGAACATCACTTTGATCACAGGTGTACCATACTCACTGACCACCTGCTGTGTGCCAAGCCCCGGGGTCAGCAGACGGCCAAGACAAGGTTGCTGCCCACAAGGAGTTTACGATCTAGAGGGAGGGAAGCATGTCAGCCCCCCAGAATTCCAAACAGCATTCTTAGGGGGTGCTCCATAAGCATTTGTTGATTAAACCCAGGGCAGCTTTTCTGCACTAATCCGAGTCTCCTCTCTCCCTGGGTCCCCCAAGGATCCTAGATGTGAGGGGTGGCCACAGAATTGAGAGCAGCCTTACCCTTCCCTTCCACCAGGTGCTTTTTAAGGGGGTCCCTGCACCTTTTAAATCCATGCAGGGGCGCCTGGGTGGCTCAGTTGGTTGGGGGTCTGACTTTGGCTCGGGTCATCATCTCATGGTTTGTCAGTTCAAGCCTGCCATGGGCTCTCTGCTGTCATTGCGGAATCTGCTTCTGGTCCTCCGTCCCCCTCTCTCTGTTCCCCTACCCTGCTCTAGCTCTCTCTCAAAAACAAACATTAAAGAATAAATAAATCCATGCAAAGTGCCACCTCATTCTTTCCCCAGATAATCAAATGTCTCTACCTGCCCAGAGGAGGTGTCCTCCAAAATCAGGAGGGCCAGCAAGAAGGTAATACTGCAGCGTTTTCAGCACTCCTTGGGAAACTTTTTGGTCTGGTACATGGAAGGAGAAACGCACCAAATGGAACCCCAACGGACCAATGCAGCTGACGAATTTCCCTAAAAACTTAATTTACCACCATGAGTAACTGAGCTGACACAGCGACAGCCCTATCTTTACCAGGTCAATATGAGGAAGTACTTCCTGCGTTTTGCCTAGGGAATCCCCCCTCCCACCTACAAAGTATATACAGGGCACCCCCAAAGCATCATGAAGGTGATCGTGCAATATAACAAGATACTTCAAGCACAGAGAGAACAGTGTCCACCATCGCCCAAATCTTTTTTGGTTGTTGCGGTTTGAAAATAGCCTACCGTTAGCTGTCAATTCCTCACAGCAATGAAATAAAGAACTAATGAAAGAAACCATGAATTCAAAGATTTCCAAGGCCGAATCTTTATAGCAATATCAACTCTACTAGTTGGTGAGCGCTGTTTTTAGTCCCACTGAAAGGATGCAAACACCAGATAAAACGTATTATAGGCTATAACTCTAGGAATATTTATACCGAATGTGAGTTGAACACAGTAGTATTAACTGAAGGGCCACAGGCTCAAGGATTTATCCAAAGCACCAGGAGACAGTAATATATGTAGTCTGGAACTACAATTTTAAAAGTAAACATATATGAACAGACTTACCAAGTCATGTAACACACACGCACTCCCTCCCTCACGCTTTCCCCTCTCACAGGATAGAAGCAGTATCACACACTCACAAAAATACCAAAAGCAAAAAACAAAAAACAAAAACAACTCTTCATTTTAAATTAAACACGTACATCTTTGAAAAATCCATATCTGGATGTGTTAAACAGACAGACGCACAAACAAACAAGCCTACATTAGACTGTAGCCTACGAGAGACCCTTTAAATATTTACTGACCCTAACCCGAGATAACTTTCCTTCTGTTGGTGGAATAATGAAAATAAATTGCACTTCCCCCAAAGATATTTTATTTAAAATTTTAAGCTCTATCCTCAACTGCCTATTCCAACCTATGCCTGGTAAAAAGTGCCTTATGGAAAAAGAAGTATTAAAAATGTATCAAGAAAAAGATGTTTCAAGGCATAAGTGGAATGTTAAAACAAACCTGCGTGAAATGAGTCAAAATTTCACAATACTGAAGTAACTGTCATTTACAAACAAGTCATGGTTAATTTTGGGACCTAATAAAATTAAATAAGTTCCTGCTCTTCAGCACTGTATTTTTATATTTATATTTATACATAGGAAAGTAACAGTTTGGCACTTAGCAGCTTTTGTTGGTTATTGCATCCCGTATTATTGGCAAATTTATTTTAAAAAACATTATCTAATTTCTGCAGCTACCATGTCAATAAACTGAATAAAAAACTAAAAAGAGAACTGTTTTTATAAAATGAATGGACCAAGTCATGCAGGCACTGAAAATATTGCAATAATACTGCAATAACCCATTCACTCCTTAACAACGAACTGTCTCCTCGGAGAGGCCTGGCGTGCCCTGGGAAGAATTATCAACTTCAGAAATTAAGAGAGAACTGCTAACTGCAGTGGCTGTCACAGGGCGTCAGTTACTGCTTCACTGTATGTCAGATGTAACCTCTGAAGGCCAAAGTTCTGTTCTGTTCAGATTTTACCAAAGAAAATTCACTTCTTCGGCAATTTGTTTCCTCTAAAATACCAGTACCTAACCGTAAAAAGAAAGTTTACTTTCTTTGCAGTGGCCACGTAGCCTCCTTTGAGGAAAAGATATCCCAGGTGTCACTGGGAGCGTGCAGACCATAGCTGACTGGTACACAATTCAAAGGAAAAAGGCCGGCTTTGCTTTATGTATCAAATTCGATTGTGTTACATGAATGTGTGGCAAACCTGGCCCGGTGCCTCTGATACAGAAGATAAACACCTCCCTCCTTCTTTCAGCAGTATCTTCTGCCACGCACAACGTTCTTTAGAACCCCCCACGGTCAAGTCTTCCTTCAGCAACTTTTAAGCATTGTACTGACTCCTCACAGGTGTAAGAAAGAAAACAACAAACAAAACTGCAGGTAGGAGGTTACCCTTTTTTCTGTTCACTGGTGGGGAAACATAAGCACTGTTTCCTATGCATGTTAACAGTGTACAAGCATCCCATCTAGGAAGTTTCTAGAAGAAACTCCTATTCTCAAATGTATAACCAAAGGATACATTTATACATTTATTAATCATTAAGACAAAATACTGCTTCTTACAGCCATTTACTGAGGGGGGCGGGAATTGTAGAAAACAATTAAAAATGAAGAGCTCTGTATTAAATTGATTAGAAATCTGATATTGCATAAAATTCAAATTATGACGTAATCAAGCACTTTGAAGTCCCTGATTTCACACTAAGGTGGCATAATTTGAATGGAAAACAAAGTATCTTACAAGATAAGTGCTACTAATGACAGATTTCTTTCCCCCAGTGGGAAGGGCGGCCTGGGGAGATGCAGGAACGTGGAGGAGCAGAGAAGCAGAGGAAGAGAGGAGTTTGCTCTACTATGAACAGAATGAAATTAACTTGAGGTAGTTTATTCTACCAGCCAAACTTTACTTATAACGTAATTTGTCTAAAACTCTTGCTAGTGAACGGCATTGAGAAAACTCTGCTACAAAGACTAGATTCTTAATGCAGGTTCACGATCTAAGACAGATTTTTCAATCCGAAACAGTAGTAAACAAGACTTTGTGTGCTTTCAGGCAGATTAAAGGTTTTTGATCCCTATATATTTTGTCTGGACAGTGTTTGTAGTCATAGCAGACCTCGATCATTCGTCGGACTCAGGTCTTCCTTCTGTAAAATCCCTTACTCTGCTAATCGCCTCATGTTTATCAAACGGTTCTGGTTAATTGAGCAGGAAGAACGGCACCTCGTGACCCTTCACTGCTGCGAGACAACTACCCCAGCAATTAGGTGTCTAAACTAACGCAGAAGCCAGCAACTTCCTCTAAGTTCACGCGAGGGCTGCGACCTGGCTCATGGATTTACTGAACCTTTTAGATCACTAAGATAGAATGTCATAAAAGAGAAATTTTATCTTAGTTTCAATTCATGATAATAGAGTTTAAAAAAGATTCTTAGGACACAGTACTAGTATTGAGTGGAAACTAACTGGCATACAGTCCAATATAACGTTTTAGGCACAAACCTTAATTTGTTGGGCAGGGTTAGGCATGATATTTCCTTCCAAGTGCAGTAGAAAAGCAATCTCGGCATGTTTGGATATGTTGATTTGCATATACGGATTTCCGTTTGTTCCCCAAAGCCAGGTACTCGGACACAGCAGTCACTCGGATAGGGGTTCCCTTCCGGGAGAATGCACCTTAGTACGTTAATGTATTTTACATGATCCCGATTCCCACTTCCCTTTGCCTCTTGATAGTCACCCCGTCTGTCTGCAGACACATCTGACTAGAGGAACTGATTCCTCCAAGGTAGCTTTTTCACGTGTTACGGGTTCCCCCCAGGAGGAGCTGAAGCACGGGCTTCTAAGCGTTACAGGAAAACCACCAGAGTTAGGCCACCCCCTCTGTCCCCTCACAGAAAGCCGTGTTATGGTGCGTTGGGTCAGGAGCTCTGCTTCTGCTCTGCTGCCTTCTCAAGGTGAATGAACACGGATACGGAATAAGCCTTGCTGGAGCTGCAGGCGGAAGAGCTTGCAATTTGCAATACGTAAGGCTGCACACCCGGTGCGGCGGAGGTCGGATGGGAGGAGCGGTTTGGTGTGGTGCCACGTCCCTGTGCTTCTTTTAAACTCACGCACGTAGTCGTAATTGGTACCTGAACCACAAGAAGCAGCAGAGGTGACACAGCACGCCTTGGACTCGCCAGAAACAGCTCCAGCACAATCACTCTACTGCGCTTACCTGTGTCGAGATCTCCGATAACGTAGATACTGGCTCCGATGGGGACGGCTCCATAAACAAAAGAGGAACTGGCGGGGATGCATAAGTTCTGGTCATTAAGGTAGATCCACCTGAAAACGAACAGACAGACAAAACTAGGGAAGTCAAGAGGACAAGGTCTGAGAAGATGGCAAAACGTGGTTGATGTGTCCAGAGCGCAGGGCCTTGCGCCAGCTCAGCTCAACCCGCTTCCCCGTTTCCTTACTGTCACCTGTCACTATGGACACTGCGTTTTGCCCTTATTTTGAAACACAAAGAGTATGCACTTTTCAATCTGCTTCTTTTGCTCAGCACAATGTTCCTGAGATTTGTTACACTGTGGCTTCTACCCATAATTCGTTTCTTACTATTTTAAGTGGTTTTCCATTGTATGGATGTACCCGAATTTGCTTATGCATTCCCTTGCTCATGTTCATTTGGGTGGTTTCCGGTGTTTGCTCTGGTGAATAAAGCAGTTTTGGACCCTGGAGTGTAAATCTTTGTGGATACTGCGTCATGGAACTGGCTATACGGCTAAAGGTATATTCCACCTGATAAGGAAGTGCCACACCGTCTTCCAACGTGCTGTGCCGTTCTCATCCCAGTGAGCAACACCTGAGAACCCCAACTGCTGGGCAGTGCTGCCTATTCTTGGGAATGTCGGGCTTTCTGATCTTGGCCATGTTAGTGGGGTGGGCTTCCCGGAACAGAAGGAAGTTGGGTGTCTCTGTGTGAGCTCACTGGCCATTTTATCTGTCTTCTTTGGTGAAATGTCTGCTCCAAGATCCGCTCATTCTTAACACCGGGTTTTCTATCTTGCTCTTGAATCGTTAAGATCTTTGTGTGTTGGGGATACAAGTCCTTTGTTAGATATATGTAGATCACGAATATTTTCCCTGGCTTGTGGATTATCTTTTCATTTTCCTTATGGAATCTTTTGAAGACTAGTTTTTAATTTTGATGAACTACAATTTGTTCTTTTCTTTCTTTCTTTTTTTTAAAGGTCATGCTTTTGATGTCCTTCTAGGAAATTCCTGCCTATTCCAAGGCTGTACAGGTCTTCTACCGATGCTCTCTTCTGGAGACTTCATGGTTTCAGCTTTGACACTCTGGTCTTACAGTACATTTCAAGCTGAATTCTCAGAATGGTATTAGGTAGACATTCATTTTCCTTCCATACAGATATCTAGTTGATCCAGTACTATTTGCTGAAAAGACGTTTCTTTCCCTGCTAAATTGCCTTGGCACTTCTGCTGAAAATCAATTTAACAGCTACTAAAAGGATCCAGGGCTCCAAAAAGAAGTGGCTGATTCCCCAGCTGAGACAGGAAACACGAGATGAGCCTGGGGCACGTTGCGTGCCAGACAGGAAGTGCTGAAAGGATGGGGTGTGTCCAGAGGACACAGAGCTGATGGGAAGCCATTCCCAATGGCCAAAGCTGGACCAGCTGAGCCACAAAATAAATGATGATAGTGCTGCATTTATAACTCACAGAGTAAGGCACGTTTTGTGCGGTGTCCCCGCCAAAAATGCGTAACCTCAGCTTAATCCTGAGAAATCATCAAACGCAAATTAAAAGACATCCTATTAAAATAATGACCAATTATCTTCAAGAATATCACGGATCACAGCAATAGCACTGCTAGGAATTTACCCAAGAGATACAGGACTGCTGATGCACAGGGGCACATGGACCCCAATGTTCATAGCAGCACTCTCAACAATAGCCAAAACATGGAAAGAGCCTAAGTGTCCATCAACGGACGAATGGATCAAGAAGATGTGGTTTATCTATATGATGGAATACTACATGGCAATGAGAAACAATGAAATCTGGCCACGTGTAGCAACGTGGATGGATCTTGAGGGTATTATGCTGAGTGAAATAGGTCAGGCAGAGAAGGACAAATATCATATGTTTGCACGTATAGGAGGATTAGAAGGAACTTAACGGAGGACCATGGGGGAGAAGGGGGGGAAGAGTGGGGGAGAGAGAGAGAGGCAAACCATGAGAGACTCTTGAATGCTGAGAACAACTGAAGACTGATGGGGGTGGGGGGAAGGGAATGGGGGTGATGGGCATGGAGGAGGGCACTTGTGGGGATGAGCACTGGGTGTTATATGGAAACCAACTTGACAATAAACTATTTGTAAAAAAAAAATAAATAAAATAAAATAAAAGTAACAACAACAACCAAAAGAATATCACGAGTCATCAAAGTCAGGGAAAGACCAAGGAACCATCACAGATGCAAAAAGATTAGAGAAACACACCTGAGTACGTTATCAGACCCCATGTGGGATTCCAGAGCAAAGGGAAAAGAGAGATTTAGGGGACGAGCTGGTGAAATTCAAATAAAGACCATAGTTTACTTAATAATACCACACCAACATAAATATCCTGGTTTTGATATCCATACCATGGAGATGTAAGATGTTAACATGAGGAGACGCTGGGTGCATGGCTCTATTTTTGTAACTTTCCTATCAGTGTAAAATTATTCCAAAATAAAAGCATTTTGTTTTTTCATTTGTTTGAGCACCACACCACCACCGACCGTAGATTCTGCTATTTAATAGTGTTCACTTAAGGTAATTGGACCTAACAATTTTCCTTTAACAGCTAAAGACACAGGCTGGGTGTAGTAGACCTGTGTCAGACCCTGGGAATGTATCTAAACCCTTAAGAACCGCCCACGTCCAGGCCTACTCTCGTTACTGGGGCATATGCTGTCTTGACGTTATTGTTTTATCTCCAATTCTGTGCTATCAAGGGTCCAGGAAGATAGCGGCTACCGGAGCTCAGATCCAGTGCTTCTCTGAGTTAAAGTCAAATGTGAAATTGTTTCACGAAGAACAGCACTTTCCTTTCAATGTACCCTTCCCAGATTGTTATAAAGTAGCAGCTTCCATATTTGGAATTCTAAGAAGCACAGAAGCAAAATGATCTGTCACAACAATCTGCGATCACGTAAGCACTCCGAAGCAAGGCTAACATAAAGCTGCCATATTCTGAATACCTTCACGCAACATTTGACTCATCTTATACCTGAATGCAGACTGGTACCCAGCAGTTTGCTGGGACTAGGGATACAGTTTGGCCTCCGCCTCCAAAATGTCTCTAGGAAACAGGGAAAGGGAAAAATCTAAGAGCTCTCGCTGAAAAGTAAAAGTGGGGACCTGAAAAGGCCTTTGAAAGAAAATGTCTGAAAACGTCAAACTACAATAACTGGCTTATTCACATTTTATGTCTTCAGCGATAAACATAATTAATGAAACTCTGACATTTTGATTCTTTCCAGGTTCTGAATCAAGTGAAGCCAGTGAATGTCCCCGGGCCTTGTCTCCAGCTGCACCCCACATCCAGGACCCAGGCTAGTGGCAGGGCACACGACCCCTCGGGGCCGACCCAGAACGGGGCCATGTGTGCCCTCACAGGGGCACCTGGCACTGCCGGCCAAACATCTGTGACTAGATTATTCACTGAAAAGCACGTCAAACACAACAATGTTTTGGCAGAATTTTGTAGAGTTGAGAACCTCACATTATTCCTTAATAATTCCTGGAATAATTAAACAAAGCTGAAGAAATTGGTCTGTGTAGACGATCTACCAAGTTTGGTCCAAAGCAGATCAATGACTCAGAGTGCCTGGGTTTCAGAAAAATAATCCTAGGTGATCTATTTCATATAATGTGGAGGCTTCAGATGAAATAAAACTAATACAAAAACGTAACTGCCTCATGCATTTAGCTGCTGCTTATAAAATGGATATAAAACAGGGGCACCTGGGTGGCTCAGTTAAGCATCTGACTTCAGCTCAGGTCATGATCTCACAGTTTGTGGGTTCGAGCCCCACATCGGGCTCTGTGCTGACAGCCCAGAGCCTGCTTTGGATCCTGTCTCCCTCTCTCTTTCCCTATTCCCCCCAAAATAAACATTAAAAAAAAAATAAAACAGACATCAAAGCATGTGGTTTTGCCTTTCCTTCTCTGCCATCTATCACCTTGTTGACCTTGGACAATTTAACTAACCGTCATCTGTCAAACGCAGATACCAAACACCACCACTAACATCCAATGACTTGTGGGCATGAAATGAAGTGCCCAGTGTAAAGTGCTCGGCACAGCGGCCCACACAAAGCAGCCGTCCAGGAGTAAGCCATTTTTGTAATGGACAAAGCAGTAGTACGTCTTTAGTTACAATGTTCTCAAATATGGTCTTATGAGGACTTGAGGCTGCAGGGATGTGGCCTCTATCTTATGAGCAATGTCCCTGTGAAGGGGACTTTGGAAGACTGCCCGGCTTGTAGCAGCGAGCTTCCGAGAGCAGGATGGGAGGGAAGGTCAGGCGAGGAGAGACGGTGAGGACGAGAGAGCAACAGGCAAGCTACTGGAGAGGAGAAAGGCAGAGGGAGCTTTAGAGAGGCGTCTGCTCCAGGAGGGAGTAGGATGCTCTTAACAAGCTGATCCTCCTGTGAGAAGCAGCTGCTATAAGCTCTGGGCAAGAGACAAAAGACCCCTGCCCAAGAGCTCTGGAGACTGAGCAAATCCAGGCAGATTTGGGGACAGAGGCAAAGGTGGAGCACACAGCCCCAGGGAGTGAGTTGCTCGTACTCCGGTGGTTTGGGCTGAAGGCAGCTTGGCGCTGGCGGCTCGGAAGGGCTGATGGCCCTACAGGAAACCTTGCCGTCTTCGCGGCCCCTGGAATGAGGGCAGAGCATCAGAGTGCGTGGAGGCCTTGAAAGAGAGGTGGAGAAGGATGCCTCAGTTCCTGTGCACATACTCGCCTCGAGCCTGTGAGTACTTGACCCTGGGGTGGGCTTCCAGAACTGAAGAGGGGCTTGAGTGGCCGTGTGCAGCAGGTGTTACAGCCTCCATGGAGTCCTACTAGGTGCACAACTGCTAAGACGGTCAGCACAGTGCTCTGAAAGCACCAGAAGGGGCCTCGGGGCCCCAACAACGTACCATTCACCATGTCCAGGACGCAGCCTGGAAGTGCCCTACGGGCGAAGAGCCAGGGAAAGGAGAACCCATTCTCAAGGGAACAAACCATAAACAGACACCAACTCTGACATGACCGAGATGCTGGGATGATCTATCAGGCGGGGACTTGAACGTGGCTGGTGTAACTATGCTCAAGAGAGAAAGGGAAACGTGCTTCTAAGATCGGAGCTTTTGGCAAAGAAATGAAGAAATCTAAAGTTCTACCTGAAGAAGTTGGGAAAGGAAAGAGCAAAATAAACCCAAAGTCAGTCAAAAGAAGGAAATAGTATAGATGACAGCAAAACACAGGGGAGAAAGTGAACGGCCTTGAAGAGATGAACTCAGTGTTAGGCTTTGCCAATAGGGGGCGTCGGAGGGATCACAAGGCCAGGTAGGGGAAAGGGCTTCTTTCTGGGGTTTTCTGGGTCTGGTGTCCGTCTCTCCCTCCTCCCGCGCGCTGCTGTCTGCAGTGTGCAGGGGACCCAGGGGTGTCTGCCCTCAGCACGGTCCTCTGCCCCCAGCAGGCGGCTTCCTGCCCACCAGCTCTGCCCCCCGCACCCCAGCGTCCCGCCTGCGGTGGGCACAGCACACCCCTGCGGGGCGGGGAGGCCCCTTCCCAATATGCTCTTTCTTAGGGTACTTCCCTCAGCCCTAAAGGGAGCAGAGGCTGCACTTCCCAAACGAGCTATTTCTGCGCTCCTCAGAGCTCTCTTTCACCCGTTCGCAGTGAACCATCTCTTACTAGTTACTGACGAGCCAAGTACATTTTCCCTGCCCAGGTGCCTGGTGTGGTTTCTGCCCCGACGGGACAATGACTGAAACTCACGTGGTCAGGAGTGTAGTTCATCCCCCCGCGTCTTACAAAGGCGGCCGTGGCACCTGCTACTGCCTCACCATCCGATGCAAACAGCGTGATGCCGATGGGGCAGACCAACACGGTGTTTTAAAGGGACACCAAGAGGGTCGAAATCTTCCTGGACTAACGGGGCAGACAGGAGGACTGGCGTGGCCCCGAGGCCAGGCAGTGCCAGGCCAACTGCTTCTCGGGGTCCTTGCAAACTGGGACGAAGAAAAAGTGCAGCTAGGTCAGCAGCCACATGCCAAGGCCAGGGACTGTGTTGCATAAGGACATAACATCCGCATAAAAATACTACATCTGGGACTAAATCTGAGATCCGTGTAACCGTCTGATTATGTTTATGAGACACACAGTTATTATCCAAAATCCACCTGCCTTTTCTACTTTTTCCAAGTGAATTAAGTGGGGATGTGAGAGGTAGCGCCACTCTTGCATTTTCAAGTCTTTGATGGTGGCACTAATTTCTGTAATTATTCAAGGACGTAGAACTGCTTCTGGTTTTCTGCCTTGTAGGGAAGGAACGTTACAGTGAGTGGACTTCCACTTAGCCCTTCCTACCACAACGGCCCCCAACCCGAGGGTCAGAGAACCAACATGGGGATTCTGCCGGCTGTCAGGTACGGCTGTCAAGTATGCCTGCTAAATGATACATTCAGGGACCCAAACGTGAAACTGACCGGTCGTGACGTCAACAGCCACCATGACAGGTCTATAGAAATGAAAAGGGGGCATCCGGGCTGAGCACACGCGGGGAGGTCGTCAAACACGGGATGCATACAGAAGGGGGCGGGAGTGCAGGGCAGGGGAAGGAAGAGACTAGAAAAGGCTGAACATTTCTCTTAACCTCAGAGAGCAGAGAACCCAGGTGGGAGGGTACACTCTACCATCTCTGTTCAGTAAGCAGTGGGGAAACACCGAGAACTTCCAGTGGGAGAATGAAATGACCAAAGTCAGATTCATCTTTCAAAAACACAAATAGGGACAAAGTGCAGGAAACCTGGCTAGAAGGCTAATGACACTGTGCACGAGAGCACAGTGGGGCAGGAGCAGAGAAATGAAGGCGAGTGATGTGGAAAATATTCCAGAGCATAAAAGAAGGGGACAAGACTTGGCGACGGATGAGACGTGAAGCACAAGAGAGAATCGAAGACGAGCTTTTCTGGGTGTGGAGAACTGGGGGTGGGGGGTGGGGGGATTGGTGAGGGAGCCGCAACACCGGGCGCGGGAACAGGGGATGCCTGTCGTTCTGGATTCACAAAGTGGCTACTACAACGTGGCATGACTTAGGGAAATTTCTTTGCTCTCCTTCAGACAGTTTTGTTTTTAGTCAGAAACACAGAAAATAAGATATGGCATTTTTCCAGGAAAGTTTTAACCTAAAAATAGGGAACAAAGACAGGAAAGACAAGAGATTACTTAAACACAATAAATGTTCTCCAGTCTAATACAGATTGCTCATCTGGCAACAGTTTCCACGGTATGCAAATATAACATACTTGGAAACATCTGCTCTTTTGAGAAATAAACTACTGCTATATGTAAGTTTCTTCCTGTAAGGATTTACGGGAAAGCCTGTGTTTTTAAGGCCATATGGTGTGGTGGCTGCGAAGGTGGACTGTGGGGCCAGAGTGCCCGAGTTCAAATTCCAGCCGCTTGTGACCTGTGTGTCTTTGGGCATATTACTTAAACTCTCTGTGTTTCAGTGTAAAATTGGAATAAAAGGAGCACCAATACTCAGAGCCTTGCTTTTTGAAGACTGAATGAGTTATGGATGAGTTAATACATGGCACTCAGTGTTATGTACATAACAAGTAAGAATTTTAGACATTATACTGACAAGAGGAATTCAGCTTTCCTCATTCTACTATTTAAAAACTAACACTGGCGGGTGCCTGGCTGGCTCAGTTGGTAGAGCATGTCACTCCTGATCTCAAGGTCTTGAGTTCAAGCCCCACATGGGGCCTGGAGCTTACTTTAAAAACTAACAATGGACAGGGATGCCTGGGTGGCTCAGTCAGTTAAGTGTCTGACTCTTGATTTCCCCTCAGATCACGATCTCATGGTTTGTGAGTTCCAGCCCTGCATTGGGCTCTGCACTAACAGTGTGGAGCCTAATTTGGATTCCCTCTCTCCCTCTCTCTCTGCCCCTCCCCTCCTTGTGCACACGTGCTTGCTCTCTCTCTCTCTGTTTCCCTCTCAAAATAAATAAATATTTGGACACCTTAGAAATAAGGAAATTAATGGATCCCTGAATTTATTTGGAAGTGCTTTTAAGTAGCAAGGAAGGAGCCATACTCATGTTTAATACTTAACGAACTGAAAGCAAGCAATACACTTACATTTAAAGCTTATCAACTATAAATATGAAAGAGCTTGATAGAAATATAAAGGTTCGGTGATTTATAGCATTTCAAGGATGGACTGAGAAACTGTGCAGCCAGACTGAAGTCCTATAAACAAACAGGGACAGGAAAGAGGGAGACATCAGTAGCCTTGATTACCCCAGCAGGAGAACGGCAGCCTATAGCTCACGCTGCCGAAACAGTAACTCAGTCATTACGAAAAAGGTGCGTGGCAATATTTTAGCAGAAACCAAACACACTGACCACTGCTTATAAGTGAAGTTGAGCAGACGGTCTTGAGATTCACTTGGGCAGGAATTAACACAGCGCTTTATACCTTGGACAGTCAGCCCTCACAGTAATGTATCAAGAGAAATGTAGAATGTCTTTGAAATTCTGCCCCCCCCACCCCAAAACCATAACAGACATTCTCTCAACTACTCTCATACTTTGTCTAATAAATTTTCCTAAAACTGTTTATCCCTGTAATCGAAGGAACAGAAGAAGGCTATGCAAATATCTTGATATAAACTACATTAAAAGTTAAATAACACTGATTTGTAGCCCTAAAGCCTTGGAAACTGCCCCTGTTTGCGCTAATCTGAAACATTAAGAAATTAAACGTTGCATTATAGCACCCCCTTCTGGTAACACGATTGAAACACTGTAACACGATGAATCTCCCCATGACCATTTGCCTCTAGGACTGGAACGAAACAGTCCTGGTTAGTGGCTATCACAGTAAGACGTGTGAGAGGAGAGAAGGCGAGGAGGTGGGTAGGGGCTGCCTACCCTACAGGACACGTGTGATGACCTATCAGATGTCTGAAGACTCTGTGACACCACACTTCATCCGCGGAATCAACCTTTCACTGAGCGGCCAACACAGGTCAGGTGCACTGCTGAAGCGAGGACCCAGAGCTGGCTGAGATGAATCCTGCCCTTAAGAACCTTATGGTTAATGATTACAATCCAAGACACGGGCATCAAATGTCACAGCCTCACAGACTGAGGAACCGAAATCGGACTGGGAGGTGTGAGAAGCTTTCTCTAGGCAGCAGCTCATTAAGCACAGTTTTGGAAGAGGCTATATTAACTGGATAAATAATGGAAGGGAAATTTTAGGCAAAAGGAATAGTACAAAAGCACAGAGCTGAGATAATCATAACGTGTTTTTGGGGGAAAATGTTGCTCAGCATGACTCAAGTAAAGCATCTGTGTTGAACAGTAGCAGAAAGAATAAACAAAGGCCATATCACAAAAGTCCACGTATGCTAGGTTAAGGAGTTTAAACTTTAAAAGCTATAGCAAGCCAACGAATGGGTTTAAGCAACCAAGGGTCAAGGTCTGATATAGACTTCACAAACACTATTCAATGGTTTTAAGTTACAGATACTTCTTAAGTCACTGACTAAATATCTAGTGGGCATTAGGCATATGTCCTAAATAGATGAGATAATGCAGTAAAGTAACTTGAAAACAAAAGTAAACAAATCTAAGACATGACTTTGAAAGCATAAAGGAAAAGTTGCAGAAGTTATGTGGAACCGCTTATAATTACCTCTTAAACTCATCATGGTAGAATTCAGACTTGCAAGTGACCATCTCACTCCCCTGGATGTCTTCACGACTTCTGACTCCTCCAAATACGTAGAGCTCCATGGCAACTCCACAGGCCACAGCTCCAAATCTGAAGGGACACACAGAGCATATCAGCTATTGGATTTACAGCCCCTGGTTGTAAATGGATTCCCTAACTCCTCTTATGTTTGTTTTAACACCATGACATTCAGGATTTCATGAATATGTGGGTCTTCCTTTTTAGGAAATGGATTATTCATTTACTTTAAAAAAATGTTTATTTTTGAGAAGCGGGGTGCAGAGAGAGACAGAGACAGAGGATCTGAAGCAGGCTCCACACTGTTAACACATAGCCCGACGTGGGGCTGAAACTCATGAAGTGCAGGATCATGACCTGACTGGAAATCAGAGGCTTAACCGACTGAGCCACCCAGGTGTCCCTCATTTATTTTTATAGAAACTAAATGCCAAGTCAAGTGAAAGGTTCATTTGAAAGAAAGGGAGATTCACAAAGTCCATATCCACGCTCTCATACCTTCTCTCCTTTAGTGGACAAATAGCAGTCCACTGCTGGGTCCTTGGGTCATAACATTCCACGGATTCGAAGAGTTTCCCATATGATCCTCCGCCCATGGCATAGATTTTCTTTTTCATAGCTGCATAGCAGCCAATCTGAAAGGAGAAAGTAACAGAGGGGAGGCAAGACTGATTATTCAAGTTAGACAAATGCTACCTTTAGTCTAGAGAGCACTGTAGGGTATCTGGGAAAGGATGTGATTTCTAATAGTGAAACTATGGTGCTTTCCAACATCACGAACACAGGATTTTAAGAACGAGAAGAAGAGGAAGCACACATATTGTTTGTTCACTCCATTTAATACTATTACACTAAGTGAAATATATAAATACCCTAATTTTTTAAAGTTTATTGATTGAGAGAGAGAGAGAGACAGTGAGCGTGTGTGCGCAAAAGCAGGGGAGAGGCAGAGAGAGAATCCCAAGCAGGCTCTGTACTGTCCACGCAGAGCTTGGGTCCATGCAGATGCTTAACTGACTGAGCCACCCAGGTGCCCCAACCCTAATTTTTAAAGGGGCTTTCCAGGCTCTCTATTCTTCCATCACTCTTTGAAGATCCAGGATTTAGATTCCATCGAGCAAGATGTCACTTAGTTCCTGGAGTTGAGCAGGCACAGAAAGAGGGGACCCAGCACTGGAGTTGTAAAGACCCGGGGGATTGCACGAAGGTCTGGGGGGACCAAGACTCCCTCCAACCCCTGCCAGGGAACAGAAACAAGACAGCCGTGCCCTCAGCAGCTAACAGGAGCCGTGTTTTCACTCTACTCAGTATGCGAGGGCCGTTCTTGCCTGCAGACCGCTTCTCCTGGGGCCTGCGCAGCGACTGAGCAAACAGGTTAGAAGACCTGGGGGCTTCCTGGGTGAGCGCCCGCACGATGCATTTGGCAAGCACGGGTGTGGACACTGCAGAGCCCCCGTCAGGGTGAGTGCACACTCTCCGTCTCCTATCCTGGCAGATGGCGGATGATAACGGAGGAGAGCCACCAACAGCGACGCAAGACTCCAACACTGATTCTTTTAACACCGTCGATCATACTCAAGGGAGCGTGTGCGAAACGAAGAAACGCTAACTCCAAAACCCAATTTGTAACCACAAGACATGATCCTTACCTTTCTAACCATGGTCAGGTCAGGTTGCTTTGTCCAGGTTTTAGAATAAATGTCGTAGCACTCCATGGAAATCAGCTCTTTTTCTCCGTCCTCTCCTCCTAAAATGTACAGCATTCCATCTATCTCCACAATTCCAAAATTATGCCGTGGCTGAAAAGACATCAAAGATCTCTGCATACAGAAGGCCGGCTGCCAAACCGGTAGCCACACATTTAATACAAATTACAGATATCATGATATTCCAGGGTTCCAGGCTCAAGGTCATGTCTCTCAGATATTTGTGACTTCCCTAGCGGCTCACTCTTCTGCCACAACAGAGAACTCACATCCCGGAGTGATTCTGAACATGGGAATTACCTGCATGATAAATTCACTGGTAGAATTGTTATTTTTCACTTACCACAGCTCACAATAACAGTACCTTCTGGGTCAATAAAATTACATGTGTTCAGCAATGGGCTATAGTTAAGTGTTTCCAAGTTGGTATGTGAAGGACAAGAAAGGGCCATGGCAACAGCACTGCCTGAGGCTGGGAGAGGCCTGGGGAGGCCAGACTCGCGCTCAGGCCATCTGGAATGACAGGAGCCTGAGGTACCTCACACTCGTTTGTCAGCAAATATTTCCTTAGCTGTCCCCCATGCCCAGCATTGTCGTAGCACTGAAGATAGGGCCCTCAGCACAAAGACAAAAACCCTGGCCGCCAAGGAGTTTGTGTGAATAATAAAAAAATAGCCAGTGGGGGAGCACTGGGGTGGCTCAGTCAGTTAAATGTCTGACTTTAGCTTGGGTCATGATCTCAGTGTGTGAGTTTGAGCCCCAGGTCAGGATCTGTGCTGATAGTTCAGAGCCTGGAGCCTGCTTCAAATTTTCTGTCTCCCTCTCTCTCTTCCCCTTTCCTTCTCACTCTGTCAAAAATAAACTTAAAAATTAAAAAAAAAAAAAAAACAAAACCAGTAGGTGAGAAGGTGCTGCATCGTGTGAAGAGAAAGAAAACGGGAAGTGTGGGGAGAGCTATGGAGTTGGACGGAAGGTCTCCTAGGAGAGTGCTGTGCGGAAACGGACGGAAACGGAGCGAAGTGCAAAGGCATCTGGGAAAGGTCCCAAAGCAAGAGCGTGTGCAGGTTGGAGAAACCATGAGGAGGTCGGATGGAGCGACAGCAGGCACGGGGAGGAGCGGGACAGCGGGCACTAGCATAGTGGGGGGTTGTTGGCGTGTGGCAGGGTTGCCGCTTCTCCTCTTAAACGTTTGCAGATGCAAAACAAAAGCGCTAAAGGGAAGAAAGACACACTATGAAAGCAAATGAAAAAGAACTTTTTACCTCATTCATTGGTGGCAATGCAGTCCATGTATTTGCATCTGGGTCATATTTTTCTCCTGAGCTCAGGGTCTGCTTATTTTCATCTTGGCCCCCAAATACAAACAAGAATCCCTCTGCAAAATTCAAAGGAGACACAGGGGGAAGCTGAAACTTTGATCTCCATCCCCCTCTGTGCCGAACATAAATGCCCCAGCTGTAGAGACTGTATGTGGAGACTACTTCGCTAAGTACAATAGCAGTGGGTGTGAGGTCTTGGTCATAATTCAGTCGATCCTTAGTGAGGGAGCCTAATCCACATCTGCGAGTCACTATGACCAGTTTATCGCACTCAGCATCGGAGAGGGTCCCTGCCGCCCTACCACATTCGAGCAAGACCAACACCGCCCATGCAGACACCAGGTGGCTCCATCAATTCTATTTCCCCTCCGGGGTTCTCAAACGGCTTCTGATCTACAGCCCTCATCTGCTTGTTCAAGACCCAGAGCGCTCAGATCCAGGGCACCTGGGTGCACTTCCTATCCAAAACAGGATCTAAAAATCACTGTTGAACTTCCTGTTTCAAGTAACAGGGGATCAGGTTATTCATACCAACTGTTGTGCAAAACAGCTGAACTCCTGGACACAACAGTTGTGAAATGAAATAATCTTCTGAAAAGAGAAGAAGCCAACGGGACAATATGGCAAGGCTTGAGAGAAAAGTGGGAGCTGGAGAGGTAACCAACCATGGAAACCATTTTGCTCTGAAAGCATTTACCAATCTGGGAAATTTCCAACCTATCTTGTAATGGCTTTGAAGGCATGAAATCAAAACCCTAGGGCCATAGGATGTGTGGCTTCTGGCAGGAGAGCCTCTCCCAAGTTCATCCAGAGCCAGAACCCAGATTTAAATCTCCTTGCTTATCTGGAAGATCTCAAGATTTGAATTTGATTTACAGTAATTCCAAATCGGTAGTGTTTATAGGCAACTGGAAGAAACAAATGTAAAACTTGTATGGAAGAAAGAACCTTTATCTAATCTTTAGATCGGAATATTCTAAAATTCTAAAGCATCAAGTTAGTCCTATAAATACTTTTTAATAAAATGATCAGCACCTACCCAAAGATACTAGGACACAGAAAGCAGACTATGAAGTAGAACCAGCAACAGAAGACAATAGGAAGCAGACTAGCAGAGACTTCAAATTTCAAATACTGGACTCATCACAAAGCCAATAAAATGGCAATGCTTATTACTATGTTTAAAAACTAAAAGACAAATTTTAAGATAACTCTTGGAAAAAGAGGACTACAAAAGTGACCCAGCAGATTTTTAAAAGATTTAAAGAAAAGTTCTTGGAAAAAAAAAACTACGTTAAAAAAATCCAGTAGGTGGGTTTAATGGTAGATCTGTTGGTGTTAAGGACAGAATTCATTACATGGAGGGTAAATCAAAAGAAATCACAAAGAGGGCAACACATGGAGAGACAAAACTATGGAAAACAAAACAAAATGAAGGCAGGGGGGTGAGGACAGAGCAAAAAGGCGTAGCCATGTTTAATCTGACATCCAAAAAAAAGCAGGAAGAGGGAGGACAAGGAAACAGAGGCAATATTTAAAGACACAAAAATGAGTAAGAATTTTCCACATTTGAGGAAAGGCCAAGCCATAGAGTTAAGATGTCCTAAAATTCTATACCCAGCACAAGTATCCTTTAGGAATGAAGTCAAAATAATGATATTTTTAGACAAACAGATCCAAGTGTTTGCTCCCTGCAGACCCACATTAAAGGAGATTCAAAAGGAAGAACTTCAGAGAGAAGAAAACTAATCCTAGATGGAAGGTTTGAGAAGAAAACTAATCCGATGGAAGGTCTTTATCTAAAGAAAGTAGTAGATAGGCACGTAAATCTAAACAGACACTCCACAGATACATATATAAAACATAGGTGAATAAAACATGTTTATATATAAATATTCATAAGTAGTCATTTTAATACTACAACACAGCAGAAATGCACTTAGGTTTTGATAACTTAAGAATACAGCTTATGGTTTCTTTGATGACTTTCAAAGGAATATAGACAAAGACTATAACTTCTAACCTGGAAGAGAGGGAAAAAGGTAAATAACCCAAAAAAAAAAAAAAAAAAAAGACCATCAGTTAAAGAAAAAAAGAGGGGATGCGGGAAGGAAAAGAGGAAACGCAGTACAGGCTGGACAAACAGGAACCACTCGGTCACGTCACAGCCGCACTCACTACAGATGGACACAACCCCATCCTCACTGTTCAATGTTTCTGAAGCACCAACCTCTCTAGGAAATCTTGGAAAATGCGCGACACTGGAGCCGCTGTGGTAGGTGTGCGTGTGTGAAAATCATGGATATACGTACATCCGATGGGAAGAAAATGTGAGGAAGCTGATTGTGAGAAGACAGAAGAGGGAAATCAGACCCACACCCTGTTGGCTACATCATTGCCTCCCGCTGCTTGTTACTAACAATTAACTTCAATAATCCTGGAACCCACAAAATGATTCCCCTTCTGTACTATAGTTTAGCTTTAGCCATTTCCATAATCTGGGGTAGCTTTCAAAACCGTTAAAGCCATGTTAGCGGGCAAGCAGAGACTGTAAAATAAGGTGGATTCCACGAAGACAGCTGGAAGTAGCTGGAATTTATCCCAGTGGCACCTGTGGGTGAACCCAAGCAGGCAGACCCAGGTGGAGAGAAAGGCAGCAAACAGTCAGAAGGCAGCAAGGACAACCTTTCCATCGCCTCAAGTGAGAGCTTTGAATGACGTGGAGCTGTTTTTAAACTTGCAAAGGTCAGTGAAAGATACTCTGTTGTAAAATAACTTTAAGCCTTTGCTAATGAAAGTACTATTTTCTAGAGTCTCACGTGAAACGCCTGCTTTGATGCAACAGCTTTACTTTTCATATAGTTACTAGGATTCTGAATGGCATGAACTTCAAAGACGGGACTGTGGCGGCTCAAAGGGATTCTGTTGCGGGTGTGGCCGCGTAGGTCACAGTGGGAAGAGTCCCTGAGGGCTGCTCTTGTATCAGTCACGTCATCAAGTAAAACAGCTCCTCCACTAAAATTCCTAAAAACAGCCAGGTATGAAAGATTCGGGAACATACAGGCTGACCAAAGACACCCCGTCCCGACAGAGTCTGGAAGGCTAGAGCTAGCCAGAAGATGTCATCACAGAGATAATAAAATTATCTCTTAAAATTAAAATCAAATCTCTAAAAGGTTTTGCGTCATTCTGTACAAGCCTGAAATTACCTATTACTTGACCTCGTGTTTAAGTAAAATTGACGGTAGAAGGGTACCTGCTGAGAGAACTCCGTGGTTAATTCTTGGCATGCTTAAAGGGGCCAGTTCAATCCACAGCTGCCTGTTGGGGTCATAAAGAGGGCACATACATCGCATCGCTGCTGTTGGCTTCCGTGAACTAAGGAAATAAATAATTGATTAGCAGTTAATGGGCCTTATATAGTTCTGCTTATAATAACTATGACTAGTTTTATTGCTCTAAAGAATGCTTAAAACGTTTTAAAAAATCTATTGCTATTATGCTCTGATACCCAAAAAATACTATGAATTCCTGCTTACGTGGAAAGAGCTCTCCCCTCGCACGACTGCTGAACGATTCACGTCCAATACTCACACTCTTTCTTCTCCGCCAACGGTCACGATGCACTCAGAGTAGCCGCGCGGCTTGAAGTTGGCCAGCATGGCCTCCCCCTGCTGCGGCTGGCTCAGCGGTATGTTGCTGCATTCCTTGACGATTTCTCGTACCAGCGGTTCGTTCAGCATCTGTTCCCGTAAGTAGCTGGAGTCTAACCCTGACACCCACAGGGCTGACATCACGTCCTTCATGTGGACCTACACGACAGGGCAGAGAGAATGGGGAGGGGGGAAAATGAAGGACACAACACACCATGTTTACAACATCCCTTTCCTGGCTCACGGAACCCTGAAATGATTAACACGTCATCTGTGGGCAAGTCCCAAGCGCCAGCACCGCGTGAACACACTTTACTGGCCCCTCTCCCTTCTACTTCCCACGGCCTTGATAAACCATACAAGTTTAACTTAAAAAACTATCCGTACAGATTTATATTTGATGTAGCACCGAGGAGTTTCAGGAGGCTTTCTTTACACCCTAAAAGGTCACCTTGGCAACAGGCAATCTTGGAGCTCGGCTGCAGTGGCCTCATTTCACATGGCTGGATGTGCTGGGATTCCAGTCACATTTATGGAAACGTTATACATGGTAATAGCTTGATTCGATATGGTGAAACAGGTAATGAAAATGGACTGATGTTAATATTACCAGATTGGGGCGCCTGGGTGGCTCAGTCGGTTAAGCGTCTGACTTTAGCTCAGGTCATGATCTCACGGTTCGTGGGTTTGAGACCCGCATTGGGCTCTGTGCTGACAGCTCAGAGCCTGAGCCTGCTTCAGATTCTGGGTCTCCTCCTCTCTATCTGCCCCTCCCCTGGCTCATGCTCTGTCTCTCTCTGTCTCTCAAATATAAATAAATGGTAAAAAAATATTATATGAAAAATATCAAAAAGCCAAAGTTCAGAAGAATCCTGAGTACTCTGTATTTCCTCAATTATTATTGTTTAAAAATATCTAACACGTATAATATGAATTACATACTTTTCACAATGGATCATTAAATTTGAACTGACAACAGCATTCTACACACATGAGGCAAAACTCCCTTAATGCAGACTTTTTCTTGGTTTTGCAAGTCGCTTTATTTTTAAATAATTTTTTTAAATGTTTTATTTCAAGAGAGAGAAAGAGACAGCATGAGCAGAGGAGGGTCAGGGAGAGAGGGAGACACAGAATCTGAAGCAGGCTCCAGGCTCTGAGCTAGCTGTCAGCACAGAGCCCGACGCGGGGCTCGAACCCATGAACCGTGAGATCATGACCTGAGCCAAAGCTGGGCGTTTAACCGACTAAGCCACCCAGGCGCCCCTGCAATAGTCATTTTAGACTATACTCTTCTGTATCCCGAGTAGTAAAGGCCTTTAAGGTATGAAGTCTGTAAGTCTTTTGACCAAAGGAGGAAGAAATGCCTCTTGTTTCCGCGGCAACCTCGTCGCTGAAGAAAGGAAGGGGCAGCTAGTGACAGCGGTGCCCGTGAGTGGCAGCAAACTGAGATCGCTCCTCTCTCCTTTCCTCATCCACCCACCTAGCGTGGGAGAGTGAATGCTAACTGCCACACGGAGACTACAACCATGCAGCGGTGTGTATTTCTACATCATTACTGTGTAAGAGTTTTTATCTATAGTAGAGCAGTCCATCATTTCTACGTAGGCCTAGAGAATTAAAAAACTTTTTAAAAATTTTATTTATTTTGAGAGAGAGAGAGAGAGAGAGAGAGAGGGAGCTCACATTAGCAGGGAAGGGCAGAGAGAGAGAGAATTCCAAGCAGGCTCCACACCGTCAGAGCAGAGCCTGATGTGGGGCTTGAACCCACAAACTGTGAGATCATGACCTGAGCCAAAATCAAGATTCAGACGCTCAACTGACTGAGCCACCCAGGTGCCCCACAGCCCTACAGAATTTTAAAAATTACAGGATATTCACTAGAACCTCAGTCAATAGTTACTGAGAACAATGAACAATGCAAGTATACATTTTGAAAACTACTTTAAAACCTAACAGAGTTCTTATTTTGAATACAGTAATTGAAGCTAGCGCCTATAAATACTGGACTCAGAGCTCTAGGATTTTGCCCCCACTCCCAATGTAGAAAGAGTGTGGGTCTGAGACCCTTGTGTCCCAGCTGCTGCCCCCGGGGCCTCCCCATCTGGAGCCGCAGCCTCCGGACAACGGCAAGGAGCTCTCCTGCCTGTGCTGAGTGGTGCCAATCACCCCCTCACCCGTCTGCCAGAGCCCTGTGCCCCCTCTCGCTCGGCGGCCTCTGCCAGAGGTCCCCCACAGTTCAGCCCAGAGATGGTGGATGGAAGGACGCTGGATGTCTACAATCTCCAGCTGAAGCTTGAAGTGCATTTTCCCATTAAAAACAATGTACAAGAGATATCATGCTCCTCACAGGTATTAACAGTTTCACTGCTGTATCACCAGTCACGTGAGCTTTTGAGGTCAAGTCTGAAAAAACCACCACTTCAACGATCCTAATGCAAAGATGTCCCACAGACACCTTCTATTTTTTTTTTTAAATGTTTTACTTATTTTTGAGGGAGAGAGAAAGAGAGAGAGAGGGAGAGGGAGGGAGAGGGAGGGAGAGAGAGGGAGGGAGAGGGAGGAGGGGCAGAGGGAGAGGAAGCCTGAGGATCAGAAGTGGGCTTTACAATAAGATCAGAGAGCCCGATGTGGGACTCGAACTCACGAACTGTGAGATCATGACCTGAGCCAAAGTCCGACACTTAAAACTGAGCCCCCCAGATGCCCCTAACCGACATCTTTTAGATCACAACTCTGTTAAGTCTATCGAGTTGAAGGGGAAAGACAACACGTCTACACTTTGGATTAAATAAACAAGTGAATGATTTAAGTTAAATATGGGGCAAATCAGACCACGCTACACAGCCCAGGTACCTTTCTTAGCTCTGTGTCGTGTGCTATCCATCGGATTACTGCTTCGAACACGTATCTTTCATTGCCAACATTTAACTTCTCGAGAGAGATCACTTCTTTAAGCTTCTGTGGACTGAGTTCTAGGAATTCTTCTGTGTTGCTGACGTCCCGGAAGTGAGTCTCCAGGTACTCCGTGGCCAGGTAATGGACATGGTGCAGGCAGTAATGGAGGGCAAAGTCGCGGATGCCGATGCAGTTCTCCGCGGCAATGCAGCCTTCCAGAAACTCACAGCACAGGGTTTTCAGATCCGTCAGCAGGAGCAGGTCTGCCGCCTGCACAACATCCTGGATTGTATCTTCGTTCAGCCGGATCTGCAAGAGCATCATCAACATTTTACATCTTAACGTACAGACTGGAAACCCAAACCGCTAATCTATTAGGCTGAACCACACGAAAGCAAGCTCCACTTCTGTAGGTCAAAGATGATCGAATATTGGCAATGTCACAGGGTCCAGGCTAGGGCTTCTTTTTCAAGAGGAGTTTGAGGGCACCGGTGAACCCCATACCACAGGGGCAACAGGTGGCTGGCTGACTTTTCCCAGGACCTCCCCTGCTTTATGACAAAAACTGCTGTGCACCCCTCGCAGGTGGACCATCCACACTGCTCACTTCTAGGCCTACGTGACTAAAACGCTTGTGAGTGGACATTCTGTGGTCAACTGAAGGAGGTGTCTTTAATTACCAGCCCCGGAACTGTGGCAGATCTTGCCTCCAGATGTATCACAGTCTTTTGCCAGATGGTGTGCCAGACACGCCACACTTGCCCCTTGGGGGTGGGGGGAAGGGCCACGCTGCCCGAGGACTGCGTTCCAAACGCCAAACGTCGCACTCAGCACGACACATACACTCTGATCTCAAAGGCACTCTCTGGAAGAAATCCCTAAGGTAAGACTTCTTGTTTACCATTATGAACTTCACTTTTCCTTAATCTTCGGATGCTTCTTCCTCCACCCACCTGACGGCTGCTGCATGCAACAGTGAGGCGATGTAAGGAAACAGGCCTCTAAGCTACTGCCACCATCACAGCAGTCCGGACTCTCCTCTCCTAAAGAATGGGTGCTTCTCCCGCCCTCGGAAATGTGAGGGAGGGATTCCAGGTTACATGAGCCCAAGAAACATTTTATACATTTTGTACCACAGATGCAGGAAAAGAATGTATGACTGCCGATCACCTGAGAAACTGAACAACAAAACTGTGGAAAGAAGTGTGTCGAGCAGGCCACAAGGAGACATTTCCCATTTATGTGAAGTATTAAATTCAGCCACAGAACAGCAGCTAACTGTCCACCAGTTGGACAGGGGCACGTGAAAACACCACTAAGTTCCATCTCGATAAGACTGGACTGACAAATCAAGAGTTTGTCGTAACTTATGCTGCAACTAGGGTTTTAAACCATAATTAATTTAAATTGGGAACAAAACACAGAAGCCAATCTATAAATAAGATTTCAAGATTCAAATCCGAGCCGGAAAAGGAATATGCTCTCATTGGCTTAAAACTTATTATAGCTGCTGCTGAACTGATTTCAAAAGTGAGATGAGAGGCTGGTCCTCAGCCTGGTTTTGTGAGGCTCCTGATTTTGTGATGCTTTGGTATTTTAAGGACCATCCCCAAATTCATTTATTTTTAACAATCACACACAAAACCTTACATGCCCACACAGCCCCCACCCCACCTAGCGCTCAGAGAAAAGAGAAGAGTGTTCAGAGAAAAGCGTCAGAGAAAAGGAAAGGGGAGGACATCATAAAATTAACCCAAAAACTTCAAAAGGAATGACAATCACCGAGATTGACTGAATGAATATATTCAGAGAAGGTAGGCAGTGTGTCCAGAACACTCAGAAAACATGGAGGAGATGGCTCTTCCAAACGAGAAAGGTGAAACAAGATGAGGAAGGGATAAGAGAGAGAGTAGGAGAGCGGCCCTCAAAAAGAGTGAAGACAAAACGCACTCTCACATAACTACATAGGATGCGCCCCTTCCTCCTGTGGGAAGCCAGCCCTGGTGCCCGCCTGAGCGCCCTCGCGCTACACGTTAAGCCACATAACCAGGGACTGGGGGCTCGAGGATGGCGACGAGAAAGAAAGAAGTCTCGTCACTCACTCTCTTCGCTGGGCTTCACGAAATCCCCCAGAAGCTAAGTGGGCACCGAGAGTGACGAGACCTCGGCAAGAACGGGGTACGACAGGGTACTGCTCCTGCTGAGGCGACGGGCCCCAGGGATCAGCACACGGTGCAGCTGCCAGTCATTAGTGTAAATCTCGACCTCTTTATTTCTACAAAATCAGTTCCCCCCACCCAACGAAGCTCCCATTTCCAGGCTATGGGTACAGAGTAAGACGGGAATTAAGATTTAAAAATAAAAAAAAGACAGCTGTGAAAGGAGCACCCAGTTTCTTCCTCTCTCACGATGGAAGGCGGAGCTCGGAATGGTAAATACAAAATCCGGGACTGGGTTACGAGTTTACCCAGTCTGCTTTTAAGAGCAGAGCCCTGGACGAACAGAGTGGGGTGCCATTCCCAGCCGGAGATATGTGTCACATGGACAATGACAGATGAAGACGATGGTGCCACTTGGTCACAGAATGGATGGAGGGGACCCTCACCCTGAGCTCGGAGCCTCTCCTTAGTCTTCCTCCCTGTGTGTCTCATCATACCTGCCCACTGAAGATGTAATCCAGGATCTCTCTCATAACCATTACCGATATCCCTTCAAGTTCAATCTTATAGGTTGATCCATCATCTTTTGGAGGATTATAGTTTAACTTTGTCCTAAGAAAGGGAAAAAAATGTAAAATTTCTATGAAAGAGCAGAAATAGCTATAAATATTTATGCACTAAAACTCTATAAAGCAGATTATTTATCAGCATATGAACCCCAGCTAGGAAATGTAGTTTCTTAACTTTAGGTTAATATATAGATAATATATATAGATATTTTCATAACTTTCAACTACAAAACACTTATACCAGGATTCAGAAGGACTTCTTAAAAACCAAAGCAAACAACCACAGAACTAATATCCACCTGAGCAAGGTCTCTGTCTATTTCACCTTGGGAGCCCCAGCCCCATTAGGCTTATTTTTTTCACGTATTCAATTACCTATTTTCAATAATGTAATAAGGACCCCACAAACCTACCACCCAAAACAAAAGCTGGGACCTTGACCTCTACCTGCTGCTACCCCAACATTCCTTCTCACCACTCATCCCTCTGTCCCCGCTGTGCAGTGACTATCGTCCTAAATCCTGGGCTCGGTTTTCCTTTCCTGCCTTGTATCACTGTACCCACGGAGCGGCTCTCCTGGGGTCGTGAACTGCAGCACCCTCGTCACACAGGAGCTGGACATCTCTTCTTGTTTGTGGCCACGTGTTTCCTCTTCTGTGAAACACATGCTAAGTTCCAGTCTCTTGTTCATTTTTTTAAATGGAGTTAATTGTCTTCGTATTGAGGTGTAGGAGTTCTGTACTATATTCTTGATATTAATCCTTTGGCCAAGTTGGCATTTTTGTTTAAGGGGATGAAGAACGTGAGAAATAATTTTTCAGAGCGAAGCCTTTTAGGTCTTGTTTAAGACCTGGTACCTTACCCGGCGTCTAAAAGATGTTTGTAATTGAGCAGTGAACCTAAATTTGACTTAAGAACCCAACCCCACCCCTGGAGGCTGGGAATTGGTCGTAACAGGTAGTTGTGAAAAGGAGGGTGCGAGATGAGCTGATGGTGGTAATAAGGAGCTGAATTCATTCCCAGGTCCTGCCTCCATGTATCTACGTGACTTCCCTGTAAGGTCCTCCCCAGCGCCAGCGACAGATAAGTGATTTACACCCTGAAGAGTGCACGACTGAGGCTGCGCCTGGACAGAGGTGGGTATCAGGCACATTTGAGGGTGGGTGTACTGCACCAAATACAGAGAGCGAAGAGTTCTTTACATACTGAATGCCGAGACCATCAATTTGTTCTCCCCTCATTTCTGCTCTTAAAATGTTGAAAGCCAGACCTATATTCTCCAGACAAAAAAAAAAAAAACAAAAACACAAAACGGGAGGATCTGAGCAGCCCCGAAAGGAAAGGCCCTAAGATGAGGATACAGGTCTAACCCAAGAGCACATGACTTCAAACTTCTGAAGGAAGATTATTTCCAACCTACATTTTTATTACCAGCCAAATATCAGGGTAGGATAGATATTTCCCGCTCTACATGGTCTCAAAACAAACCATCCCCTGGGTGACCTTTCTCAGTGTGCTGCTGGAAAACGTGCCCCTACGAACGAATGAGTACATCAAGAAAGAGGAAGATTTCAAATGAAAACATGACCCAACGCTGGAAAGAAGTGAAGCAAAGCAGGGATGGTCTTCGGGTGGCAGCTGTATACAAGCAGAAGGAGCCGCTCTGTCCTGGCACCGGTCAGAAGCCTCGACAGACCCCGAAGACCCTGAGAAGATGAAACTGATGGGACAGATAATGTCTCTGGAGGTACGAAGAAGAGAGCCTTGTTTCCTCCCTATAGTTCATGTCTTCTATAGTTTCTATTGAACTAAACTGTTTTACTCACAAGGTATTTCAGGGGCACCTCGGTGGCTCAGCCGGCTAAGTGTCTGACTTTGGCTCAAGTCATGATCACAGTTAATGAGTTTGAGCCTCACCATCGGGCTCCTTGCCGTCAAGTTGGAGCCTGCTTCTGATCCTCTGTCTCCCTCTCTCTTTCTCAAAAATAAATAAAACATTAAAAAATTAAAAAAAAAAAAGTAACCCAGGTTCACGCGAGAGCTGGCTGTGCGTGTGTGCTGCGGATGGTGGAAGGAAGGGTACAGGGCTGCGGGGGATGGGGCTACAAGGAGACCCGTCCTTGCTGCCCCTTTCAGTGTTCAACCGTGACTGGACTGTTGTTTTGTTTGGAATTTTTATTTTTTTTATTTATTTTTTTTAATGTTTTATTTATTTCTAGGAGAGAGAGACAGCGTGAACAGGGGAGGGTCAGAGAGAGAGGGAGTCACAGACGGAAACAGACTCCAGGCTCTGAGCTGGCAGTCAGCACAGAGCCCGACGCGGGGCTCGAACCCACGAACCGCGAGATCATGACCTAAGCGAAAGTCGGACACTTAACCGACTAAGCCACCCAGGCGCCCCAAAAAATGTTTTTTCTTATACTTAAGAAAAAAATGTCCATCGGTTGAGCGTCCGACTTCAGCTCTGGTCAAGATCTCGTGGTTCGTGAGTTCGAGCTCCACACCAGGTGTGCTGCTGTCAGTGCAGAGCCCACTTTGGATCCTCTGTCCCCTCTTTCTCTGTCCCCCTCACCCCTGCTCGTGCTCTCTCTCAAAAAATAAACATTAAAAAAAAAAAGTTGACTATACTGTCATGTTTCCACCATGAAGAAGGATCTCTTGTGAAGAGCACACTGTGCCATTGAGAAATGGCTAAGAAGACAGAAAACAGATTCCTCAGATGTGAGCACTGGCCATTTCGGCCTTCTCTAAAAGCAGATTCTTTTCAAAGCCCGTGGAAAACGAATCACTGTAGTACAGAACTCTCTAAACATCCGAAGGCTAGATTGCAAAACTGTAATTATGCTTTAAGTTCGAGCCCCCCACCCGCCCCACGCCCTCCCATCCTGCTTCTGGTCTCTCCTGGTGCCATCTGTGCACGTTCGGTCCCTACCCGTCTCATGAGGACAGTGTTCCCCGCTGCACTCCATCCTGCACAGGCTGCACCTCTACCCTCACCTCCATGCAGGTAAAAATAATTTCTCCTGCTAGTGATTTCCCAAGCTCTTTATAGTACGGTTCATCAAGTTCGGTTTTTATTGCGGTATTTAAGTACATACCCCATTTCCTATCTCCTCTATTTAACTGAAGTCCTTGAGGCCAGGGCCCTCTTTGTCACTGTAACCCTACAAGATAGCCCAGAGGTTCACAAAGAATAGATGTTCAACAATTATTTGTAAAATATGCATCTGAACTGATTGATAGCGGTCTTTCAACTGCCGTCACAGGAGACCTCCTGGCTGCGTGGTGTGGGGCGCGGTGAAGCGGAACCGGGAGCAGCATGAGGGAGGGCTTTAATCAGCTCACGCGTCCAACGCTGAAAGGACTGAGCACAAGGCTTCGCAAACGTCCGTGCCCCTAAGAGCCATCGAGGGGCCTTGAGTCAGAAGGTCTTTGTGGGGCCGGAGCTTCTGCCTCCAGGCGATGTGGATGCTGCTGGCCTCCAGACCCCTCTGCATGGCAAACTGCTGCTTCTCAAATTCCCCATGGTGGGTGTGGCACAACCCAGATGAATATTTTTGTAAAACAGAAGTATAACTGGGAGGGGCGCCTGGGGGGCTCAGTCAGTTAAGTGTCCAACTTCATCTCAGGTCATGGTCTTGCGGTTCGTGAGTTTGAGCCCGGCGTCGGGCTCCCTGCTGACAGCTCAGAGCCCGCTTCAGATCCTATCTTCCTCTCTCTGCACTTTCCCTGCTTGTGCTCGCTCTCTCTCTCTCTCTCTCTCTCTCTCTCTCTCTCTCTCTCTCTCTCTCTCTCTCTCTCTCTCTCAAAAATAAATAAACTTTAAAAATATACATAATGGGGATATAATGAACCACATGGCAACTAGTTAATTTACTGCATATCTGAAAGCTGCTGAAAGAGTGGATCTTAAAAGTTCTCATCCAAAGAAAAAAAAACTTGTAATGATATAAGGTGACAGGTGTTAACTAGACTTACTGTGGCAATCATTTTGCAATGCATACAAGTATCAAATCATTCTGTTGTACATCAGAAGATAATATAATGTCAATTATACCTCAATTAAAAAACGAATTATTAAAAAAATGGAATAAAAAAGACAGATAAAATGCAGGCCCCAATTATCTTATCATCAGATTCAGCAGACATACAATTACTCTGTCAAAGTGTGACGAGTTTCTAAATTCTTGACCTCTGTGCGTGCACCTGTGTTATGGGGTAACAGTTCATGACGTCACCGGTCTGCAGGTGATGTCCTAGTAGACTGGGCGGCCACCCGCCCGTCGAGAACACAGTGAAAGCTGGTCTCGAGTCCCTCCCAGTCCTAGCTGGTAAGAGTCACTCAAATCTATTTTGAAATAGTCTTGCCTCAGAGCCTACTGTCATTCTGTTCTTTCCTTCTCTCATTTCTTGGAGAGCTGCCATCTCTTACCAACTCAATAACCTCAAACATGTCTTATTCTCTCTCTCTTTTTTTTAAGTTTGTTTATTTTGAGAAAGACAGAGACAGCATAGTGGAGAAGGGACAGAGAGAGAAGGGGGTGGGGGGGGAGAGAGAGAGAAAGAGAGAGAAAATCCCAAGCAGGCTCCACTCTCAGTGCGGAGCCAGATGTGGGGCTTGGACCCAAAAAACCATGAGATCACGATTGGAGCTGAAACCAAGAGGCAGGTGCTTAACCGACTGAGCCACCCAGGTGTCCCACTCCCTCTTTTTGGTCTTTATTTTTTTTCTGACTCCCCACCTAAGTCTCTTAATCCCTTCAGTTTTTGTTCCATGCTTTCTTATATCTCTTTCCTTCAGTAAATACCTTAATTTGTACAAAACCCACCAATTAATTATCCTCACTCGCCAGACCAACACATTTTCTCCATAGCTTTCCCCTTTTTATCTAGAATTTTGTCTTGCACATACCATTTCTCTTTCCTCTACCAGAGACAACTGAGAAGTCAGTGAACTGGACTGAATGCGTTAATGACTTAAAAAAAAAGAAAAAAGCTAACCCAAAGTGTTCATAACTGAGTTTATTTAAAAATAAAAGCCATTAAAAAGCCCATAAAAAAAAAACAACAGGAGGTAAATCAACTGTTCTTTTCTATATTCTTCATCTTTGCCCTAGGAAGCTATGGGGTCAGAAGTAAACTTACTGGAAGTCACGATACCCTTGGTTTTATTATGATGTGATGTCCATTTACAAACTCTCTCCTGGAAAATGCAATAGCCTTAACGTATCACTTGGGAGAGTTTCATCACACTCTGAACAAACTAGAAATAATTGAGGGTAGTATAAAATTGGACCTCAGGTGTTCAGATATAAATATCCATGCCGGTCACATTCTTCCCCAGTTTTGTTTCTAGGGCAAGACATTTCCCCTCTCTGCCCGTTTTCTCATTTGTAAAATGCAGGGGTAAGATAAGGTGATCTGGGAGCTCCCCACCGCCCCCACCCCAACCAGACGTTTCTGGACAAAACTGCTGAAACAGGGCATCGAGTTAGTGCAGAGACGCCGCTGTGGAGGCGCCCTGTGGAGCCCCACAACCCAACCGGAGAGCGACGATTCAGGACGTGCCTTCTGTGCGTTGTGCCGGGCAAGTTTATTTTTCCTCTGGGTGAACATTTATTTCCCATCCTATTGAAGTGAACAGGTGTGAAACACAGTCAATTTTTCTTTCTTTTTTTTCCCCTTGGCAACACTGAAGAGAGATTCTGTAAGGAAAAAAGTTGTTGGCTACTAGCTAAGAAGCTTGTGTAACAGCTCCATTCTCACTGGCTGCCAACTGCTGAGAAGGTTCAAGGTGTCTAAATGCCCAGGTAACCAGGCCTGGTCCTCCTCTTCCAAGAGCCACTTCAGACATCACTGGAATGGGATCTGATGTAACAGGATAGAGAATAACTCTAAAAGCAAAGAAACGTACTCAAATAGAACGCAAGAGAATGTAATGTTTAAGTCAAGACTTACAGAAATTCTGGGGTGATTCACGGGCATTACTCATATGGTTTTAAATGATTCATGTCACCTTAAATTGTGCAGCTGATGGTAGCAGGCTCTTGGAGGTATGTTCGGAGGGGCTTAGGCTCCCCACTTCACTTGCCCACTTGTGCCAGACTAATACTTTACGTTCCTGGGGGGCATGTGTTTACAGATGCTCCCCCCTTTTTCATCTTCATGAGCTCCTAAAAACCACATTGAAAATGGATGGCAGTGAGACTATTTTGTATGATGCTATAAAGATGGGTCCATGTTGTCATACATTTGCGTGAACCCTCACAATGTACACTGCCGGAAGTGAACACTAGCATAAGCCAGGGCTCTGGGTGACAGCGATAGGTCAGAGGAGACCCATCATCAACTGTAACAAACGTGCCAGTCTGGTGGGGGCATCGATAATGGGAGGAGTTGTGCATGCATGGGGAACGGGGGTACACGGGACACCCCCGTACTTCCTTTCAATTTTGCCATGAACCTTACTGCTCTAAAACATAAAGTCTATTTTAAAAATGTTTTGTTTTAGTCCCCATTCAGCCTAACGAAATACAAATTTGCAGGTCAGACTTCCATCAACAGACAGCATCCTCTCACGACAAGGCCTTTCACGGCCTGCTCTTCTGTGGGTGGGAAAGCAGGAGTCCTGCCACCCAAGAATGCCATCTCTGTGAGAGACAGGCATTGGCATGGTCCCTGAGACAGCAGCAAGGGCCCCAGCCCCACGGTGGGACGGGACACAGGTGCCCCGGGCCTCTGGGTGAGCCCCTCCCACAGCACCGGCACTGACACAGGCTAATGAGCCAGTCACCTAGGGCTCTCCCTCCGGGCCCGAGTCCGGGAGCAGTGAGCAGAGGGAAGCCCGGGAAAGCTCGGGCGGGCATGATGCCGCAGGACCCGGCCGGGAAGTGCCCGCAGCCACCCGGGCACGGCTGGAGCACAGATTGGAAGGTGGTGGCAAAGGGAGCAGGGCCAAGGTGGGCCCCATTCCTCTCTCAGGACAGCAGGACAGCAGCGGGCACAGGCTGACGGGGGCTCTGTACCATTTCTCCTCCTTCAACGTTTCCTTTACTCTCCCTCCACTCCTTTCCCTCGGCCTCCAGCTCTCCTTGCCTAGATGGAGTACAGCGTCCACTTGCTCACCACCAAAACCTCCCTCCACACACGGATCCTGCAGTGACTCAGAGTAGTGCCTGAACCTGGCTTCCCAGAATCTTCTGGCAAGCTCTTATAGAAAAACAGATCCCTGGGTCCCATCCCAGACCAACTGAGTCAGATCCAAAACTATACATTTAAAAAGTGCCTCAGCTGACTGTGACACATGCCTCCCGCCTGGAATGTCCCTCCGCCCCCAACTCCCAGACACACGGTTTAGTAGCTCACTCACTCCAGGCCTCTGCTCCAAAGAGCAGCGCAGGTACCGCACTATCGAAAATGACACCTCTTCCCCTTCCCTGCTTTATTTCCGCAGAGAGTTCAGCATCATCTCATAAGCTGCATCACTTTCACGTCTGGCTCCTGACAGTAGGGACTCGGTCTTGTTTCCCGTTCTACCCCCTCACCCTATCAAGTGCCTGCACTGAACAGGCACCTGACAAGTATGTATGAACCCAAACTAACAGCAGCCCACAGGCAGCCTGTGTACAAACGGCGGTACTGACCAGCCGAACAGCCGTGAGCTCTTCCTGCACGCCTCCCGCTGGTTCGTCCACACTGAGGGGAGCATCCTATAGGCGTGCGCTGCAGTCAGAGATTCGAGGAGCCAGTGCTCCACTACGGCAAAGCCACCTGCCTGCCCGCGGTGCCATCGCCTGCCCGCATGCTCGGGCCATGGGCACGCTGGACTCTGCAGTCGGCCGGAGGGAGGCCTGCGGTCTGTGAACAGACCTGACCATCTGGCCACCGGCCCGCCTCACTCTACTCGCTGGCACCGGTGCACCGCATGGACAAATGCGAAGACTGGGAAAGGCTTCTGGAAAACCAAGGGCTCACTGCTCAGGTGTCAGCCCGCCAACCAGCCCCTTGGTCCTGACGCTGAAGCAACCACTGCAGCCTAGAAGATGCAGGAACAAGTCCAGAGAGGTCCCGGCCACAGTGCTCTCCGTGCCTGACCACGTCCCTGACCACGTGCCCACCCCCTACTGCCCGGGCCACTGTGCTCTCCGTGCCTGACCACGTCCCTGCCCCCTATTGTCGACCGGGCGGCACACGAGGAGTCACAGAAACATCTTCCATTTTCCTTCTGATAGCACCACATCTGCTCTGCAGATGAAATACAGTGTTCCTATTTAGATCTACTCTGAGTAACCAATTACATCAATATCTGGAAGAGATACGAGAACAGAAAGTGTATGCCTTTGAGTCATGTGACCTGAACAAAGGAAAAACGTATCTGAAGGAAAACTGTTTTTGGAAAAGAGAACACACAAAGCGGGAACCACCTTCAGCAGGAGCACGGTGTGTGCGCCTGGCGGCCCGGGTGGGGCCATCACAGGGACTGTGGATGTGCACAGCTACCTACAGGTGACATCACTCACACCTGCACAAGCACGGCGACCCCTGGCGAGAGAGATGTGAAGTGTGACCCACCCAAGAAAAACTGTGGCGCAAGGCCAGGGACCTTGCGAGGAGCCCCTCTGTTGCTCCAGGCACAGAATCAAGCACCAGGTATGGATTCAGAAATCAGATCTCAACTAGCTGGTGGGCCCCAATCTCGAGGAACTGACAAACCATTACCTCTAACCATGGGCTGCAGGTCAGTAAAAGGAAATGTTACAGTTCTTCATTTCTAGGAGTCTGAAGCCTCTAGCATTATAGCCCACAATAAACCTCTTTCCCAGCCTGCGGGATGCCTGCTCTTCCCCAGATGGACCCCATCTTAGGATGTGGTGTGATTCTCTGCACAGCTGCATGAGCCGGAGAATCAGGAGTCTAACTAATAAATAACAGAAGGACTGACCAAGTTACAAAGCACAAGTGGGCATGAAAGTGAGTGAGCACAAGTTGATGAGGCATGGAATACTTCCATGACCTCAAAGTATCGCCCCATAATTGACTTATTAATACACAGAAACAGTGGAGTAAACCAGTGCACACCATCTTTGACCACGTGATCAAACCATCATTAGCCCCGTGAGAAGAAAACAGCATTATGGGGCCCTCACTGGGTGCATGGAGAAGGATGCCATATCATCCTGCGGTATTCCTGTCACAAATGCAATAGTCTAACTGGAAGAAATCAAACAAACCCAGGGGGAGGGACAGTCTACCAAATAACTGAAGAGTACCCACCCAAAGTGCCAAGGTCAAGGGAGCCAAGGAGAGACTGAGGAACTGTCACACGAGTGACACAGGAGGAGACCAAGGGGACATCGTATACTACATAGTAAATACTGCGCTGTGCTAAGTAGAAGGGAGGCAAAAAGTCAGCTCTCTGGGGCGAGGGGTCAGAAGAGGCTTCACGGAGGTGTCACCCGCACCTGGCTGCAGCCGAGTGCTCTGCACTGAGAAGGGGGGATGGTAACGGCAGTGATGTACGTATTGTACCTTCAGTGAACAACAGAGGCAGGTAGTTCAGCAAGGCTGGAGCATGGAGCAGGGGAAGCACAGCATGCATGGAGCAGAGCCGGCTCCTGGAGGGCCTGCGCACATGTGCGTGTACATGTGGGCACGCGCACACACACACAAGAATGTGGACCTCACCTCGAAGGAAATGGGGCTACACATGAATTCTTGCTGTTTTTTAATCTTTTAATTTTTTTATTAGAAAAACGTTTAGACATATATTTTTAATGTTTATTTATTTTGAGGGTGGCGAGGGGCAGAGAGAGAATCCCAAGCAGGCTCCACACTCAGTGCAGAGCCTGAAGTGGGGCTCAGTCTCACGACCCTGGGATCATGACCTGAGCCAAAACCAAGAGTCGGGCACTCAACCGACTGAGCCATCCAGGTGCCCCAAATCTTTTTATTTTAAAATAATTTTAGGCTTACAAAAAAGTTGTTTAATCATAGAGTTCTATATTCCCTTCATCTAGCTTCTGTTAATATTAACAGCTTAAATACTTACTACAACTATCAACACTAAGAACCAAAGACTGGCACAATACTGTTAAATAAACTACGGATTTTATTTGGATCTCACCAGTTTCCCTCTCACACCCTCTTTCTGTTCCGGGCTGCAGTCTAGGGTTGTCAACGTTAGTTTATGACTGTGTCTCTAAATTGTGCCAGCCCATTTTTCAAGACCTTGGCTCTTTGGTGAGTACTTGTTAATTATGCTGCACAATGTCCCTCAACTTGGGTTTAATTTCTTATGATTAGAGTGAGGCTATGTATTTTGGGCAGGAACCTACAGACCTGATGTCACGTCCTTCTGTGCATCGCATCACGGTGTTGATGTGTATGACGTGAACCTCGGCCACTCGCCTAAGATGGCATCTATTGGGTTTCTCCAATATGAAATTAAAGTCACTATTTATCCCTTTGTTATTATTACATCTAACAGAGGACATAATTGAGACTGTACAAATACCCTTTTTCTTCTCAAACTCCTGCCTACTAATTTTAGTACTCACTGGTGGATCTTCCCTGTAACAATGATTAGTACGGTGTTCAAACAATGATTTTCTATTTAAAATTTTTTTAATGTTTATTTATTTTTGAAAGAGAGAGAGCATGCATACAAGCAGGGGAGGGGCAGAGAGAGAGGGGGACACAGACTCCAAAACAGGCTCCAGGCTCTGAGCTGTCAGCATAGAGCTTGATGCGGGACTTGAACTCACTCACTGTGAGATCGCGACCTAAGCTGAAGTCGGACACTTAACCGACTGAGCCACCCAGGCGCCCTGTGGTTTCCTATTCTCTTATTCTGCCTACATTTATTACCGTAAACTCTTCTGTAAGAAAGAGCTATTTCTTCTCCCTATTTACTTATGTACTCATCCACTCATTTATTCACTCATGCCCACACACATGCATATTTCTTCTGTTCTATGGCTTTTATTCCAGTGTTACTGATACTCATTTCCTTGCTCAAACTGCCACAGCTTCGGCCACGGAGACTTCCTTCGCGGTGGCCCTACCGTCTTTAGGGCACCTCCTTACTTTCTGGCACAGATACTCTAGGCTCCTGGTGTATTTCTCCTGCTCCAGTACCTGAATCAACCATGCTTTGGAAGACATTGGTTTTAAGCACGATGCACTGAATTACAGTCTAGAAGCATCTCTGTGGAGCAGCAGTGTGGAAGATTGACGGGGACTGAGCACGGAGGCCGACAGACCGGTTCTGTCACCGGTTGGCACTAGTAACAGCGGGAGTGAGCAGCAGTGACGGTAGGGGGCCACAGCTGCAGGCATCTGAGAGGTCGAAACGACAGGCGGCGGCATCACTCGGGTGCAGAGGGAGAGGCAGGCGCAGCCCTGGGGACCCCCAGGCTCTCCCAGTAAAGGGAGGACCGCCCACCTTGCCTGGTGCTCAGAGGAGAGGCCGGGGCGGCGTCGTCTCTGGGGCACACGGTGTCCCGAGAGCGCGGAAGGAGGACGGGCCTGGGCCGCATCGCCCGCTCGTGTACAGGGACAGACAGGGAAGGAGCCAGCAAAGCTGACTGTGGGTAAAAGGGGACAAGAGGCGTCACAGAAGCCCAGAGAGACCTGGTGTCCAGAGAATGACCAAGAGTCACACATACAGCAGGCAGGTCAGTCAGATGAACACTTCGAGGTTTGCCCTTGATTTGGCAATTCTATTTTAGCAATTTTTTTTTTTAATTTTTTACATTTATTTACTTTTGAGAGAGGGAGCGAGAGAGCACATGTGCATAAGCTGGGGGCGCGGGGGAGGGGGGGGGACAAAGAGAGAGGGAGACACAGAATCGGAAGCAGGCTCCAGGCTCTGAGCTGTCAGCATAGAGCCCGATGCGGGACTCAGACTCACCAGCTGTGAGATCCTGACCTGAGCCGAGGTCGTACGCCTGGCTGACTGAGCCCCCAGGCGCCCCTGAGCAATTTTAAAAGAACACTTTTAATGGAGTGATAAGATGGGAGCAGAGGGAAGGAGAAGAGGAGGGGAGACCATGGACAAGATAAGTAGAGACTCGTTGGAAGGAGCCGCTAGCAGAAGGCGCAGAGACGCATCCACTGGACATTTGCACGTCTCCCGTGTGTCAGGCAGTGGAGGCGATGCAAGCACGTCTCTGTGCTGGGGACAAGGAGCCTGAAGAGAAGGGAAAAAATAAGAACTACGGAAGGAAGAGACAGGCAACACAACCGGACGGTTGAAGAAAGGGAGGGCGGGAGAGCGGGCCCAGGAGCAGCGGCCTGGACCATGGATTCTCTGCGCCACACGAGGCGGGCCTACAAATCATCCCTGCCTCATTTAAACAGCTCTAGGGATGATCTTCAGAGTTAGGGTTTCCAGGTCCACAGTTTAAAAAATTTAATACCCTAGGATCAACGGTCAACAAAAACTACAACCTACAGCCTATTTCTGTACATCCTTTAGTTACAAATGATTTTTCTATTTTTCAAAGGCTGTTAAAACAGAAACAAAGAAGAATATGTGACAGAGGCCACCTGTGGCCTGAAAAACCTAAATAAAATATTTCTTTTTTTTTTCAATGTTTTATTTTATTTTTGAGAGAGCACAAGCAGGGAAGGGGCAGAGAGAGAGGGAGACAGGATCCGAAGCAGGCTCTGTGCGGACAGCAGACAGCCCAATGCAGGACTCGAACTCATGGACCGTGAGATCATGGCCTGAGCCACAGTCAGCCACTTAACCAACTGAGCCACCTAGGTATCTCCTAAAATACTTCTGATTCTTTACAGAAAAACTTTACTAAACGCTGCTTTAAATATTAAAAAAAAAAAAATTTCTTTTTACTAAGCTTATCTATTTAATTTGAAAGAAACAGAGATAGTGTGAGTGGGGGAGGACCAGACAGGGAAGGAGAGAGATTCACAAGCAGGCTGGGCCACTGTCAGTGCAGAGCCCGACACGGGGCTCAGACTCACAAAACCGCAAGATGAGGACCCGAGACAAATCTGAGAGTCGGATGCTTTACCAACTGAGCCACCCGGGTGCCCCTGAGTATTTTTGACAGAAGCAAAGGACATTTAAAACTCCAGTCTAACAGATATGCAAAAATAGTAGTAACGGTTGAGAAAACACTTGCAAAAGTGACCAGGCCTTTGTGATGGACCTGGGGGGAAAGAAAACCATCAGATAGGCTGCCAGGGTCTTTACATGATAATCCAGGCTTCCTGGGCGGTTTCTATGTTCAGAAACAGATATGCTGGGGTCACAGCCCCCAAAGTGGGTTTATGTGCACCCACAAAAAATACAAAGAAAAAGGAACCCCAAAGTTTTTTTTTTTTTTTCTAATTTGATTATAGAGTTGCTATTCCAAAGAAAAAAGAACTGGAAATTAAAATGTCAAAGGCGAATGAGGAAGCAAATCGCATCATATAGCAATATGATGTAGTAACAGCTGGCTATTTAAAGCCATGATTACAGGCGTTACACTGAGCTGTAAGAAAGGAGGGCTGTAAAATGACCTGAAGGGAAAGATGAACCGTAAGTGACGGGTCCACGTGGATTACGACAACAACAACAATTATCTACCCTGCTCACAACCAGAATTCAGGGTGATACAAGTAGCTCTCGTGTGATTTTCCGTGATTTGTGTGTGTGTGTAAAAAAACAAAACAAAACAGATTTTTAAAATTTAAATCTGGTTCTTGTAATTTTGCAAGTAAAGCAGTCAATAAAAGTTATCTCTTAGAAGACAAGGTTTGAAAATGCACGTTAAAATTTTAAGACGAGTTCAAAGGCAGGATCATGATGCAGCAACTTGTGAAGCAAAAAACTGCTCTAGAATGAAGCAAGCAGGGGCCCTCGTCCTGGTCACGCCCTGACCTTTTGGAAACGCACATAAAACAAAGACATTCGTGCCGCGACCTGTCAGACAGTTCCAGATTTTCTACTCGGGATGCGTTTTCGGAGGCTATCTGAGAGAGGCGCCTTCTGTGCCGCGAGGACCCCGCGCAACAAGGTCACGTCCAGCGCCAGCCCTTTCATTTGGGGGCGCTTCGCGCAGCGTTCTCGGGTGGAAAACTGGCTCCTCTGGTTCTTTGCTGCCACGGGTACAGACGGCACTTCCCTTCCGCGTCTCTACTCACTTCCCATTCTCTTTCCCAACGCAGAGTTAGAAGGAGGCTTTATGCGTTTTCAAAGGCAGAGGAAATGGAACTCATGAAAAAGTTCAAAGTAAAAGTAAGAACTGATAGGAATTTATTATAGTCTTTGTATTCATCCTTTTAAGGCAGTTCAAACCAAAGCATTAGGTGAAGGTTAGGAAATGGTTTGGTTTTATTTTTTCCCTTTTTAAAAAAGGAGATGGTGGTAGGGAGAAACAGAAACAAAAACACAGCCTCAAACACAGTCTCTTTAAAACAGGCTGGGTTGCACTTGTCTCCAGCAGCTTCCAGCTGCCTTCTCGCTTCTGGCGCCTCCGTAATTTACAATTTATAAACTTCTCGAAACAACTCGAAGCTGAAAGTGCCTTCCAAAATGTTGTCAAGGGAATGAATGCTTCTCCATTAATTCTTTGGTCCTGTCGTAACAAAAGCTCTCTCACTGGAGCTGCTCCTTCGGAATAAAGAATCTGGTCCCTTCTTCTCCTGGGCTTCTTGGCACCAGAAATGGCCTGTTGGGTTGACTGCGCATCTCAAACAGGGCGAAGTAAAGACTCTCTTGTGGTAACCTCTGTTGCAGGGCAGTCTATTCTGTCCCTCTCCCCCATCGCCACTACACAGCCAGCTATTCAGTAAAATGTTACAGCCACAAGTGGAAGCTTGTCTGCAAACGGCGTGTCCAGCATCCTGAACTCTGGTCTTCACGTCCTAGTCAGTGCTTACAGACAGCAGTCACTCAGCTCTCCGTGGACGAGGTTTCCAGTAATGGACTTAGTGCCTCTGGCCCTAGAGATAAAGACGAGGGCATTGAAAGCACCCAGTCCACTTGTCTGTTCTATTTCTCCCCCCGGAATGAAAGACAGACGGGCGACGCTGAAGGCACAGGCAACACACGAAGGGGCCTGGGGGAGGGAGTGATCCTTCGGCAGAGCCGGAAAGTGTTACAGAGGAAGGCACACTGGAACCAGGCCCTGAAGGAGGCCGAGAAAGGCAGAGACAAGAAATCCATGCAAATATAGACACACATATGCACAGATCTGTGAGGCACGTGTAGAATTTCCAAGAACCAGGAGAGCGTAATTGAGATGTTTACTCAGCAGCGTTATTCCAAATTCAACACAAAACCAGAAAGCTTTGTTCCCCACTCTCCTGAAGCAGCCAGGCTCGGGAAAGCTAGCATCTCCTCCTCCTTAGTTCCCACACTCAGGGAGCGGCAGACTGCTTTCTTCCCGAATTCTGGCCACTGGCCACTGCCCGGTGCCCAGGACACTGCCGTGGCGGGCTACCCACATCAGCCAGCAAACCCAGTCCCCTGCAGTCCCGTGGACACACAAGTCACCTTCTTCGAGGGGAGCACCATTCACAGCACGAGTACTACTAGTACAAGGCAAACAGCTTCTGTCCTATAACCAAGGACACAACTTGGCACAACTAAGCCGCAAACTGTGACAGCAGGTTCTGCACTTTACAGAATCTTTTAAAACTATCCCTAATTTAATACTGGCAGGAAGTGATAAGCACTGTTTACTGGTATCATGAAGACATGAACTAGACTAGACTCTCCTTGGCCTTCCCATTTTCTCACTGACAAGTCCTACTGCTACCATCTCTAATCCCGACGCTTCACCCGACTCACCCACAAACCCCGGTCCAGGGCCTCCTTACTTCCCGTCCCCACAACTGCAGCAGCCTCCTAGAGAGGACCTCATCCTCTCCTCCTCAAAGCCCCTCAACATAAAACCTCAACTCTCGCACGGACTAAACTACGCCGGAAGAGGATACTGGGTCCCTCTCCTGCACCCGACCCCCTCCCCAGTCAGCTCCTCAATCCACTCAGCAACTCACGGGGATGCTACAGGGGAAGGTTAGTCTTGCTGGAGAGCAGTGTGAGTGCCAGCCCCCCTGAATCTCGTTTCGTGCCGTTCTACCCACCGCTCACCATCGTCATGATGGTGTCCTGCTCTCCAGTCTGGTGGGCCAGCCTGTTGCGGTCTCTGGATCACAGCACTTCTGTTTCTTGTGCCCCCCACATTATCCCTGCCCTAGCCCCCACTGCAACCGCGTTCACACCAGGGCCTCCCCTTCCTCCTCCACCTTCAGACCCAAAGAGCTGGGGGGGCGGGGCAGTCCCTCCACCCACACTGTAGCAGCAACCATGTCCAGACTTCTTGTCTGCCTCCTCTGACGGGCCCCAGGGCCACTGGAGCCAATGTGCCCAGGCACAACTGTGCTGCACAAAAATGCTCAGTAAGAGTTTAATAAATGAACGAGCATAATAGGAAAACTTGACCAAGAATCCATGTTTTCTACTTAAAGATAATTGTTGGGGCACCTCGGAGGTTCAGTCAGTTGAGCATCTGACTTCGGTTCAGGTCATGATCTCACAGTTCACGGGTTTGAGCCCTGCGTCGGGCTCTGTGCTGACAGCTCGCAGCCTGGAGCCTGCTTCCAATTCTGTGTCTCCCTCTCTCTCTGCCCCTCCCCCTGCTCACGTTCTGTCTCTCAAAAATAAACATTAAAAAAAAATAGCTGTTTCTGCAAATGTGGTTACTTGGGGTCACTAATGTAGTAGTGAATGATCAGATGGGCCACTTAAATATACTTTTGGAAGGGGCCTGAGGTGGCTCAGTCGATTAGGCATCCAACTTCAGTTCAGGTCAAGATCTCGCAGTTCATGGGTTCAAACTGTGCATCGGGCTCTGTGCTGACAGCTCGGAGCCTGGAGCCTGCTTCAGATTCTGTGTCTCCCTCTCTCTCTGCCCCTCCCCTGTGTGCACACTCTCTTTCTCAAAAAATAAACACACTAAAAAATAAAACCAGAAGTTCTTTAATAAACAAACAAACAAATCTACTTTTGGAGCAGATTTTCAGAATGACCTACTCCAAAAATAAAGTCAATCTATTCTTTCCCCATTCTCGAAACTGATGTTACTGCACAACACTTGGACACACATACACAGCACTGAACATTTAAGTGGACATCAAAAATAAGTTGAAAAGTCTTTCGTTCTATGTTCATTTCCTTTACTGGCCACAGAGAGGTAGGAAAACTAAGTTGGGTGACTTAAGTCTCCACGTACGCAGTCTCAGTTTTCACACTGTTTGTGGGAGGTGCTCTCAAATAGCAGGCAGCACACGACAGCGCCGGACTCCGTCCACGAGTAGAACGTGAGCTCCGTTGTCTGTCATCTGTCACCAGTCTCCCCAGCACCTAGCTGTCACTGAGAATCTTCTTGTGGATTTGAGAACAAATGGTGAAACCTATAATCAAGTCTCTAAATAGTTAACACTAATGACGTAAGGTCCCTTTACCGCCTACTCTTGCTGTGATGAGTTAATACATAGTACATTTCAACGTTTTAAGACAAATGCTGACTTTTTGAAAATGGAATTTCTTTTCTTAGTTGAGTATAGTGCTCACTCAATGTTACATTAGTTTCAGGTGTATAACAGCAATTCAACAAGTTTGTACACAATGCCATGCTCACCACAGGCATGGCTCCCTTCCGTCCCTATGCATCGCTGTTACAATACTCCTGCCTGTATTCCTCATGCTGCGCCTTTTATTCCTGTGACTTACTCATCCGTAACTAGAGACCTGTGTCCTCTTAACTCATTCTGCCCAATCTCCTTTCCCCTTGCCCTTCTGGCAACCCTTAGTCCCCCCCACCCCCCGTATTTATACGCCTGCTATCTTGCTTTTTGTGTTGTTTTATGTGTTTTGTTTTTAGATTTCACTTATGAGTGAAATCATACGGTATTTGCCTTTCTCAGTCTGACTTATTTCACTGAGTGTAATACCTTCTAGGTCCACCCATGTGGTCTCAAATGGCAGGATCTCGTTCTTTTTTATGGCCACATAATGTGCTGTTGTGTATGCACACCACACCGTCCTTATCCATTCATCTACGCATGGACAAGGTTGCTTACGTACCGTGGCTATTGTAAATAATGCTGCAATAAATGTAGGGGTGCATGTATCTTCCAAATTTGTGTTTTCGCTTTCTTTGGATAAACATTCAATAGTGGAATTATTGGATCATATGGCCTTGGTATTTTTAATTTTTTGAGGAACCTCCATGTTGTTTTCCACAGTGACCTACCAATTAACATTCCCAGCAACAGTGTACAAGGGTTCCTTCTCCACAACACTTGCTCTTTGTTTTTGTTTTTTTTTTATTTTATTTTAGTCCTTGTAACAGGTATGAGGTGATATCTCATTGTGGTTTTGATTTGCATTTCCCTGATTCATGATTTTGAGCATCTTTCCATGTGTTTGTTGGCAATATCTATGTCTTCTTTGGAAAAAAGGGCAATGTTAAATTTTTTAAGTGTTTTATTTATTTATTTCTTTTCGGGGGGCGGGGGGAGAATCCCAAGCAGGCTCCACATTGTCAGCACAGAAGCCAATGTGAGGCTGATCCCACAAACCATGAGATCATGACCTGAGCCAAAATCAAGAGTCAGACACTTAACCATCTGAGCCACCCAGGTGCCCTAGGGCAGAGTTAATTCTTGAACTGTAGTTTACTATTGGTCAGCACAATCCTACAAGTGTATGGTTTCAGGCAGTGATGACATTTCTCAATAATGTACCAACAGCTGTGACAGTGGTGCATGTTTTCATAATTCACTTTCCTACCAAGAGCAAAGATGATGGAAGGGAAAGGAAAGGAAANCACACCTCCAACCACAGGAGGTGATAAAAACTAGAATTTTATTCCTTCCCTGGCAACCACAGGTTGTATCATTGTCAGGCAGGAAACGAAGTTGGTAGCTCTGTTCACACAAGGCAGTACCACTAGTACTTAAAAGGGGCCAGGCAGGTAAACAAACAAGTAAACAAAGAGCCAATTAACCAACCAACCAGCCACACCCAAAGCATCCCATATCTGCTTGGGTACGTCTAAACTGTACACACTAGCTGTGGAGTAAAGAAAAACAGGGGTTGGTGGGAAACTCTTCCTTTCACTAAGGAAATGGAAGACTAGGCAGACATAGAGCCAACTAGCCATCCCAATTCCATCCCTAATTCCAGCCCAAGGTAGAACTGGGCTATGGCACGGGCGCCTGGGGGGCTCAGTCCAACTTTAACTCAGGTTCGAGCCCTGCATCGGGCTCTATGCTGACAGCTTAGAGCCTGGAACCTGCTTTGGATTCTGTGTCTCCCTCTCTCTCTCTGACCCTCCCCTACTTATGCTGCTCTGTCTCTGTCTTTCTCTCTCTCTCTCTCAAAAATAAACAAACATTAAGAGAGAGAGAGAGAGAGAGAAAGAGAGAGAGAGAGAACCGGGCTATGGCAAGGAGAGAAGGAAACCCAGGATCTAAGGACTCTCGGCTCTGCAGAGTGCCACTTTCCTCAACCCTCCGGCTACACCCGGTGAACGTGCTCCACTGTCAGAAGCGGCTCACACCAACCCCACGTTCCTAAAAGAGAGGTTTCCTCCAATTCAAGGACTGACAGATACAATTTAAGTGACAAAAGCCTGAAGATATCTTGAGCTCAGTAATACTAAACAATTTACAATATTCAGGGGCCCATGCGATTGGTTCCTGGTGATGTTAATGTGGCTATGAAACCATTTTCCACAAGATTTCTACTCATCTTACCATGTTAATATAAAAGTCACAAGCATAAAATGGTCTTTCAAACTGTTCCTAAAAAAGATACAGAAATACTCGGTACTTGAAAGAATCAAAATACCTGTGAGCAAAAGTATACATTTATGGTTCTGCACGTTAATTCTACAAAGGAAAACGAAGGGCATTTCATCTGTTTACATCCCAGTACTCAACGGTCTATTTTTTAAAACCAGCCCTTCCTTCTTCCATTTCTGATCTATGCTGCCTCTCAAAGCTTTACTGCTTGAAGGCTGTTTCATCCAACAACATTCTACCAAGTTCTTATTTTCCCTAAGTGTTCTATTTTCCTAATATCTCGGAACAGAGGGAAAATATAATTTATTCCCACAGAGAAATGAAATCAGCAAACACGAGACCATCATTTTATAGCTAAGTCACTCTTTGGCAGTAAACAACAAGAAAGGAGACTTCATCCTGTGCTCTTCTGAGCACTGGTGTGGAGAGCTGTCGCTGAGCACTGGAGGGCATTTAGATGACACATGACCTTTGCCCTCCGAAGAGCCACCTTTACCTGAGCCTTTGATGTCCTTCCTTCTTTGGACTCATCATGTCTTAGGAAACAGAGAACTCGCAGGAGGAACTCGAATTCAAGGTTGTAACCACAGTCTGCCACCTGTCATACCCCGCACTGCCGCATCTCCGCCCTTAACCTAGAATTCCAACTTACAAATTATTCATTCATATTACAGCTTCAGTACACAAAATGATAGGCTTGTCTCCTGCTGAGGGCTCACGCGGCTCCCCAGGGGACTAACCTCACGGTACTCATAAGCCAAATGACTCCTTATTTGTCCTAATTATGTTTTCTTTATGGATTATAAATAGATTTTAAGCCCTACTTTGATATCATAAGACAAACTGATGAACAGTTTGAACAATGGACAGAGTGGCTCCGTAATCTGGACGCTTAGGCTGTATTATCCAACTCTACATGCTAAGAACCAGGGTTTGTGGAAAAGCACTTTGCTTGACTCTCTAAATGTATAACAGAAAGTACTTTAAGAAAACTGAAGAGGACTTACAGGGGAAGATACAAACTATAAGAAGAGGTAGAAGTCAAAGGGCAAAGGTGGACAAATGAGAACTTATCCATTAGTGTTCATTAGAGCTACGTTTTACTTTCATCACGTATGTTGTTACTCAAGATATCAATCTTCAGGAAAGTTCCACAATAAGTCTAAACACTCAACACATCACTTTATGTCAGACTCACCAGTCTAACAAGAATTGTATTGATTTGTTTCTTCATTCGAAACCTTCCAAAAATCTCTTCAGAATTAAAGCGTTCATGACCACTTACAGTGGCGACTGTCATCTCGTATAAATAAATAAATACCTTTAAGCTGAAATAAGTAATCTGTGTTGAACTTAGAGCTCCAATTTACAAGTGCTTGGTTTCCTTAGAAGCCAGAGAAAATGCCCCTTTGGTGTTCTGAAATGGAACACACTTTAATATCAGATCTGAAAAACCCACATAAGAAAAGGGTTTAACCAAACACAACTGCAAATACTAAAAAGGAGGAGGAAGAAGAGGAAGAAGAAGGAGGGGAAGGGGGGAGAGAGGAAGAGGAGGAGAAAATAAAATCATTTTGCAGCACGTTACTGTAAGCCCTCCGGGGCAGATTTCACCTTTTTAAGCAGTTGTTCGGGACGCCGTATCCTGGGGTGGATGAAGACAGACAAAGCGCAGACCCACTAAAAGCTATTCAGGCCCAACTTTGCTCACATAGCCACGAAGGTGCAGTGAGGGGCAGGTGTTGCCATCTGAACTGAAGAATACTCAAGATTCAGTAAGAGTCTCAGAACAGGGAGCTTGTAGCTGAGACGTTAGGCACTAAGAAACTTAACAGACGACAGCCACCATTCAAAGTCCAGTGACAGTCACCAAGGAGCAGCTACAGGCAGGTGACTACAAACTCAACCCACAAGTGAAAGAAAAGGGAAAAGGGGCGTGGGCACCAACAGCAAGCTCCGTACATGGGATAAAACGAATGGACTGTAGTGCCCTCGTGTACGGGGCAGGCTTCAGATGCCCGAGGAAAGGATGGTGACAATGTCCATGTTGCCATGAAACGTGAGCTCCTACAGAGATCACAGTAGTCTCCTTAAGTAGTTCAGCAGCAGCATCTATGACTCAAAGTTTAGATTTAAATGGCAAAACAGGCTCATCAATAATTAGGCCTTGGAACACATCCAGAGTTAATAGCACAAAATATATGCTTGTTACAAAACAGCTCTACGGGCTGGGTTTACACAGCAGAACACCCAACCAAATCCTGTATGACCAGACAGAAGAAACGCTTTAATGTCAATGCACAACAAAACTTTAAACGATACAATAAAGCTCTAAGAACAGAAGCAGACCCCCTCCCCACAACCAACGCTGTCCAAGATGACCTAGAATAGGGGTGCCTGGGGGCTCAGCCGGTAAGAGTCTCCTGATTTTGGTTCACGTCATGATCTGAATGTTTGTGAGTTTGAGCCCCACATAGGGTTCTGTGCGGACAGTGCAGATCCTGCTTGAGATTCTCTCTCTCTCTCTCTCTGTGCCCCTCCCCAGCTTACAGGCACGCGTGCACACGCATGCACACATTCTCTAAATAATAAATAAATTTATTTATTTATTAAAAAAAAAAAAGATCTAGACTGGACTCCAGGCCCAATGACTCCCCTCCACCCTCCGAAGACCAGCTTTCCCTGAAAAAACAAGGGAGACAAACTGCAGTTCTCATTGTTGGCTGACTCATCAGGGCTCTACACACCTTGAGACTCTTTCTTTCCTTTATTCCAGGATGAAGAGCTAAACAAATTAAGGCTCCAACAGACCCCAGGGGAAAACAAACGAACACCAAAACGAAGTGAAATTCTCAAAAGTGAATAGAGGCTGTTCTGCAGCCACGCTCCTGGTGGGCCCTGGTGCTGGCAGCAGGTGCGCCCTGGACGTGCAAGACGAGAAGTGCGAGTCCGTGCCTGGCCACGGAGAGGCTCTGCCAGCACCTGCGTCATCAGTGCCGAGGACCGCCATCGCGGGGAGTGTGGCCGAGGTGGACGGGGGACAGGCAAGCTCAACGGCCAGTTTAAAACCCACACCATCTGTGAGGCCATTCGCAGGCTGGGGGAGTCAGATGACTCCATCCTCTGACCGGCCAAGGCCAATGGCATCGTTTCAAAGAACTTCTGACTCTAAAGGATCACGGTTGTGGAATATTTGTCATTAGTAAATAGCAACCCCACCCCCCCCCAAAAAAAGTGAATAGAGGACAGGAGGCGGCACGTGTCCCTGCAGAACCAGCCAGCGGTTCATTTTCAAGTCCTTTTCACATACATCACTCCCAAAGAGCCACAGCTCGCAAGGGAAGACAGTCTGAACTTCACATCAGATCAATGGGATTGTGCCAGAACCAGAAGAGCCTCAGACATGAAGCAAAGCAAACTTTGCAATATTCAAGAGAAAGGGAAATTTCCTCTAAGCCTCAGGGAGCCTTTCCCAGAAGGTCTCAGGGTTGCTGAGAAAGGAAAGATGCTGTGGGTCGTTATACCAGAGAACTCAATTCTGCCGTCCTTAAAGGTCGTCAGCCACATTTAGGTTGTTTTCCCAACAGATGCAAGGGAAAATGTCATTCAGGGATGGGGATGAGGAAAAGCTGGGAAGAGGGGGTCCCGGGAAAGCAGCACCCCTCTTATTGGGCTGGACGACGGACTATGCAAAGTCCTGCCTGCCTTGCAGTAGCATCTGTATCCAGCGCCGCGTGATACATACATCCTCCACCCAACCTTTTTTCAGGTTCGCGTTAGGGTTCTACTGCTAAGGCTGAGTTTTCTGTTTTTTCCCTTTTAGACTCAAAGTCCTTCTAGTGTATTATAGCTAAAACTACCAAAGGAAAGGCAAATGCTAAGCCAAAGATGAAGCACAGAAAAAGACTAAACCAGGAGATTAGGGTGAAAGACTTTTCTATATTAAGTAGCAAGTATGCCAAATGCGTTGCTTTCACTCCTCTGACAAAGTTGACCTGGTTCCCTTTGCTGGGCATGCAGCAACAATATACAACATTGTTTCTTCTTTATTTTTATTTATTTCTTTTTTTAAAAAAACAATTATTCATTTTTGAGAGACAGAGACAGAGCATGAGCGGGGAAGGGGCAGAGAAAGAGAGGGAAACACAGAATCCAAAGCAGGCTCCAAGCTCTGAGCTGTCAGCACAGAACCCGATGCGGGGCTCGAACTCACGGACCATGAGATCATGACCTGAGCTGAAGTCAGACGCTTAACCCGCTTAGCTTAACCCGCTTAACCGACTGAGCCACCCAGGCACCCTTATGACATTGTTTCTAAATCATACAACTTTCTCTCTTCAAAGTTCAAGTGCTAGAACATGCAAATTTATTTCGTTTGAACATAATTCTTTAAGGTTCTTTCCAAACATGGGGCGCCTGGGGGGGGGGGCTCAATTGGTTAAGTGTTCCAACTTCAGCTCAGGTCATGATCTTGCAGTTCGTGAGTTCAAGCCCCACATCCAGCTCTGTGCTGACAGCTCAGAGCCTGGAACCTGCTTCAGATTCTGTGTCTCTCTATCTGCCCCTCCTTTGCATGCTCATTTGTGCGCTCTCTCTCTCTCTCTCTCTCTCAAAAATAAACATCAAAAAAATTTAAAGTTCCTTCTAAACAAAAGAGATACATTATAGGGGCATCAGGGTGGCTCAGCTGGTTAAGCAGGGGACTCTTGATTTCAACTCAGGTCATGATCTCACAGTTTGTGAGGTCAAGCCCCACGCAAGCCTCTGTGCTGCTGTCAGTATGAAGCCTGCTTGGGATTTTCTCTCTCCTTTCTCTGCCCCTCCCCTACTCGTTTTCTCTCTCTCAAAATAAATAAATAAACTTAAAATATATACATCATAAAAGCCAGATATCATTGGTGTTAAAAATTATTAAATAGTTCATTTCTAAGTAGTAATGAGGATTGGTTAAATTACTTTGAAGTAGTTTTGAGGTTGAGCACTTTTTTTTTTAATGTTTTTTATTTTTGAGAGAGAGAGAGAGAGCGAGAGAGCACGCACAAATGGGGAAGGGGCAGAGAGAGAAGGGAGCAGGGGATCTGAAGCAGGATCCACACTGACAGCAATGAGCCCGACGCATGACTAAGACTCACAAACCGTGAGATCATGACCTGAGCCAAAGTCGGAAGCTCAACCCACTGAGCCACCCAGGCGCCCCGAGACTGATCATTTTAAAAGATTCCCAAGAACATACCACCACTTCAACAGCCAAAGAAACTTAAAACAGTTACTGACAAAAACATATACTATTTCATGTTTACCTGTAAACTGTCAAAAATATCTGCCCTATCTACCGAACAGGATGGCTGAAAATGAAAATCGAAATGCGACAGTATGTAAAAGTACTTGATAAACATTTAAATTATAACATACTATGAATTGATAAGTAGTACAGTTTCCAAAAAGAATAGTGAAACACGAGCAATGTGCTAACTTGGTATGGGGATGAGACAAGGCATCGTCAACCAGGACCCTCATCTTATTCACCCACTAAGTGTTAGCAACTTCATCGTAATACAAATCACTAAGGCCCACTGAACCCCATTTCCTTATTTGGAAAGTAGCAGAATCAGAGCAGAGAAGATCTGGAGTCCCTTTCAGCTTGGCCACTTTGATTAGCAATATTTAACAAAGAAATTACTGCTATTATAAATAAGTACCATTTCCATTACTAAATATTGTCATTATTTGCTACCATATGACAAGCCAATACCCCATGTTTTCCAATGCAGCAGACCCCGCAGAGAATACCACTACCTTTGCAGACCTGCGTGCAGACCTGGAGCAGTTCAAAGCACCATGACATACTCCCGGACAGGTCGAAGATTAAATGAGACAAAGGCACATTCTATCCCTCATTTGTCAGACTAGCGAGCTGAAGCCGAGATTAAGTCATCTGCCAACGGCTCACAGCTGTAAGAGCAGCCAGACTGGGAAAGCAGGCACAGGGCTCTTCCCAGTTACAGATAACTGAGCATCTGAAATGAAACATAACTGAGCCAATCGTGTAATGTCCGACCTGCTGGGGAAGAAAGGCAGGTAGTCACTCATTCAACACATCTGCTAAACCACTAGGCAGCGTTCCCTGGGGCTGCCAGGGACACAGATATGGACAAACGAAAAATCCCTGGCCTCAGGGAGCTTACAGCATGGTTGGGGAAGATGAACAAAGTGAGTATATTAATAGTGGTAAGTGGTATGGAGAAAGCTGAAGCACTGATAGGAATAGAGAGCATGTGTCTGGTGATTTGCAATTTTCTTTTAAGTCTGCTGGATGCCACTTAGAGAACCGCAACAAGAATGCATCTAAAGTAATGGTCCTTAGCATTTCCCCAAACAGGGAATACTCTGGATACAGGAAGACTCTGATCTGCTGATTCCAGTTTGATACCGATTGCTCATACCTCTCAGCTGCCAGCTAGGAGGTGTCCATCCAACTGGCAATCCAAAGTCCATACTAACAAAGACTCCCCCCATCCCACCTTTAAATCCACAAGGAGTGCGCGTAGATGTACAAAACACAGCCAGCAGTTACCAGGGCACTTGGACTGCTTCTGAGTTAGCACAGGTTATCTCCTAATGCAAAGGTAAAAATGGAGTTTGAGTGCTGAGTTCTGCTGGGACAAAGCAGTAAGAATACAGTACCCTTCATTTTGCTTTTTCTGACCTGTCAATTTTAGTGACACTCTCTTACTATTAGTCTATACTTAACCTGCTTACTGGACAGTTTCTCCAGCTTTTAGCATTTCCCCCCTCCCTTTTTTTTAAAAGAGCAATCCAGTTTGCGAGAAAGTTGCTATAGGAAAAGGCAGCTCCCTGCAAGATCTGATACACTTGGTTAAGCACTATCTTACCAACCTTTGATTAATTAACCGGGTTAGTTGAGCTAGCTTTGTTTCACTGAAGTTTTAGAATGCCCTCTGAGTCTTTCAAAATCTCATGATCCTCCGTTGTAACCGCATCCTGAGAATTACAGTAAGTGCTCTAAAATTAGCCGCAGCTTATTTTAACGTGTGTCCGTAACGCACAGCCCTCCTTTTACGCGGAGCGCCCACGGGGAGTGAATAAAGACACGTCTGACAAGAGCTTCGGCCTCGGGGGTCGGGACGCGATCCCACGGGGCGTCCCCTCTGCGCACAGCCCGCGAGGAAGTGTTTGTTTGGCTTCTCNGCGGCTGGGGGTGGGGTGGGGTGGGGACCAGGGGCTGCGGGGACACGCCCGGCCTCGCCCGGCCCGCCGCGGCCCGGTCCTCACCTGATGTACGGGCTGGCCGCCGCCAGGATGTTCTTCTGTACGGGGATCTCCTCCCCGTCGAGGACCAGGTGCGCGTCGCAGAAGCGGGACTCCTCGCGGAAAGAGCTGAGCGCTCGCAGCAGACGCGCGGCATGCTGAGGGTCGGACACGGCGCTGCCCTCTGCCATCGCGGCGCCCGCTCGTCAGCCGTCCGGTCCGGCGGCCCCAGCCGCCCCGCGGGACCCCTCGAGCTGCCCGCGTCTGGCGCGCGCCCTGTCTGCACGGTCCGCGCGCGCGCCCGTCCTGCCCGGCTCTTCAGCGCTCGGAGAAGCGGGAGCCCCCAGAACGCGCCTGCGCCATCCGCGGCGCAAGAGGCTGGCGCCTTTAAGGAGCCGCGGCATTGCGTCATTTCTCCGCGACGCCCCCGCGCCCTCGGTCCCTCCCTCTCGTCAGTAGTCGCCGGAGGCGGCCAATCAGAATCCTCGTTCCCCCGCGGGACCAGCTGGTAGCTGTCTCCACGCACCCAGGGGCTGTGCGCTGCCCCGAGCTGTAGCTGCTGCGGCGGAGGGTGTGCAGGGAGGCCGGGGCTCTGTGGTTAAGTCCGGGGCCTCTAGCGCCGCGAGTCTGAATCCGAGCCTCGGCTTTTCCGCTCAGTAGCTGTGTGGCCATGGGTAAGGCTCCCATCCTCACTTTCTCCATCTGCAAAATGAAGGTGATGGCTTCTCAGGGGTGTTGTGGCCTCATGTGAGCTCACGCGTGATAGCAAGGGCGCAGTAGGTGTAGCTTTGATTATTTGTGAAAGAAAAGGGGCTTCCCAGGTTAAGAGCGCAGACCCGAGAAAACAGAACCTCAAAAAGAGCATTTGGTTGCAGGCTAGGGGAGGAGATGTAGCAGATGAAGCTGGAAGAGTAGCCGAGAAGCCTTATATTTTGCAGTGCCTTCTTGTCTGCTGTAAGGAGGTTGGCTTGATCCCGTACGGGTTAGGAACTATGAAAGGGTTTGAAACAGGGTGTTTTATGAAGATCACCCAGCTGCTGCGTGGAGAATGAAGAGGGTGGTGCTAACGGCAGAAAGATGCTTAAATAATTGCAGTACTTGAAGGAAGGGTCTGGGGACCTAAATCGAAGGATCCTGATGTATGTCAGTGGGTAATAATGGTTTGAAAGGAACAGACAGGAATGTGAGGGAGAGGGAGTTCTGGACAATGTTCTGGGTTTGAGTAACTGCACCCATCAGACAGATAGGAGACACTGAAGGGGTGGAGGGCATAGAGATCCGATGTTCACACATGACTAGGTTCCCAACCCAGTGAAGATCAAAGTTGTGACAGGAAGCAACTTTGAGTCAGCTCAGTCCCCAGGGCAAGCCCCGTATGGTCTGAGGTGTCCCCCCGCCCCCCAAGGTTAAAGGTACATGGGAATGTGGAATGTAGCCACCATTTTGTACAAACACTAGGTTGTTTGTACAACCTTATTGTACAAACATTAGGTCGTTTGTACAACCCTCAATAAGCTTGTAAAGAATTAAGCAATTTTTCTGAAGAATTAGCAATTAGAACCAAGCACCTGACCAGTGGTCAGTATTTCAGAGAAGGCAGGATGGGGTTTCCACTGGATCAATTCAGTCTTTTCTTTCAACCAGCTCATGGGGTCCAATGCAGTCTTGGGTCTTTACCCTGAACTGGCTAAGGCTTTGGAGTCACTGGCAGGAATCAGAGTATATAATTACTCTGGCAGAGTCATTGGCAGAAGAGCAGTTGGGGAAAAGGAAGTTATTAGTGGAAGGTCTAGACTTTTACCGTTCCTTCTTGAAACTCAGCTCGGTATTTATGGATGAAATGATAAAATGTCTAGGACTGGCTTCAAGACCAAATGAAGGGATGGAGGGAAGCAGGTGAGGGTATAGATGAATCAAAAGTGTCTATGAGTTACTAATTGTTAAAGCAGGTTATGGGTACATGGAGTTTCGTTGTAGTAGTCTCCGTATTTTTGTGTACATTGTAAAATGTCACAATAAAAGTAAAAAAACAAGATAAGCAGCTCGGACTTCTCTATGATACCTGCCCTGTATTCCTGGGAGTGGTTGACACTCCTTTCCCCAGGTTGTTGCTGTCTGGCAGGTAACTTATTATAAATGGGTTTCTTTATGCATGTCACCTGCCAGCTTATATGTTTTAGTGGCTCGATTTCCAGGTGCTAAGCTCAGTGCCTGGCCCTAGTAGTGCTCAGTGAGTGTGGGACGCATGGAGGCATTAACAAAATTGTGAATTCTGAGCATTTAATAAATGTTTTCTGAATTTTATCTTTTCTGTTTTTAGTTTATTCATCTTTGTCTTCATTCTCAACTGGGTTGTTGTTGGGATCAAAAATGGTGTATGTGACAGAGAGGGTTCTCTGTACAATACAGATGTTTGATACATACTTATTAATTGCCTGGAATGCTGGTCTACTCTTTAGCTATTAGGAGGTTCCAAAATAAAGAGTTCAAATAACAGAATCACCCTCAGGTAACCAGTTTCCCCAGAATGGGGGTGTTGCCTTAGTTGAAATAACTGGAGGCGAATGGGGATTAGTCAGGTAGGCTCTTCCTGGTAGAGGTGAACATTCTCTGGCATTTTGACAGAAGGAAGGAAGGAAGGAGTGGTGGGTGGAGGGGGAAAACACCTGGGCAGAGGGTTGTAGACAGACCTGCATCAGTCAGGGAAAAGTTGCTGGCTTGAGAGGGTCAGATCAGCAAAAGACCTCATATCTGCTTTCAAAAACACCCCCACTGTTTGCAATATTTCCCACCAGCCTACCTGCCTGAATAACTCATCTTTCAAAACCAAGCGCAGACATGACCTTCGAGAAACCTCCAAGTGGCCTCTCCAGGCAGAGTCCCCGTGCTATGCCGAGTTCCTGCTTTCTGTGCTGTGCTTACCACACTGTAATTAACCGCTTTCTTTGTTGGTTTGCGAGCTCCTCCAAGGTAGGAGCTGCGTTGTATTCACTCATGTTCCGAGGGACTTGCACAGTACCCGGTACTTCATAGATGCCCCTCGAGCGCTTTTGCATAACTAGTCAGAGGTAGCAAGTGGGTAAATGAGCACAGGAGGCAGGATGGAACACAGTAGGGCCAGGTTGGCAGGGAGCTGAACACCGTGTCTAGGGCAGGAGGCTGCCTCTCAGCTCTAGCTAACTGTTCCATGGGATAAGGACCCCGTGGTGCCAAATCCAGGGATTTTTCAAGAGATCTGAAATCCACATGTCAAATGTCCCAGTTTTTCAATATCAGCCACCACTTCCGTTTGGCAGAAAAAATGGAGCCTGGGTCTGCAGCCAGGTTCTGGCTTTCATTCATGTCCTGGAGTTATCAGAAAGCCATCTTGTTTACCAAGAGGGGAATTAATAATAGAAAGAATGCTGGGTTTTCAGTGAAGTGTTGAGTTCCGCTCAGGTGCCTCAAGAAACCTCCTCCTTGGTGTAGGAAAGCAAGAGCGCCCGCACGTGGGAGGAAGGCTCGTGGGGCACAGCCCGCCTGCCATCAGCTGCAGGAGCCACTCCTGCTTTGTAGCCTTTCTTGTTCTTGCTCAAACTCTGCCGCCCTTGATACTGTTTACCGCCATCAGAATGGTGTATTTGGTGTGATTGTTTCCCTACATTCCACGGATTTCAGACCTCAGCTGTTGTGAAACGAGTAATTTTAAGATCCGGTATGGTCCCAGCCATGTCAGTCTCTGGGACTACCTGGTCCCTTCTGCTTAGTGGCTAAACAGCCCCCAGAGAAAGGATTTTCTCCTCCCCCTCCTCCTGTCGGGAGACTAAAAAGGGTGTTCACAAGATATCAGCGGAAGTCATTCAACAAATATTTCTTAAGCACCTGCCATGTGATGCATTGCAGATACAACGATGGTGAAAACAGACGTGGCTATTGGGTGATATCACTGTGGAGACTTTTTACTGTCTTTGTGCTTTTCTCAAAGCACATGTATCATTCCTACAATCAGAAAAAAAATTTTTTTCCAATTGCTAACAGGGAGGAAGAAAACCCTAGCTTTATCTTGCTTTTAACAATGAGCCCTTGAAGAAGAGAAGAATCACCTTGGAGTGTGAGGTTTGGTTTTTTAATAAATGTTGGAAAGAGGAGGGAGAGTCGGTAAAAGAAATAATGCAGAGAAAAAACTTACTAGTTAGGAGGCTCTTTAGAAAACATTGACTTTCACATTCAGTATATTGAAGAGGACACCAACGCAAGATGAGCAAAGGACTCAGCCAAGGTCATACATGCGGCCTAGTCAAAGAACACAGGCCCCGAGCTCCTGCCTTCCAGCCCTGTGAGCTTTTCCATTACACCATGTTGACTCTTCGTAAACATTAATTTGGTTGAGACAGTCTCTTCTGATTCATTTGAAGGCGGTCTTCACATATTTTATGGGTAAGTCTGTCGTTTGTCCAAATCTATTTATAGCTCCTTTCTTTCGGAAAAATCTAAGCTCTTCCAAATTGCTGAGTCAGAGAACATCTCAGTATTTATAACTCCAGAGAGTTGTTTCCATGTATTTACAACAATATTCAGAGAAGTGTCTCAGAAACCAGTGAACTAATTAAGTGGTGATGAAGACAGTAACTGTTTCTGACCAAATCCATGCTATACTCCCCAGTCCCTGACACACAGTAGGGACTCAATAAATATTTGCTGAATGAATAATGTTAATAACTAGGGAGAAGTGTGGTTTTTCTGTCCGTAAGGGATTACTTCCGAGATTTTCGTAGATTCTGCCACTGAACACCAAGCAACAGCCTGCTGGCATCTCCAAGTGAAAATCTCATAGGCATCTGCGACTATCCATTAAACTCTTGGTTTCACCACTTAAACCTGATCATTCCCCAAATCGGTGGCAGCATCATTCACTGAAGGACAGAAGGGCAGAAACGTAGGGACATCCTTGACCCCTGTCTCTCACACCCCTCATGCAGTTCTCCGGCAAAGCTTGCAGCTCTTCCTGCAGACAGCCTCAGCACCTCCACCAGCACGCCCTGGGAGAGCCACTAATCACCTCCCCCTCCACTCCTGCGATGGCCTCTGAGTGCTCTCCTTGCTTTTCTCTTGCCTCCTTATGAGTTCTTTCTCCCCATAGCCTAATAAGATCAAGTTGCTTCCAAGGGCAAACCCTTCCAGTGGCTTCCCTGTGGCTTACAAAAGCCCTATGTGAGCTCTTCCTTCTCTGTGACCTCATCTCCTACCACTTTCCTCTTCCTCGGTGTACACTAAACCAAACTGGCCTTTTTTTTTTTTCCCCTAAGTTTATTTTATTTTGAGACAGAGTGAGAGTGAGTGAGCAGAAAGAGAGAGAGGAGAGACAGAATCCCAAGCTGGCTCCGGGCCATCAGCACAGAGCCCGATGAGGGGCTGGATCTCACAAACTTCAAGATCATGACATGAGCCAGAATCAAGAGTTAGCCCCTTAACTGACCGAACCACCCAGGCGCCCTCACCTCCCCCCAAAACCGGCCTTTTTGCTCTTTCCTTACCAAGCCTCATGTATGCCCACCTCCGGGCCTTTGCACTGGCTGATTTCTGAGCCTGGAAGTCTCCTCCCTCATATTCTCATAGCTTGCTCTTTCATTCTACTTAGATCAGAGCTTAAATGTCAACTCCTCAGACAGGCCTCCACTTAAGGAACTTCATTTTTCTTCACTGCGTTCAATCACTACCTAAAACTATATATGTTTAATTGTATATTGTGTATCTGCTCTGACTACAATACAGGTTTCATGAGGCCTGGCAGGAACTTCCTGTTTTATTCATCATTGTACCCTCAGCCTCTAAACCAATGTGTGGAACATAATATGTGTAGTAAGTATACACTTCCGGAAGGAAGGAAGGTGGGGAGGAGGAGAGGAAAGCTTCCTGAATCTTTTCTTCCTTGCTGTCTAACCTGACACTGCCAAGGTGGAGGAAGATGAATTATTAAGAGCGACTCAAAGGACATGAAAGGAAAGTTCCAAATCTTGGGACATCACAATATAACGGCTCTGAGCACAGGTCGGCCCAATAGCTACTTTCAAACCAAGTTCCATGCAAGAACCTTTACCTTCTCCCTTTCAGGCACACCCTTTTGGCACACCGTGCCCTTTACACTTACTTTGGGTGTTGTATGTTGTTTATCTACCTGACAGCGTACAAAAAGGACTCAGTTTCTGTTCTCCTCAGATTCTGGTCACAACACTGCTGGGTGTATGATGAGCTACTTTATCCTGCAGATTTTGCATCTTGTGAGGCATTTGTCTCCTCAGACCTGTTCAGATGTCTGAAGTCATCTTGATTCCTAAATTCACTGGATTTCCTGACTGCCTGCCTTCTCTTACCCTCGGAGACCCCAAGGGAGTGGCCCCACCCTGTCAACTGGGGGTAACCAGAGTCAGAGTGGTCGTGAGGAGTAAAAATGAGAAGACTCCAGTGAGCACCGACCGCGGGGCGTGGTACGTAGTGGGTGCTCAGTACAGGCTGAGTGTTGTGTGTCTTGTTGCTGTCGCCACCTGGCTTTGAGTGGCATCCTTGCGCACCGCAGGGATGATTAGGTTGGAGCTGACTGGCACGTCAGAATCTAGTCTCTTCCCCTCAGCAGTCAGGGCCCCAGCCGCCATGTGCGCACGGGTCTGCGCTGGTGACCTGCTTGCGGGTTCCTCCCTGGTATCAGCGCTCGCCTCGCCTCTACGTGGTCCTGGCATGTCCTCTGATTCCCTCGGACACTTCCTTTTCCTGTTCCAGCTCTTGAACCACCCCTCCCCCGAATTCCAGTCCTTTGATTCCATGCTCCATGCCTTTAGTTTTATTGTTTTAACATTTAAATACACTCTGAAACATTTTTTGAAATATGTCAGACCTCTTCTTCAGCAAGTTTTGGAACTGACACTTTAGTATATGTATGATCTTTCAACACCTCTTTACTGAGATATAGCATACAGTAAAGTGCCCTGATCTTAAGTGTACGGCTCAGTGAAGTGTTGCGGACGAGTATACTCGTGCACTCAGCAGCCAGATCAAGAGAAAGAAGTTTTCCAGGAACGCAGACGCTCCCACAGACCCCTTTCCAGGCAGCGCCTCCCAGAGGAAAGCACTGTCTCATGTCTATCACTATTGATTGGCTTTTCCTGTTCTTGAACCTTTGTGTCTGGCTTTTTTCACCCAATACATCTTTGTAATTCTTCTGTNTTTTTTTTTTTTTTTTTTTTTTTTTTTTTTTTTTTTTTTTGTTTGGGGGGGGGGGGGGGGGGGGGGGGGTTGGTTTTCTTTATAACTGCAACAATGCCATTGTGTGGATATGCCACAATATATTTATGCATTTTCCTGCTGATGGCTGTTTGCATTGTTTCCAGTTTGGGGCTGTTACCAGAGAGCTGTTACGGAATTCCTCCACAGGTCTCCGGGTGGGCTATGGGCACTTCCTCCTGTGTGGACGTGCCCAGGACTTGAATTGCTGAGTCACAGACGGAGCTTATGTTCAGCGTCAGTAAATACTTCCGGACAGTTTTCTGAAGCGGTTGTACCAAAGGATACTCCCACCAGGCACGCTGAGCGTTCCAGTTGCTCCACATCCTTCTGTAATTGGTGGTGTTGGTCTTTTAATTATACGCATTCTGGTGGGTGTGTGGTGGTATGTGTAGATTACATATGGATGTTAATATATGCATATATGCATGTGTGTATGTATTTATTAAATGCGTGTGTGTAAACACATATTTAAGTGCTGGTTCAAGTTGGGCCTCATTTTTAAAAATTCATTTTTCGAAGTGATTTTTAGGAGTTTTTAATCATATATATGGAAACACACATTTCTTCTCCTTATTTATGGCTTGCTTTTTACTCTCTAAATGGCATCTCTGATGAACAGAGCTTCTTAATTTTAATGAAGTTCAGTTTATCATTACCTCCTTTTACGGTTAGTGCTTTTGCATGGTCTGTTTGACACTCTTTGCAACCACTGTAGTATTTTCCTATGCTTTCCTCCAGAAGCTTTTCTTTTCTTTTTTTAATACATTAAATTTTGTAAAATGTTTATTTATTATTGAGAGTCAGAGAGAGAACATGAGCATGGGAGGGGCAGAGGGAGGAGACACAGAATCTGGAACAGGCTCCAGGCTATGAACTGTCAGCACAAAGCCTGATGCTGGGCTTGAACTCACAAACTGTGAGATCGTGACCTGAGCCAAAGTCGGACACTCAACCGACTGGGCCACCTAGGTACCCCTTCATTTTTTAAAAAATGTTTATTTTTGTTTTGAGAGAGAGAGAGAGAAAATGTGAGTGGGGGAGGGGCAGAGAGGAGGAAGATATAGAATCAGAAGCAGGCTCCAGGTTTCAGCCTATCAGCACAGGGCCTGACGTGGGGCTTGAACTCACAAACCATGAGACCATGACCTGAGCTGAAGTCAGATGCTCAACCAGCTGAGTCACCCAGGTGCCCCTTCTGGAAGCTATTCTGTTTCCCTTTCCCATTTCGGTCTGTGATCCACCTTGGCTACGTGCATTTTCTTAAATCCAGCTCACAATTCAGTTCTTCAGAGACTCATTTATTCATTCATCCTTTTCTAAACTAATTTTTTTAAGTTTGTTTATTTATTTTGGGGGAGAGAGAGCAGGGGAGCCTCAGAGACACAGGGAGAGAGAGGATCCCAAGCAGGCGCTGTGCTGCCAGTGCAGAGCCTGTCATGAGGCTCAAACTCGTGAACCCTGAGATCACGACCTGAACCAAAACCAAGAGTTGGACACTCAACCGACTGAGCCACCCAGGCCCCCCTCTTCATTCATGCTTTTGATCACTCATTCATATAACAGATTCTTCCAGTACCTACATTCGCCTGGCGCTTGCGGTAGAAGGAAAGCAGTCAGGGCCAACGCGTAAGGAACTGACTGGCCTGGAGAGGAGAGGGGAGACTCGCACACATACACTATCCAGGACGTTAGTCATTTAGTTAGAAAATGGGATACGGCCTGACTATTCAAACAGACCCCCAGCGTCACGTCCTCTCTGAGCCCAGCAGGCAGGCGCACTCCCTGCCTGCCAGCCACGCCGTCTTTCTCATCCTTCACCGGCCCCTTATTTCCTCCAGGTAAAAGGCCAAGTCCCCGTCCGGTGCCTGGCATCTGCGGTGTCGCACCGTCTGCCCTCGCGCCCCCACCTGTCCTCTAGATCCCACCATCCTCATCCCAGCCCCCCTGCACACACCCACCTGGGTGCCTGCACAGACAGCCGTCCAGCCTGCCAGCTCTTCGCATCTGCTTGTCCCCCCTGCCCGGGCGCCTTCTCACACGGCTCCGGTGGCTGAAACACTGCTCGCCGTTTGAACATCACCTCCGGGAAGCCTCTCCTGGCTTCTGTCTCTCTCGCTGTGGTGCCTCGAAATCTCCCTGGGAAGCCAGACTGCTGGGTTCAACCCCTGCTTCTTACCGCTTCCCAGCCCCGTGCCCCTGAGCATGTTACTTACACCGCCTGCGCCTCATGTTCCTGCCGGGAACAGCTGTGGTTCCTGCTACATACAGTTTTGTGCCAAATAAGTGGGCTTTTCCAGCTACTGTGGTTTAACACAGTACCTGCACATAGTAAGTGCTCAGTAAGCGTTCACTTAAAAAAAAGCAGTCACGCCCATCATACTAAAGACCTTTATCTGTTAACATACTGGTCTTTTCACCAGACCTAAGGTTTCTTGAAATCAGAGATCACTTCCTTAATTTTGCCCCAACTGTCCCTTCTGCTTGTGCCCATTTGTGGAGTTTTTAGTGTAGTTCCGTGTGCATGGAACGTTTTGTCCATCACCCCAATGAACCTTTACAACCTCCAGGATACGTATTAGGGTCCCACGCTGCAGTTTAAATAACCAAGGCTCAGAGAGGTACAAACCCCGTCCCATATCCCTCAGCTGATTCACAGAGGAGCCAGGATTGTGAGTCCCTGTGTGAGCCCTCATCACGTACCCCTGCCTCTCGTTGCATGGCCGGCACTCACACAGTCGCTCAGTGAATAGCTGATGACTAGACTTCACTCTGATAAGCCCAGAACCTACCCACGTCTGTCAGAAAGGGACATGGGCTTATGTGTGCCACCGAAGTTCCGAACGTGGACTTCAGAGGCTGAGCAATCAAAGGCTGAGACCCTCCTGGCAAAGCAGATAGCATCTAGAGCGGACGACTTGGCTCTCAACCTTTCCCACTTGGGAAACAGGCATTTCATCATCAATAATTTGCACTTTGTGACTGCAAGGTGTGCTCTCTAACTTGACACAATGCTGCCTTTCCAGAGGAACAGGTTGTCACTTTTCATGAAATTTGTCCTGTTTAATGACACTTTTTGTTTGGTGTCTAATTATCTCTCATTTCTTCTATTGCTCTATTACCATCCCAAGCTTTTAAAAATGTTGTGCCAAGAGTCCCGGGAAGATCCTTTTCGGGCGGATTCTGGAAGCTGGGCCTCTCCAGCTCGGCTGTAAATGTCTCAAGAGCAGGGAGCACCTCATGCCTGTCTCTATCTCACACAGCACCTGGCTTGGTTAGTGCTGGCATTCAATAAGAATCTGCCAGATTCATGATCGGTACACTTGTTTCACGCTGGATGCTGGACAAGGTCTCAGGAGGCAAGGAGGAAGAATCAGGTTCAGCGCTTGCTCTCCTCCAGCCCAACGCAGGAGATAAGTCTCAAAAATAATAAACACCCTTCATGGAAAGTGGTGTTTGTGGTGTGGATTGTAGCAGAGCTACCGTGGGGTATACAGCCTTCCCAGAGCATCACTTGTCTTCAAAGATTGCTGGGAAATTCTTTGATATTAAAACAAGCAGGGGCATAACATGGAATACACTATAACATGTGCAAGCACACAGATTTCAAGGTGCTCTGTCTTCCCGCCTTCCTTTCGGTGGGATCTCCCCTTCCCTTTGCCTTCAGGAGTATTTTGGCAGGTGATGGTGGTGAACCTTGCCATTACATCAGTCAGGTTTTCAGTCAGGCTCTGCTCCATCACTTTCCTGACTTTGAGCAAGTAACCTGAGCTCTCTGAACCTCAGTTCATTCATGATTTTTTTTTTAAATGAGGATTAGTGTTTTATATAGAGCTTTTGTCACATACACAATAGCTTTTATGAATGTTGTGAGGAAGTCAATACTTATGGGAGGGATGGATGGACGGACAGATGGATGGATGAATAGAGGAACAGATGAATGGAGTAGGCAGCAAGCCAGTCTGTTGCCACGTAACAAAAAAAGGCACATATTTTCTTTATCATTAATACTATGTGATTCTAGGGGTGCCTGGGTGGCTTAGTCGGTTAAGCGTCCGACTTTCGCTTAGGTCATGATCTCGCGGTTCGTGGGTTCGAGCCCTGCATCGGGCTCTGTGCTGACTGCCGGCTCAGAGCCTGGAGCCTATTTCAGATTCTGTGTCTGCCTCTCCTTGGCTTGTGCTCTGTCTCAAAAAAATTTTTTAAATACTATGCAATTCTGTAGCATGTTGTACCCTTGAAGAACTTTCACACAAAAATCAAAGAAAGTAGAGCAGTCCCAATTTTACCTAGGATAACAACTGAGGCCTCCAGANCATGAACTTGAGATCTGAACCAGTGCCTGCTTCAGCATCTTTAACACACTAGCTGGGGGCCCTGGCAAGGGGTAGGGGTGGTGGGAAGGGGGCATGCCTCTCCTCCCTGATCTGTGTACAGCCTGTTCACTTGAGCCCTGTGTTGTGAGTCCCAGAATCACAGAACCTTCCTAGCTGGGGCAGTGCAGAAACTCTCCACTCTCCCTGTTGAGAAGCTGATACAAGCAATGGCCTCTACTCTCCTTAAGAACATACAGACATGCAGAAGTTCACATGCAGTTTCAGGAAGCTCATGTACACCCAAAGCCCCTCCACCATGCCCCCGCCCCCTCTCCCCCAGTGCTCAAGAGCTTTCTACAGTCAACCTCTTGAGGCTGACCAACTGCAACAGTCACAAACTCATTACTTCCAGGCCAGCTAGTAGAAACAGTATAACAATATCACAAACCTTGGTGACTTTAGCCAGGGTCAATTTACCCTTCCATCTCTACAACATCCGAATTCTCAAATGTTTATCTTTCAGTAAATATCCAAAGTCAAACCATTCACTGCCCTCCCAGACTTTCACAAGTATGGCAGAGATAAGAATTGAGGTTATGTGTGTTTTAGAGATCAGTGTGTTAATGGAATGGGGTGGGGACCGTGAACAGGATAATACCTAGGTTGCCTGGAATCAATTGGCCTCACTACAGTCAATGCCTTCATTGTTATGAAAGCCATGATCAACCATAAAAGATAAAGAACCAGACTCACAGCTGAGAGAAATTCGGTCAGGCCATCCAGGTCATATGTTCATTCAACACTCATGTACTGAAAACTTGTATGTGAACGGCACTGCTCTAGACCCTAGGACACATGTGAGGCTAAAACCGAAAAGTCCATGGGGCACTTGGGTGGCTCAGTTGGTTGAGCACTTGACTCTTGATTCTGGCACTGGTCATGATCTCAAGGATCGTGAATTTGATCCCCACATTGGTTTCTGCTTGGGATTCTCTCTCTCTCTCTCTCTCTCTCCCCCTCTCCCTCTTCTTCTCTCTATCCCTCTCTGCCCCTCCCTAGCTCATGCTCATGCACATACTCTCTCAAAATAAATAAATAAACTTAGAAAAAAAGACAAGGGGCACCTGGGTGGCTCAGTTGGTTAAGCGTCCAACTTCGGCCCAGGTCATGGTCTTGCGCTTCGTGAGTTCAAGCCCTGTGTCAGGCTCTTTGCTGACAGCTTGGAGCCTGGAGCCTGCTTCGGATTCTGTGTCTCCTTCTCTCTCTCTCTGCCCTTCCCCCACTCGTGCTCTGTCTCTGTCTCTCAAAAATAAATAAACATTAAAAAATATAAACAAACAAAAAAGCCTTTGCCCTGAAGTAATCCTAGAGCTCACATCCCAGTGAGGAAGATGGACAAATACCAATAACTGTAATAAACACGTAAATTTTGCAGAACGCTAGAAGGTCAAACACGCCCCTCTGCTCATCATTGTGCTATTCCTTGTATTAAGCATCTTCTTTGTCCCAGACACTGTACTAAGCCCCAAAGGTAGAGAAGCGAGTAAGATTCAGGCAATAAAAGTAGTGGTCAAGAAGTTGGACTTCAGGGTCTCAGGAACCATCTGTGTGATGTTAGGCAAGTCACTTAACTGTCCTGAGACTCAGTTTTCTCATCCATAACATGGGAATGGCACCAGGCTCTACCTCAGGGGTATTATGAGGATTATATGAGACCCAGCACCTGCAGTGCTTAAGCTCAGCACTTGGCACAGCATGAGTAGTCAGTACAGGTCAGCTGTTGTTATACAGTTGTTGTTGCTGTAATAAGAAAACTCAGTTCCTGCCCTTAACAGAGAAGACCCACGAGTGATGTAAACATCACTGTTCCTCCCTTGTTCATTCCGATGGTAATTTGACAAACCTTGAACTAGGCCAAGCCTCTAGCTTGCTCAACCCAAACGGCAGACTGAAGACAAAACCAGGGAACTCATGCTTTTCACTAGCCTCAAAGCTGCCCCCCACCTCTGTTTCCTCCTGGGATGGGCTAGGATCTCCAGGAAGGCCAGTCACCCTCAGCTTTCTGGAACACAGTGGATGTACTTTAAGAAAGAAAGTACTAGAAAATCCCACCAGAGCATATGACCGTGAATGGAGCAAACCTATGTTGGACTTACCTGGAACTTTGCCAAGACCCAGTGATGAAATGGAGGAAGGTATTAAATCTCCATCACAGAGGAGCCATGGGAACCACTGACTGAGCCTTCCATCTTGGCTTCCTTGTTTCTGAACCAAAGCCTTGCTGGGATCACCAGAGAGCTGCCCTACAGTTCCATCTTGCTGGTTGAAGTAAACATCTTCTAGGGAATGATGGAGGAAAAGGAGATACATTTTTATTTCCTGCCTGGAAGATTTATCAACCCTAAAAAGTGACTTTTATGTTGGGACAACTGGCTATCCATATGTATCACACTGTCTGCAAAAATTCACTCAAAATGGATCATAGACCTAAATGTAAGTGCTAAAGCCATAAAATTCACAGGAGCAAACAGGAGTAGATCTTTGTGACCATGGTTTGTATGATTTCTTGGATATGACAACAAAAGCAGAAGAAAACTTCTGTAAATTGGACTTCATCAAAATCTTAAAACTTTTGTACCTCAAAGGACACCATCAAGAAAATAAAGACTAACCACAAAATGGGAGAAGACATTGCAAATCACCTATTTGATAAATGATTTACGTCTACAATATATAAAGAACCCTTACAACTCGACGATAAAAAGACAAATACCCCAGTTTGAAAATGGCAAGAGATTTGAGTAGGTAGTTCCCCAAAGAAGATATATTGATGGCCAATAAGCACATGGAAGAATGTCCAACATCATTAGTTTTTAGGGAAATGCAAATCGAAATCAGGAGATACCACATCGTTGTATCTAGAATGGCTAAAATAAAAACATCAGACCATAACGAATTAGGAAGGATGCGGACATACTGAAATGCTCATATATTCCTGGTGGAAAGTAAAATGGTGCAGCCACTTTGAAAAGCAGCTTGGCAGTTCCTCCAAATGTCAAATATAGAGTTATCCTATGACAGACCAGTTTCGCTCCTAGGAATATATGTAAGAGGAATGAAAACATAGGTCCACATAAAAACTGGTCCATGAATGTCCATTCACAGCAGCATTATTCACGACAGCCAAAGAGAGGAAACAACCCAGATGTCTGTCACCTGATGAATGGGTAGACAAAACGTGGTCTATTCATACAATGGAACATTATTTGGCCACGAAAGAAATGAAGTGTTGATTCAGGCAACAGCATAAACAAACCTTGAAAACATTATGCTGAGTGAAAAAAGTCCATCACAAACCCCTCATACATTGTGTGATTCAATTTATGTGAAATGTCTGGAACAGGGAGATCCACGGAGATAGAAAGTAGACTTGTGGTTGCCTAGAATTGGGGGTAGGGGTGCAGAAGGAGGAGTGACAGCTAATGGGGACAGGGTTTCTTTTTGGAGTGATGAAAATGTTCTAAAATTAGTGGTGATGGTTACACAGCACTGAATACACTAAAAACCATTGAGCTGTATACTTTCACTGAGTGAATTTTATGGTATATGGATGAGATCTCAAAAAAGAATTATTAAGAAGAATGACTGATTGTCCTTGAAGAGGCCACTGGAGATTTCTCCATTTCTTACCTCAGTACAGATGAATTGGGGATCTGGCTGAAACCTTGTCTTTTCTGCCCACCTTCTACTCCACGGTTCAAGTTTTTTTTCTAAATTCTCCAAGTTCTTTTCTGATTCCAGTCCTAAGCACAGGGCTATTTCTTTATCTGGATCACCCATTTCCCCTAGTTGCCTGCTGCTGTCCTTCCTGTATCAGCCAAACCAGGGATGAGTAGGGATTTCAAGGCAGCACTGGGTGCCCCCGAGGGTGTTCCCTTTTCTTAGCGCCATTCCACTGAAGTGTGTTGGCTTGCTTCTGATATTGTGTCCTTCAATGCTCTGTATGTTCCCTGAGGACGGTTGCCCACCATTAAATACCAACATAGGCTTGGCTGTCGCTGAACGAATGAATAAATGAGTGAGTGAGTGAAGTGAATATACACCTGAAATAGACCAAGTATCTATACAGAATGCAAAGATATGGAGAAGACAGAATAGGGAAAAGGAAGAAGGGAGGATTTGGGTGAAAGTTATATTACCAAGTACCCCATTTTCCCTATTTCCTGAGAAATCCACAGTTCTCAGCCCTACAGTCACTTTGACCATGTGAGCCTCGCACATTGTATAATGGCTGCTCAGTTTCCTGTGAATCAAACCAAAACCTTAGGCCTTACAAAGAACACCCAAAACCTTGTTTTTCTACTCTTTGGCTCAGAAATACCAAGTTGGGAATCTAGCCAAAGAACATATCATTAACAAGCATTTGAATCCAGAGCAGAGGAGAGGGGTGAACTCTGGAAACACTTGTGCAAAGTCACCGATCTGGCATTATTTCTACTAGTCTGAAATCGGAAACAACCTAAATTCCAGTGGTAGGATAGTGTACATCATGCCATGTCCCAAAGTTGAGATAATGTGCTCCCATTAGAAGAATTTAATAGTTTGGGGCACCTGGGTGGCTCAGTTGGTTAAGCATCTGACTCTCCATTTCAGCTCAGGTCATGATGGCTCTGTGTTGCCAGTGGAGAGCCTGCTTGGGATTCTCTCTCTCCCTCTCTCTCTGCTCCTCCCCCACTCATGTGCACATGCTCTCTCTCTCAAAATAAAAAAATGAACTTTAAAAAAAGAAGAATTTTGTAGTTTGAGAAAATACTTGTATCATATGTTAAGTGAAAGAAGCAGGTTATAAACTGGTAGATAGGTTATAAACTGACTGCCACTATATAATTTGTGGACAAAACTATTTTAATTTTTTTAACATTTATTTATATTTGAGAGATAGAGAGAGACAGAGCACAAGTGGGGGAGGGGCAGAGACAGACAGGGAGACACAGAATCTGAAGCTGGCTCCAGGCTCTGAACTGTCAGCACAGGGCCTGATGTGGGGCTCGAACTCAAAAATGGCAAGATCATGATCTGAGCTGAAGCTGGATGCTTAGCCAACTGAGCCACCCAGCCCCCCCTGTACAAAAATATTTTAAATACTGAAAAACAAAACTATAGCAGAATGATTTCAGGGGTTTTCCTTTGATAGTGGGACTACGGGTGTCTTTCTCATTTCTTCTTCAATGTAACCAGGTGTTCCATGATGAACATATGTGACTTTTATAATCAGAGAAAAATGTTCTCCTAATTCTCTCACTCTTTCAACTGCTCTTTCTTGGGGAATTCACTCTCCGCGTGCTTTGTTCACCCATCTCCAAATCCTTTGCCTGCGCTGCACCCTCAGCCTGCAAGGACAGCACTCAGCTCCTGAAGGTACTTGGCTCTGAGAAGCTTTGCCTTATCACCAAGAGGAGAGAAGGCTGGCTCATCCCCCACCCTGTTCAAACATGGCGCCTCCACATCCCTCTCTGCTTGTGTTGTCCAAGAAAATCCTCAGCCTCTATGCTGGTGCTTGACCTCAAGAGACTGTTTCCTGATGTGGTCCAGCAGCTGGTACAGCCGACTGTGTTTGTGTCTGCACCTGGCGGCTGAGCTAAAAACACCTAGGAGGAAGTTGAGGTAGAGGCCACAGGGCTCATCAGTGTTGGATGATGAGGAAGGTGGTAATGACTCTTCTGCATGTCCTGATTTGCCAAGGGAAGGACTTCTCTTGGCCATTTAAAAACCACCCAGTCTTTAAACAACTGAAGAAGCGATCAAAGGTCTTTGTGCTTAACCTGGACCAGCAACTCTTCTTAATAGAGTCAGCCCCACGTTCGGGAACTTTGGTCGGGAGGAAGGGAGTGTGAACCAGTAATGCGGATGTTATTCGAAAGTACTAATATTTTTCGTGAGTTGATTTGTCCAAGTAGACATCCAGCTTATTCTTGAGTTGGAATCAAATTAGAACTTTGAATGAAAAAGTCAGTGGGTCAGCAAACATTTGAGGGCTTACGCAGTACCTGACACATCTCAGGGCACTTGTGAAATGCTGTGGCTTTATGAAAGCAACAAACAAATCTGAGTGATTGATTGTTCCTGTAGAACTTCCTGGTCATGGGTCACACCCACACAAAGCATAACAAGGAAGGCTCGGAGGATTAGACGGACCGTCTTGTGGTGCCTTCAAGAAAGGCGCATGCGTCTTAGCTTCTGTGACATTTTGAGCTAATTACCCTGGCCTGTGTATAAAACATGACGGAGTTAAGGATCAAGATAAATCAGGTATCCTGGCATCGGTCTTTGATGTTTCTGGAACTGGGGGGAAAAAAGATTTGGTGAGCCAGCCATCCTCACCAGTCTGGTATCTCACCTGTCATCTTGAACAAGGTAAACAAACCATGGACATATTTTACTTCCCCGCAGAACTGCACCCTTTTTCGTGAGTAGGTCTAGATACTGTTTGGCAACTGGAACAGAGCAGAGTGGGGGTGGGGAAGCACTTTTTAATTCCACCCTCTTCTCAAATACCTGAAGTAGAACAATGAGTAGGTGAGTGACTGTCACATCTGTCAACTCTTTTCCATTCCTGTTATCTGAATGCAGACCTCAGTAATACTGGTCTCAGGCCACCACACTGGCATTTCCTCCCGGCCTATCTCCTGAAGGCTGGAAATATGGGGATCCCCAAAGAAAGTGTAGATAGTCTTCATTCTACCATCTCCAGGTGACATGTTTCTGTTTAATGGGATCTGTGCACTGAGGGTGGGATTGAAATACTGGGATGGTGGAGGAGATTTGAGGAACGAACATGGAAGGAGAGAGAGGAGGGGTCAGGTCAGGGATGGCAGGGCAGGAGCCTGTGTGTTGTCATCGGGGTCCATGTGAACCGTCTTCCTCGTCTTCCCAGGAGAACAGTAGTAAAATATCCATTTATCGTTAGTACATATCAACCAACAATCTGTTTTTGAAGGAATTCACTCATGCAATCACTCAACAAACATTTATTGAAAGCCTGTGAAGCGCCAGGAAGTGTCCTAGTTGCCAAGGATACAGTAGTGAACAAAACATGCCCAACACAGAACAATGTGGATGAATCTCTAAGCAATTCTTCAGGGAAGAGTCAATCCCCAACAGTCAATACTGGTAATTCCATTGATATAGCAGTTTTTAAATGATAAAATTTTAGAAATGGTGGTTGCCAGGGGCTAGGGATGGGGAAGGTCATGGTGGGTGAATGGTAGGTGTAGTGATAAGAAAGCACCCCACAGAATCCTTATATTGATGTGCCATTTGGTACCTTGATCATGGTGGTGGATACAGGAACCTACACGTATGATAAAATTGCATAGAACTAAGCACGCACACTGAAGAATACAAGTAAAACTGGGGCAATCTGAAAAAGATCTATGGACTGAATCAATGTTATATTCTGGTTGTGTTAACTGTACTATAATGTTACCATTGGAAAACCTGAGTAAAGTCCATGAGGGATCTCTTTTGTATTATTTCCTAGACCTGTACATGAATCTGCAATTATTCCAATAAAAAATGTCCAAAAAACACCCCCAAAACAAAACCCAACCCCCAGACTTGATGGACCCTACATTTGAGTGGGAGCTAAGTATGGCTTCATGGTGTTTTTGCAGGGTAAAAGTCAAGACCATCCTTCAGAGCTCTGCCCACTCTGGGGTATTCTATGCAATGTCACCAGAGATTCCTTCCTGTCCTCAACACATGTCACTGAGTCTCTACTGGTGACTGAAAAAAATCCAGACTTGTGGGAGGAGGCAGGTGCAGAATAAGTGTGGAATCCCAGCTCCCCTGACCCTGTGGCATGGGTACTTGGGAATTATCCAGTCTGCCTTTGGGTCTCTATGTCAAGTACCCACTAGACTATAAAGGTGAGACTCAATGTCCAAGGAGTTCCCAGGACTCACATGGGACCCTTCTTGGCATGTTCCCAGCCTCCATCTCTGCCCAAACACCTGGTCTACCCTGGCAGCACATTCAGCTCAAGGAACCTACTTTCCCCTATAGATACTGGCAGGGCTCCCTGCCCTGGTTCTCAGCATTAGGCAAGAACTCCTCATGCCAGCCCTGGCCTGGGCCTCCATCCTGGATTCTAGCCTGTTGGCCATGGCTAGTTGGGTCACCATCCAGCCCCTTAAGCCTCTCCTGCAAAGGGGATTCCCACACCAATCTGCTGTCCCAAACTGCTGTCCAATGCGGCATCTGGATGGCTGCAGACTGTCTACTCCTGCACTCTATTTTATTGCCTTAGAAGAACTTCAGAGGAAAGAAGCCACATAAAAGTTAAATAAGGATGGAACAGACTTTAACAGTTTTACTATTTTACATTATGCCATGCCTTGCATGGAATGACCACAAGGCAATATGCCTTCCTGGCCACAGGATTTACTAACAGGGCATGGTTGAGAAATCTAGATCTCCCAGATGCATAGTCTAGTCTACTGGAAAGAGGGAAACAAGGGGTGGGAGGAAGGAGCAGTGATAAATAGTTACCTGTCTCTTCTCTGGCACATCAGTGGTCGCTCATTCTAAGAAGGATGATTATGTGATTTAATACAATTCCTGGGCATGGTTTTATAATAAAGGAAAAGGGCTTTCTCGGAAGTGCTTGAGCTAATGAATACATATTTGATCCACTTTCAAGAATTTTATGGCCAAAATAAGATGAAAGAAAAGACACGATTTCCATACGTTCATCTCAAAACCACCTCAGGAAGAATAAGTGCAAAAGGAAATGAAGGACCTCCCCTACTCCCAGAGAGCAAGCAAGCCCACAATCCTGTGGGTGCCCGCCATCGGAGCTGTTCGGCCCAGGCCCAACCCACTCAGGTCTGTGGGGCCGTGGGGCAGTCTGGAGCCCTGTCCCGCTGCTCCTGGGAAGGGGCCTGCTCCCTTGTATCCCCCTCTGCATCCGGGATGAATAGCCCGTGGAGATCCAGGTGCATGTCTACATCAATGGATGCACGAGCCAGTTCTGTGAAACTTTTGGCATCCAGAACAAGCAGGAAAGGCAGCTTTTGGGGATGAGTAGACACAATGGCCGATAAGATAATTCCTTTGGGGAAACAAAAAGAGACACTTTGTGAAAGTACAGACTTGAACTTCCTCCAGCTGGAGGGATAAGTTTCTCAGCTGTATCTCCCTGTCCTCTTTGAACAAAAGGAAAGCGAATTTGATATTTTGTGTGAGCAGGAGGGAAAGGCTGGGGAACTAGGAACCAGAAGGTCTGGCTCCAGCCCCGCTGGGGGCCAGTCCCTTTACCTCCCCGACCCTTAGTCAGCTCCTCTTCAGAGGAAGGATAATCCTCACTACCCTCGTAGGGCTGCTAGGACGATCTCATGCATGGTGAATCATGAAAGCATTTTGTAAAATACTGTGTGCATTGAAGAATGGCTATTTGACTACTATTTAGAAAGTCTGATTACATAATGAAGAAATGGGCAAAAGACATGAACAGACACTTCTTCAAAGAAGACATCCAGATGGCCAACTGATACATGAAATGATGTTCAACGTCACTCAACATCAGGGAAATAGAACCGCAATGAGGAACCACCTCACACCGGTCAGAACGGCTGACATGAACAACTCAGGCAACAACAGATGTTGGTGAGGATGCAGAGAAAGAGGATCTCTTTTGCACTGCCGGCGGGAATGCAAATTGGTGCAGCCACTCTGGGAAACAGTATGGAGGTTCCTCAAAAATTAAAAATAGAACTACCCTATGACCCAGCAATTGCACCACTAGGGACTTATCCAAGGGATACAGGTATGCTGTTTTGAAGGGGCACACACACCCCAATGTTTATAGCAGCACTACTGACAATAGCCAAATTACGGAAAGAGCCCAAATGTCCATAGGCAGATGAACGGATAAAGAAGATGTGGTATATACATACAACGGAGTATTACTCGGCAATCAAAAAGAATGAAATCTTGCCATCCAACTACGTGGATGGAACTGGAGGGTATTATGCTAAGCAAAATTAGTCAGTCAGAGAAAGACAAATATATGACTTCACTCATATGAGGACGTTAAGATACCAAACAGATGAACACAAGGGAAAGGAAGCAAATATAATATATAAACAGGGAGGGGGACAAAAACATAAGAGATAAATAAATAAATAAAAAGAAAGTCTGATTATAGAGAATCAGTTTCGAGGCTGATTGAGGCTAATACATGGCACTTAGCTAGACTCAGACTAGCTGCACTCAATGGCATTTGAATGAGCCCAATTCACTTTATGGCCAAGACAGCACACTAGTAGCCTCGGCCTTCCCCTTTGTAAAAAAAATAATGGAAATATTCTAAGTATTCACTCTCAAGGGATGTAGGATTAAATAAAAGAATGCCCATAAACTTGCAGCAACTGTTCATGAGTCCTCCCAAAGCCTCCTGGGCTTCAGGGTGGTTGAGCATAGTTGAAGTCAGATTGGCTTGGATTAAAATCCTAACTCTGTAGGTACCGGGGGTGTGGCTGTAGGTAAATTACATCACTTTCTCAGCCTCTCCTCTGGTGGAATGAAGACAGTGCCACTCCCTGCCCACAAGAGAATGTAGGGGAAGCACTGGCCCAGCCAGTGGGAGGCCAGCCTCAGCACGAGGTGCTATGAACACTCCTCCACCTCAGAGATGACAGCAACTTGGGGTCCCCTCTGCCTGTGTGCCATGCCATGCGTGATTAGGAGGAAGACACAGCCCAGGCAGAAAACCACTCCTTCTCACCTCAGGGAAGCAGCTGGCAGGCCCAGTGGGGGAGCTCACCCTCTCCTGCAGGTGTGGGCAGGCCCACCCATAGTTCTGGTTGCCCCCCCTTAGCATCCCCAGAAATGTGTGCAGGGATTTCTGGGGCAAAGGCAGAATCAAGGAGGAAAAGGACCATTTGGTCATGTGGAAATCTATAAAAAGAGAGGTGGGCCACAAATGTGCATTTACAGGTGCTCCGGGCAAAAGGTGCATACTTAGAGATGGTTAAGAATTGCTCAACCAACTTGACCATAAATTATATTCAAACAAACAAACAAACAAACAGTGTCCCAGCCATTGCAATCAATTTTCAAGTGGAAAAGAAGTGGGCTTTGTGTAGCAAACAATTTAATGTCCCCAAAAGGGAGGTCTAACCTTTCCTCCTGGGAGGTGACCTCTAAGCCTCTGTGATGTCCTGCCTCATAAGAATATCTTTATTTACCTGGGGCCCTGATGCTCTATCCTAGCAAAGTGATTTGGATGTCAGCTTGACCTGCAGAGGGGCTGAAGGCTAACGATCAACCACACAGCCAACCAACCATGTGTACATGACCAAGCCTCTACAAAACTCTGTCCCTGAGGCTTGGGTGAGTTGCCCTGGCCGGTGATATTCCATGGATACTGTTGGAGTTGGGGTGGGCCATGGTCTCCTGACAACCAGAAGCTCCATGAATGGAATTCTCCTGGATCCCGTCCCATGATCCTCTTTTCTTTCAATCTGCATCCTTCCACTGTGATAAACCACAACTGTTAACAGTTTTCAGTGTGTTCTGTGAATCCGATCGAAGCCCAGTGAACTTGCAGTTGGTGTCAGCAGTGAGGGTGTTCTGAGGGACTCCCTAATTCACAGCTTTGGACTCAGACAGACCTGGGCTTCAAAGCCTCCCTCCACCAGCAGTGTGACGTGGGGTGTGTGGAGGGAGGGTCATTGCCTCCAAACGACGTCTCTGACTGGGGGTGATCACAAGCAGAATGCAGCAAGCGGGGGCTCCCCTTCCTGGAGTCTTACCGTCATCCTCGTCCTTGGCACCCGGCATGGGGATGAACAGCGGTTCTGCTGGCCAGCAGTGCTCCTGTCCCCATTTTAAGGTTGACTTTGTGAGAACATCATATTTCAGGATCTGTACATCCAAAGAGGAGAGACATGTGAGTGACTGGTTAGAGAGGCTGCTCATCCTCTGCGAACACATGGCATCAATGCCCACAGACATGGGGGAGTAAGCCCCGCCAGCGGAGACCCCAAACGTCATCTATCTGGGGTCTGTATGAAAGCAGAAATGAAAGCAGCTGGCTTCTTCCTCCACCTGTAAGCAGAGATCCTCTTACCACACCATAGCTAGCACTATACACTGAATTCTTTTAAAATTTGGTACTACATTGCAACTTTTGTGTGTGTTAAATAAACTAGTGTATTCAATGCAAACATTTAAAGGACACTATGAACGTTTTATTGTTTTAAAAGTGCAAGTCCCTGGACTTCTCTTAATCTCTAACAGACCTGTTTTCCCTTTGGGTGTGGGGTAAGTGGGGAGTGGCTAGGGGTGTGTGTGTATTTGTGTGTGAACCTTAATTGTTTGCTTTGTATGTTTTTTCACTGTTTGCATTTTTCTAAAAAAGGTATTCCATTTTATTATAAAAAATGAAGATATTAAAGACAAGTGACATCTGTCCAACACATAGTATAGCCCCTTGAATACAGTAAATGTCCAACAAATTGTAGTTTAAAAAAACAAAATGAATGCTCCAAGGTTCAGCCCTCTGCTCAAGAGGGTGAGTCCCTTGAAGGCAGGGACTGGGGCCCCCCTGTTCACTTCCATATCCTCAGTGCCTACACAGTGTAGCACATGCTTGGTGCTCAGTAAACTTGCTAAATAGAGAAATCAGTGGATGAGCCACAGCCGTGACCTCTTTCCCCGAGCTTCAGCCCATCAGGTATGGCTCCCCATCCTGGCTGGCCTACCAATGCTTTCTCTGTATTCTGTCCCAAACTGACCTCACTCTCTGATCTGCCTGCTGCCCCCTAAATGACCTCCCTTTTCTGATCAAGGTCACTCAGTCTGAGATCCTAGAGCTTAGGTGGACGCTATCATTGTTGGGAGCGCCAGCCCACGTCACACAGGGACTGGTACCTTGGTTGGGATGGGACTCCACTGAACTTCGGCCGCGAAGACATAGCGGTAGGGCTTCCCGTTGTAAGCATAATTGATCCGAGGCAGCTCCAAGCCTGCGGAGAGTGACACGGCTGACGAAGCCCCCATTGCCGCGGGCTGGGAGCACCCACCCTTCATGCCAGGGCGGGCGTCCTTTCCAAAAAAAAAAAAAAGCTCCCTATCCAGGTTCCCTGAACTTGCTTCAGGCCCTGGATTAGGTCAAGGCTGGCAGCAGGGCAGGGGGAGGGAACCTCTGATAATTACCCTGCTCTATTAGAAGGTTCAGGAGCAAGGTAAGATAGACCTAGTTTTTTAAGTATATAAGTATCGTTAATTATCCAAGATAGAAATCAAAGAGAATTGCATGATTAAAATCAGAGGCCACTGCATTTTTTAAAGCTCTTCAAAAAAAAAAAAATACTAATGTGTGCATGCACGTGTGTGGGGGTGTAGACCAACCCCCCCAACCGTGGAAAGGAGTATCAATGGGGAACAGTTAAACAAATCTGGTGAATTCATATGATAACATATATAAAACCAGTGTTTACAAGGAATTTTAATAATACGGGAACGTGTCCATATCATAGGATAAAGTGCAAAAGGTTGCCTATAGAATTATCTCCACTATGTTACAAATGAAGAGAAAAGGTTCAGAAGCATTGCTGCGGTTAGAACTTCCTTATGATTTATGTTTTATAGTGTATACCTGTGGGTTTCTCGTTACATGAACTTTTTGTTGTACTTATTATCAAAAAGACCGGGAAATTTTATCCATGTACATGCATACATACATGCCTGCTATGTCAAACTGAATCTCTAAGTTTAATTTAATTTATTTCTGAGAGAGACAGACAGACAGAGTGTGAGTGGGGGAGGGACAGAGAGAGGGAGACACCGAATCCAAAGCAGTCAGCTGAGCTGTCAGCACAGAGCCTGATGCAGGGCTTGAACGCACAAACCATGAGATCATGACCTGAACTGAAGTCACTTAACTAACAGCCACCAGGAGCCCTTGAATCTCTAAGTTTAAGTGCTGGAATGAAAGTCTCCTTTGTATGAAATACTCCAGGCAGCTAGAGCCAACTGCTGGTGGAAATACAAGGTCTGAGAAAAGAGGGAGCAGGCAGGGAGCATCAGTTAGGCTCTCCTGACCCTGCATGCTGGGTGAGGAGGGAAGATGTCCAGTCCCACAGATGAGTAAGGAAAGTTCCAACAGATGTCCAGGTGAATGTGAGGAGGGACCACCCACATACAGAAATCAGAAAAAGATGCCCACAGTTGGCCCCAGAGTAGGTCTGAGACTTCCCATGGTGTTCCTGGGCCTCAAACCTGGTCTGGGACTGCACCCCCTACCCCCAACCTCCGCCCTGTAAATGACCAGCCTAAGGCACTTGGTTAAGTAAAATGTGATTCATCCCTGCGAATTCTGTGAGGCTATTGAAGCCATGCGCTTGAAGAATCTTCAGGATGTAGGGAAGTTCTCAGGCTATATTCTTTAAGTGGAAGAAGCCACTTCTGAATATCCTAGATGGTATGGTTTGCATTTTGTAAAACTACAAATATATTTTAATGTTTTATTTATTTCTGAGAGAGAGAGTGAGAGAGTGAAAGAGAGTGTAAGCGAGCGAGCAAGCGAGCAAGCAGGGGAGAGTCAGAGAGAGAGGGAGACACAGAATCTGAAACAGGCTCCAGGCTCTGAGCTGTCAGCACAGAGCCCGACACAGGGCTCAAACCCACGAACCGTGAGATCATGACCTGAGCCGAAGTCTGATGCTCAACCGACAGAGCCCCCCAGGCGCCCCTGCATTTTGTAAAACTATAAATGCAGAGGGTAGGGGCGCCTGGGTGGCTTAGTCGGTTAAGCGTCCGACTTTCGCTTAGGTCATGATCTCACGGTTCGTGGGTTCGAGCCCCGCGTCGGGCTCTGTGCTGACTGCCAGCTCAGAGCCTGGAGCCTGTTTCAGTCTGTGACTCCCTCTCTCTCTGACCCTCCCCTGCTCACGCTCTCTCTCTCTCTAGAAATAAATTTTAAAAAAATAATAAAAATAAAAATAAATGCAGAGGGTAAGGGCTTTGGAGTCTGAGAAACCTGAGTTCCGATCCTGATCTGCTGTCTATCTGTGGGCAAGTTACTGAATTATCCTCAGCTTTGCTGTCCTCAGCTCTAAAACAAAAAGAGCACACGGTGACACCTGCCTCCCAGAATTGTTCTGGGAACTTCTACTCCGTGCTGGACTCTGACTAGGGGCTGGTTCTCAATGAGGTGCTTTACGTGTGTGAACTCATCTACATCAAGGATGACCTAATGAGACTGTCAGGGTGAGATGGGGCGATGTCTGGGAAGCCCTAAAAGAGGGCTGGCATACGCCAAGGAACCCACACCTGATAGTAGGGCAGTGGGGACTTCCAAAGGGCTGCCATGGATGGAGGAGTTACGAGCGAGTTGTCTACTGCCATACTTCTCAGCATGGCCCAAGTTTGCCACAATACACGAGAATTCTCTTCTCAGATACAAAAAGACCCGTAATGTTTAGGCCTCCATCTGCCCATGCAATGTGGCGGGTGAGCAGAGATGGGGGTGATGCCTTAAGAATTGGGACCGAGATCTATACAGTCACTTCTAAAGACTCCCAGGGGCGGGGGTCCCACACGGAGCCTGTTACAAAGGTCCACAGGATGCCGTTTACAGCAGGGGTTCTTATGGGCAATGCTGGGGTCGTCCTAACAAAGTCCCCAGGACGGTGTCCCTCCAGATGCCTGAACCTGGAAGGGGGCAGCTGATGAGGAGAACAAGGCAGAGCCACTCCCTGCCACCCCACAGCACCCTTGTTCCGTGCCTGCGTTGAGCACAGACCCCCTCTAAGCCACACTTTTGTCATAGGCTGGTGATACGCTCAGCACAGGAGCATGGTCCCTTGGTCCCTGCCTCCTAGGCTCATAGGGCAGTGGTTCTCAGTCAGGGTGACAGTGCCCCCAGGGGACGTTGGCAATGTCTGCACATGGTTTTGGTTGTGCCAATTTGAGGTGCAGGTGTTACGGGCATCTGGTGTCAAGGCCAGGGATGCTGCTCTACATCCTAATGCCCAGGACGGCCCCTGTCACAGAGAATGACCCAGCCCCCACTGTCGAGGGTGCCCAGGTTGCGTACCTTACGGGTACGACTTTTATTGGAGGGTTTTACATGCTGTGTGGAGCCCAGCCTCCGTGAACCATTTTCTCCTCTGTAAAATGGAGCTGATGGCCCCTGTTCCGCAGGGTAGTCTCAAAGGGTACAAGTAGAAATGCAAACAAGCTGTCCCTGTTCAGTAAGTCAGTCTCCAATAAACCGGAGCCTTTCCAGAGGCCAGCTGTGAAAGTCACCCAATGACCACTCTCACCCCCAGTGCCTTCCTGGGAGGCATTTGAGGATACACGAAAGAGAACTGTCCCCAGATGCTTTCCACCGGGGCGCCCCAAGAGCCTTTCCGTTTGCCCGTGTCCCTGCCCAGCTCTCCAGCATCAGAAGGAGGTACTGAGTGGCCTCGGGGGATTCATGAGGTCCTGCCCCTTCCCTGAGCATCTGGAAAGGAGGCATTTTACCTTCATAAAGCAGCTCCGGCTCGCAGTAGACTCGGTCATCTTTTTCCTTCAGGGCTCTTGCTGTCGTCGATGCCAGTTTGATTACATTTGAGCCCACTTCTGCATTCTGAAAGAATCAGTTTTCAAGAAAAAATTGATGACTTGTTATCCAGAGCAAACACGTGCTATACCGTGTACGTTTAACAAAGTGCTTTAGTGGAGCCTGCTTGGGATTTTCTCTCCTCCTCTCTCTCTGCCCCTCTCCTGCTTGCATGCACTCTTTTCTCTCTCTGTCAAAATAAATAAACTTAAAGAAAAAGTTATCATAGCATTAAAAAAGTGCTTTAGATTATGTCATCTTTTAAAAAAACATTTATGTTTTTATTTGTTTTTGAGAGAGAGCGAGCGAGAGAGAGAGAGCATAGGAGGGGCAGAGAAAGAGGAGACACAGAATCTGAAGGAGCTCCAGGCTCTGAGCTGTCAGCACAGAGCCCAACGCAGGCCTCAGACTTGTGAACAACGAGATCATGGCTTGGGCCGAAGTGGCTCAACCAACTGAGCCCTAGAGGGGCTCATCTTCTTCTGGCCTCATGTAAACCATAGGAAGCAGTTATTATATTATTGGTATTCTTTTTTTTATGTTTATTTATTTTGAGAGAGAGAGAGAGACAGAGAGCACNCTCATGTAAACCATAGGAAGCAGTTATTATATTATTGGTATTCTTTTTTTTATGTTTATTTGAGAGAGAGAGAGAGAGAGACAGAGAGCATGCACATGAGGGACAGTGAACACACACGAACACTGAGGAGGAGCAGAGAGAGAGAGAGAGAGAGAGAGAGAGAGAGAGAGAATCCCAAGCGGCATCCATACTGTCAGCAGAGCCCAGCATGGGGCTCGATCTCATGAACCCAAGGGATCATGACCTGAGCTCAAATCCAGAGTTTGACGCTTAACCGACTGAGCCACCCAGGCACCCCTGTATTATCAGTATTCTTATTCTCATTCTCTGAGAGTGTGTAGCTGGTAGGTGGTAGGATGACTGTCCCTAAATTCTTGGCTCTTTACTACTACTCTGGGCTACCTTATCCTTCAGGGGTGAAACTAATGTGCTGGTAGGTTCTCACTTTTTAAATACTAGATGATTCACCTGTGCAAGGCTGCATCGGTCATTAAAAGGATGTTTATAAAGAGTTCATAATAACATGGGAAATGCTCGTGAGAGAATACTAAGAAACGCAGCAGAGTAAATTGCATATGCAGCCTGAGGTCTGAGTAATCTGGTTAAAAAAAAATTACACTGAAAAGAGCCTGGGGGAAATATACCAAATATTAACAAGATAGAAGGCAATGGAAATATGGGGACTTTGTTTTTCTACACTTATCCGTATTTTCAGGACTTTCTCCTATGAAAATGTACCCACTGGTGAAAGGAAAACAAACAGGCAATAATAAATAATAATTACTTGGGAGTCAAAGTTGGATCAAGGACATTCTTTGGTCTCAACTTACAAGCAGACTTTGTTTAGGGTCTTACCATCACCGTTTTAATCCAGGAAAGGGATTTAAAACAATTGATTAAATATTTATTGGGCTTCTACTATTCCCTGTTTCCCTACATAGGAGCTACGGGTTGAGCAAGTTACTTAATATCTGTGAAGTTGTTTCCTCATCTGTAGAGTGAGGTATAGTAGATGTGTCACATAAAAAGTATATATGTCTCTAAATTACTGTGCAGGTTGAATAAAACATTCCCTGAAAAATGGTTTATAGGAGGGTCTGGTTAACAGCCAGTGCTAAATAAATGCTAGTTGCAGCTGATAACATCACCGTTGTTTTATTATTACTACCATTGTTCTTGTTATATTACTCACTATACCACTGGGGGTGAGCGCAGGTTAGACAATGGAGGAGAAAGAAGACAGAGTCCCTGTTTTTATGGAGTTTACAGGGCGAGAGTTATAGTTATGGCCGACTTCTCCTCATTTAAACTTTTCTCTGCTTCCCAGGTTTTCCAAAATGGGATTTTATAATTACATGAAACCTATTTGAATGATAGCAGCTTTTTGCTGGGAAGGGAGGCAAATGTACTGCATCCTAGCAGTTGAACTGTAGGGGCCCTTTGAGATCTGCTTAGTTCAACCCCTCAATTTACAGGAGAGGAGACAGGCCCAGAGAAGAAAGGTGACTTGTACGAGGCCACAGAGGGAAGAAGAGGCTGGGCCCTTCACACTGCAATTCATCTGCTCTAAAGTAAGAGCGTTGCAAGCGGTAGGTAGAGCAAAGCAGGTACAGAGGCCCTGAGGTTTGTCCGTTTCCATCCTGCAAGTCTCTGCTCAAAATCCCCTTCCTTAACCACTCAGTCTGCAATGTCGCCAAGGCATTTGTCTCACGCTGTCATTGCCTCCTGTAAAGGGCTGCTTCCTTCTCTTATGTTGTCTTCCCCCTGAAGACCGGGACCGGGTCTCGTTCAGGGCATGGAGCATAGCTCCCAGGAAGGAACTGCTGGGGGAACGGAGTGCATGCATAACTCAATAAGCTTTTCCTTCCACTGTCAAGGTGCAAAACGTGTACTTTACAGGGTGGCTGTAGGAACTGAATGAGATGAGATGCGTGGAAAAGTCCTGCCCGCACGTCAGTGCTGCCTTGTAAACCGAAGCCCTGAATGCCTCCACCTGCATCACGCCATGAATGGGTAGAGACTCTGCCTGGAGCCTCGTAGTCACCTGACAGCAACAGGCCTGCTGTGCGTGCCCTGGGCTTGTGTCTCGGGGAGCCAGTCTGCAGAGACGTCTTATAATTCCGGCCTGAAACTGGTCAGACTGGTTGAGGGATAAACTGAATTTTTCCACGTAGCCGTCATGAACATGACTCGGCTGCTTTTGGGGGCCAGCACGCTCAGCTTTGGGAAGAAACAGCTTTCCAGCCAGAGCTCAACAAAATCCTACACGTTTTGTTTTGAAATCCGCCAACTTGAGGCAGCTCCTGTGAGAAGCAGCCAGCTCGGTAGCTCCTCAAAACATTGGCTTTTGGGTTCAGAAGCCCTGTGTGTGAACCCTGACTCTATGGCTTTCCATGGGAACTTGAGTGGTCTCTCCCCACGCTCAGCCCCCATGCCTCCCTGAGGCTGTTTCCTCATTTGTAAACTATGGGCACAATTCATAACTTTTTGAATGGGTGGTGACCGCCAGTGAGGTTGCTCTGACCTGGAGCTGAAGACTAGAGTTAAAATTAAACGATGGTGATGAAAACAGCTGGTCCGGGGCCAGACACATCGTAGTTAGTAACTTGGAGCCAGATAGACACGCATTCAAATCCCAGCTCAAATCCCCCAGATACTTCTGCAATGATGGGCAAGTTACTTTCTCTCTCATCCGTAGTCATGGCGATAAGAAACAACTCAGGGGGGTGTCCTACTGATTAGATGAGAAGCTTGCAAAGCAGTTAACAGTTCGAAAAATTTTCAGGACCAAGGAACAGAGCGGAGACCCATGCACCCTATGTCTCAATGGGCTGAGCAAATCGTTACGTGAAATACCATTCTCTCCTCCTGCCTCGATACACAGACCTTAATAACGTGGAAGTGCGCTGTCCGATATGGCAACCACTAACCACATGTGCTAGTTACATTTTACGTAAACTTTAGAACAGTTAAACATCCCATTCCTCAGCTGCACGAGGTGCAGTTTAATGGCCACACATGGCTCATGGCTACTGCATCAGATGGACAATGTGTCATGGCTGCAGTGGACTCTTGCACAGTGCTGGTCTGGAAGGATGTGTGAATTTGGAATTCTAGGACTCCTTGAGTCCTGAGCCAGAATAGGGTGGCAGACAAGGGCCAGCCTCTGGGCCCGGGGTTCTTTGTCCCTGGCCGCCTTTCTTCCCACTGTACAGAAGCCCCAGCCAGCACAACCAAAGCCAAGAGCCAAATTCTGGTCACCTCATGGGTCTGAGGCCCGTACACCAGGGGCACAGCCTGCCTTTAGGAAGACAGAGGCAGGTGCTGGAAGCAGTCTTGGGGCTTTTGGGGAGGCAATTCACACATCCCAGGGAGCTAGTTCATGGCTGGGGAAAGGGAAGACACCCGGCTGGGTGGGCATGGCCCCCTGGCCCTAGGAAATCCTCACTCTGCGAGGGAGGGACACTGCCAGAGAAAGTCTGGCTCAGGGCCTCCCAAATGCCCAGGCCAGAGCAGGGGACCCTCTTGCCGGGGTCTAAGCAAAAAAGGCATCTAACACAGGTCCCGGCACATAATGAGCTCTCAGTAAACGGCAGCTTTTGGCGGGAGGGCAGGGAGGAGTCTTTGTTTTCACATTTAGGGTCAACACAAACCCACTCTACTGAGCCAGGAGTGGGAGCCACGCCTTGCAGCTCCACAACACCTCCCCCGTGGTGGGCTTACGCACGGATGGCTGTCGGAAGGGAAGGCAGGTGCTCACGAACCCACCGGGAGGCAGCGCACGGGGCCTGGCAGTACGAGGGCAGGGCGGCCGGCGGAGGAGCTGTCTGTACGCGCCCACACCCCTCCCAGCCCGGCCCCGCCTGGGACAACCCCTGCGCCACCCTACGAAAACAGGGCACCGGCGCCAAGGGGCCCCACCTTCCTCTGACCCCAGCTGGCCCAAACGCAAGAGAATCTGGGGCAGCTGGGATGTCCCAGACTGTTAAGTATACTCCACTCCTGCCCATTCTCTGTGGAGAGCACTTTCCGCGTGGGAGACATTCCCAGTGCTAACGACAGACCCGGGTCCTTTCAGAGAGCCACTCATTTCTCATCCACATATCGTTCATTCATTGAGTTAAAGTGGCTAAAAGCTTAATGAGGACCCTCCAAGGCCCAGGCACTGTGGTGGGCGCATGGGACAAACTGCTGACAAGACGAAGGGCTATGGCTCTCAGAGCTTCATTCAACAGGAGCTGCAAGTGCCATCAGCACACAGGACGTCCTCTGAGGGGGAGCAATGACCCCGACAGCTGTAGGGCGAGCGAGAACTTGCCAGACTGTGGCCGGTTCTCTCTGGCTGCAAAGTGAAAGCCTCTGGGGGCTGGGACCACACCCTCGCCCCCTCCCCTGCCCCAGAGGTTCTGCCTTCACTGGTCTGGACTGGGGCCCAGCCCAGGTGTGGTCTCAGAGCCCCCAGGTGAGTCCAGCCAGCAGCCAAGCTGGGAGTGGAAGGACAGGGTTTCAGGCAGGCGGACAGCCACGAGCAAAGGCCCCAGACTGAAGGGTGCCACAGGCAGGTGGCTTCTCCTTCAGTCTGTCCTAATAAGTCTTTGGATAGGATGGAATCAGAGCTGCCAGACCAGGACACGTGGCCAGGTGCATCTGCTCAACTTTCCGATTTCACTTTGCGGGCAGGGCGACTTGAAAGTGAAGCAAGCAGACTTTTTAAGGGACAATAAATAGCAATTAAAAAGCGCGGCCAGAGCTACCCTTCCCAGGGCTCACTCTTGTTTGCTCATTTCAAAGCGGTAGATGGCTCACACCGTGGCTTTTCAAAATCTACGTGCTAAACTTCTTAGCGTGGTTCCAGGGAAGCAAATCATTTTTTAAGCACGATAAAAGGCTGTAAGATCCCTCGGTATGTGGGCAGTGGGAGGGAGCGTTTCCTGTCTGTGTTTCATCCCCAGGATGAGGTCGGTGTGAGGCAGGGCCCGGCCCCGGGAGGTGCACCTGTGTGCTCTGTGAACCCCTCCCCCACCCCACACACACTGCTGCCCAGAACCAGGACACCAAGCACAGCCCTGCTCGGCCCTGCGGTGCCGCCCTGAGCGGAGGCTGCAGAGACCAGGGACCCATGTGACCACTTCATGGAACCCAGCCACTCATTCAGGAGCCCTGAACCACATGAGGAGAAAGTTCATTCCTTTTTCTCCTCCTGATCTTTCCAACCGGGTCAAGGAGAGCATCTCAGTCGGGTGCTATTAGCTCTTTAACACCTAGTACTTTTAGGACTTTCTTTTTAACAAAGAGATGAAGTCTTGGCAAGCAGCGGTTATCGGACTAGAGATTAAGACCTTTGTTTACTGCTGCTGCTTTCTGCCCTGGCTTGTCTTCCATTTGTAGCAAGCGACAATGCTATGGCTTTCAAGAGGAAGCCGATTTAAATAAAACATGATTTTTTTTAAAGATTTTAAGTTGTGGTGGTAAATATGGTAAAAATCGGGACAGAGAGAAACCAATGACTGCAGATGGGGAAATGCTAGAAAGACAGGAAAGGACCCCAGCTCTGTGGCCAGAGAAACCGGGTGCACATGCAGACCCCACTTAGTGGCTGGGGGCATGCCGTGACTCCTACACAGAGGAGCCCGGCAGTGAGGGGGGAGGCGGCTTGCTGGGCCTTCTGTGGGAATGACACCTCCATGTCCCAGGCCTGCTGGGGAGGCCAGTACAGCTGCACTTCACCAGCGACGAGTATACAGAGAGACACTCGGAGCTGTGTGACCTTGGGCAGATTCCTGAACCTCTCTGAACCTCAGTTTCTTCATCTGTAAATTGAGACTAATATGAGGACCTCTCCCATAGGTTGTTTTGATCATTAAGCGAGGCAAGGAGAATAAAATACCTAGCGAAGTACCTGGTACATAGAGTGCATTTTGTAAATAGTAGCCACCAAAATGGAGTTGAATTGAATTTTGCTCTCATTTAAATTAATTAAGTCATGAAGTCAGTGAGTTCTGGAGCCAGAAGCCTCTGGTAGCATCACCCTAATTGAGGATAATGTCTGGCCTCATGGTCATTTTTCATGCAAGAAGGGGACGATTCAACAGCAGGGCAATAGGTGAGTACATAGTGACGAATCTGGGCCTGGGACCATCATGCAGATATTTAAAATGATGTTGTAGAAGAGTATTTAATGTCACGGAGAGATGTTTAGATACACACATCAGTGAAAATAGCCACCAAAACAGCATGTACATATTGCGCCACGGAAATGAAGGAAGGGTTGATACACGCTGCAGCAGAGACGGACCCCCAAAGCGCCGTGCTGAGGGAGGGCAGCTGGCCGCAGGGGCCCATCTGGCATATGGGTCCATGGGCAGGACATGTCCAGGACAGGCAGGTCCTCNTGTTTTAAAATCCATCATGGTGATGGTTTTACAACTCTGTAGAGACACTAAAAGCAAATGGATTGTACACTTAAAATGAGTGAAATGGGTGTATGCTATGTGAAATTCTATCTCAATAAGTCTATTAAGAATTCTGTGATTTCCTTCTCTAAAATTAATCAATATATAAAATATACATATATAGTTCTAAATTTTAGAGAAGGAAGTCATACTACATAGAGTCTTTAACTGCTTTATTGAGATATATTAATGTACATGTGTATTATATCTACACATACACGGATACATCAACATATGTAACAATATTTCTGTCTGTCTAGTGAGAGAGAGGCTTTGGAGGTGATACAAATATATCCATAATGGGTTTATGGGGTTTTTTTTTCCTTTTTACCTAACCTGTATTTTCTTCTTAAGTTTTTTTTTAAACTTACTTATTTTGAAAGGGAGAGAGAGAGAATGTGTGAGCGGGTGTGCACACAGGTGGAGTAGGGGCAGAGAGAGGGAGACAGGGAAACCCACCAGGCTCTGGACACTTAACGGACTGAGCCCCCCAGCCGCCTCTACCTAATCTATATTCTAAGGCTTCTGCTATGAATACGTACCATTTTTGGAAAAACAGTGAAAAAATGTTTTGTCCTTAAGAACAGCTCACTTTGTTTTTTTTTTTTTTAACGTTTGCCTGTTAGTCATATGATGATATCTTTTATTTATTTTTTTTTATGTTTTATTTATTTCTAGGAGAGAGAAAGAGACAGCGTGAGCAGGGGAGGGTCAGAGAGAGAGGGAGTCACAGACTCCGAAAGAGGCTCCAGACTCTGGGCTGGCAGTCAGCACAGAGCCCAACGCGGGGCTCGAACCCACGAACCACGAGATCATGACCTGAGCGGAAGTCGGACGCTTAACCGACTAAGCCACCCAGGCGCCCCAAGAACAGCTCACTTTGGATTTCACCGCCGATCAAACCAGCGCCGAAGTAACTGCCCGCTTGGGCTCACGACGCCCCAGGAACGAAATGGGTTCCCTTCCCCACCATTACCTTGTCCACCTCGAGGGGCACTGCGAACCTCCGGAGGGTGGGGATGGAGGTGAGCCTGGAGTTCTCCTCGAAGTCCTGGTTCAGGTTGGCCAAGTAGAAGAGCTGATAGAGGCTGCCGTCCTCGTAGGCAATGACGTCGAACAGAAGGCAGCCATCCTCCTCATAGGCGTTGACGTGATGAAAGACCACCATGGGGTCCGTGTAAAACTTGGTGGGCAAGGGCTTCCCAGTCCTTTGGTCAATGATGTGAATGTAAGTCTGAAAGAAGATGCACACCCAGGGGTCAGCCTTCCCTCTGCCGGCCTGGTGCTGTGGCATTGGGCACAGGACGGGACCCAGCCCGGTCCTCCACCAGCTCGTGACCCTAGAGCGTCCCCCACCCCAGAGCTCCGGCCACCCAGAAGCTGAGGAAATGGGAGCTGCCCGCCATTACACGTCCGGGATGACCTCCTTCAGACGGGGCGGAGGGAAGCTTTGCTGCTGGAGGACCATGGAGGACCTGCACCGCCAGGAGGACTGTGTCTGGAGGAGGCCCCCGAGGGTGCGCTGTCCCTTCCCCACCCCTTCACTTGACTGTGACTCTGGGTGGGCAGTACGACCTAACTCCCTGGCAACACATGGCCAAGTTGGGGAGAACTGGCCAGTCTGCTAGCCCTCCCTAGGTCCTAGCCACACCTGAAGCCCCTAAAACCACACCAGCCCTTCTGGGTCCCCGCTCCCGACCTCCACCTGCTGCCTGGCTTGCCAGGATGCAGTTGTCACGGCAACCTCCTTTATCCTGGGGGCTGCAGCGTGGAGAGACCGGTTCTGGTGAAGGAGCTCACATGGGTATCTGCACACACTGCCGGCTGCCACGAGGTGCTATCACTCTGGGTGGTAATTAGCCACATCGGCAGCCCCAGTTGCCTAATCCAAAGGATGTGTGGGGGTTCTTCCTTCTGGCAGCTCTGGCCTAGCCACCCTCCTTCCCAAAGGCAGGGCGGGACTGCTCCAGGCTGTTCCCTGGTCACCTCCTCCCCGCGTTTGCACCTCTTTCTCTCCTCCAGAATCCAGCTTTGAACATTAAGCGGGGGTGCAGGGGAGGAAGGCTTTGACAGCCTAGGGGTGGCGGGTCGGAACAGGCAGGTGACTACAGAGGTAATTATTTTAGTTCTTTTCTTCTCTGTGACCCCAATCCCTGTGTCAGGCACAGGAGCTTTTCAGAAAGCTTTCTTCTAAATTTTTTTTTGAGAGAGTGTGGGCAGAGGAGGGACAGAGAGAGAGAGGGCGACACGGGATCCGAAGCAGGCTCCAGGCTCTGAGCTGTCAGCACAGAGCCTGATGCAAGGCTCGAACCCACAAACTGTGAGATCATGACCTGAGCCAAAGTTGGACACTTAACTGACTGAACCACCCAGGCGCCCCAGAAAGCTCTCTTCTAAATGCATTCTAGAACCCTTCCCAGGGCTCTCTGCCTGCCCCTGGGGTCTCGGTCTTCCCACTGTGGGATTCTCTGAGGGCCAAGGGATCTCCAGGGGCTGAAGAGAAAGCCCAACTACAGCTGGCTTTCCTGCTGGCCCCCTTGGCCCACTGTTCATTCCAAAAAGAGAGAGAGAGTGTCTGTGACATATGAGACACTCTTTCAGGAAAGACAATAAAAGCAAGCTCCTGCCTTCATGGAGCTGATATTCCAGTGAGGGGAAGGCCAGCAGTCAAAGGTCAAATAATGTGCCAAGGACAATGAGCAGTACTGAGAAAAATGAAGCCAGGTAGGGGACGGAGAAAGCCTGGGGTGGGATCTGTTTTAGACTGGATCATCATGGAAGGCCTGGGGAACTGGACTCTGAGGGAGGAAGCAACCTGGGGAAGGACATTCCAGGTGGAAGGGACCAAAAATGCAAAGGCCCTGAGGCAGGAACGTGTTCGCCAGGTTTGAGATACAGGAGGACCAAGAGGAAGCTATGTGAGCAGGGAGCTCGTGGCTGGGATGGGGACATGTGAGGATTTGCAGGCTGGTCAGTGAAGTTTTGGATCTGATTCTGAGGAAGATGGGAAATCACTAGAAGGTTCTGAGCAGAGGAGAGACCTCACTCTCCTCACAGAGAAGGAAGGACAGGTTTTAAAGAGGTGGCCAGCCACAAAGGGGATGCAGAGTTGCATATGTACATAAAGATGGCCATAATGGGCAGAAAGGGGAGAGGGATGTTAGAGCATCGTGGCGATTCCCTCTGGAGGGGCACGGGCGTGAGGGGAGGAGAAGGGACTTGATACGTTGCTTTCTATACTTGGGTATTGTTTGAATAGAGGACACTAAGAATTACTGGGTATTTATCACAAGTAAAAATTGACTTATTTCAACAGGAAGTAAATACATACACACATATTCGTGCATAGATATATGCATACACATACAAGTGTACACACACACACACAGACATCCACATAAACAGGCCCGCGCATACACAAGCAGACACACACGAATGCACATGTCCATGCTTTGAGCACGCAGGTGTGCCTGAACGGAAGACGTGTCCCTTGTATCTCTGGTGGAATGCTCTAGCATTACAATTGCCTATCCTCTCTGGCACCACTTCCCTGACATTGTACAGTGGCTGCAGGGTGCTGAAAGGGCCTTGTCCATGCACAGTGGAAGCCGCAAGGAGCCCAGACGTGGGTCAGGACTGAGGAGTGGTCCTCAGCCGAGGGGGCTGCCTGGCTGATGAGAGCTGGTTTGCCCACGGTCACACTCTCGTCCAGGGACAGTCTGCTCTACTGACTCAGTGGCTTGGGGTCTGGTTCTCTTGCCCTAACTCAGGACCACTCTGCAGGACCATCCAGCTTCAGAACTCTCTGGAAGCTTGGCCAATACTTCCTGGGAGACTCCATGGTAGCTCACTTCCTTCATCCCTTGGAACCAACCTCCCCCCGCCCCCTGCATGCTAACCTCCATCTCAGTCTGCTTCCCGGGATACCCTACTCTGGCCGTCCTTATGTTGTGGGCCTGGCTGGCACAGTGGGGCTGGGGGTCTTGGCCAGGCCTTACCTGGTCCTCCTTGTGGAAACTCAGGCAGGAAGCCCAGTTCACTCCCCGGATGTACGCGGTTGACATCTTGAGGATGTCCAGCTTGAAAGGCTGCTCGAGGAAAACGATGTAGTTCTCGGTGACTCCGAAGCTGTGGTAATAGCTCGGGGAGAGGAGCGAGTGGGAGGTGATGGAGCCGAGGACCTTCATGTGCTTCAAGGGGTCCTTCCCCGTCTCATCCTCTAGAGAAAGTTAAGCCTCAGGAGCTGTGCAGGGCCTAGCTGCCCCCAGACAACGCCACCGTTACCTGCGGCTGAGCCTTTCAAACTGACCTGGTCACTAAGAAGAACCTTTGGGTAAAAGCCAAGATGTAAACCAATGAAGGGGTTNCCCAAGGTCTACCCCTCCCCCAGCTCTGTGAGACCTGGTGCTACAATCTGGAAACACTGAGCCACAGAGCCAGGCCTCTGGGCCACAGGCCCACAGTGGAGCCTGGGGGCTAAGCCCAGCCAGCACTGGCTTCACATCAAGGTTTCTGAGGAACACAGCCCCACTCCCTCCTTCACATAGGGCCCCAGGCTGTTCTCACTTTGGAACTGCAACAGAGACCACGTGTCTGCACAGCCTCAGACATTTACTCTGGGACCCTCTACAGAGAAGGCTTGTCAGCCCCAGCTCTGGAACAACGCCTCCCGCACATGGATCATCGTGATAAAGTGTGGAGTTTGGCCCAGCAGGTGGGGCTGGGGCCTGAGGGTCTGCATTTCTATNTCGGCTTTGATATTTTGCTGGGGACCATCATTCAATATGTATTTTGTAGGGTTTCCATGAATTTCTCTGGGCACTACCCATTCCCAAACACCTGGGAGACTAAGTACCCATTGTGACGAGGGACTGTTACACATCCTGCTACAATCCAAGCAGACGGTAGGGTTCCCATTTTACAGATGGGAAACTGAGGTGTGATAGAATGGCCCAGCATTATGGCCAAAGGCACAAGTTAAGCCAAGACCCAGCGCCGTCGCTTAGCCAGGCTGCCTCCTCTGTTACTGGGAGAACAGCGCTCAGAGTGGAGCGAGAGAACAGAATGAAATAATGGGGCGTCCAAGATCCTGCTCTTATTCTTCTGCAAGGATGAGTCATCACTGGCCAAAAGGCCTCCCCGCCCAGGCCTGGGGCTGGTTTATAATGAGTTACCTGCAAGCGTCCCCACCTTTCTTGTGGCCACCTGTGCACACTGTAAACAGCTGGCTGGTGGGAGGGGTGCTGTGCGGTTGTGGGGTGGTTCTTTTCTTCACAAAACAAATGGAGCACAAAGCAAACCGAAGTGAAAAGTGCCCTGCCTGGGAGGAGGGAGGCGGGCGTGAATCCCAGGGAAGCTGCCAGCATGAAGCAGGTGATCAGAGGGGGGCTGCTGGCAAGATGTGGGGGCTCCTGTGAGCTGTGTGATGGTGGGCATGTCATCTGATCCCCCTCGGCCTCATCATCCTCCTTTGAAATAAGAGGTGCTAAGCTCAAATGCCCCAGCCTCCCCCAGGTCTGACATTTCTAGGATTCTGGCTAGGCCCTATATTCCTTTATTGGCTTAATTCATGGGAGTTCCATTTAACAAGAACACACTCATTGTGCCTTCTGACCTTAGGGGCTCACATCTGCCTGGAGCCTAGTAATTAGTTTCAGAGTTTCTACAGGATGGAGAGGGAGGGTGCCAGCAGGGATCACATGTGGAAGCTGGTTTTCCTAAACTGGCAGGTCAAGCCCAGCATCCTTGTAAGCTCTGCCCTGTCTCCTGAGCCCTGTGCAGCCCCCCTCAGGGGCGTGGTCTCATCAGTGTGGTTCCCAGGAGGGTCCTGGACAAAGAAGGGCCAGGAGCTTCTCCTCTTGGGGACATACAATCACAAATGGCCTGGGCTTTGCTCCAGGTTCCTGCCCTTAAATAGAGAAGGTTCAGAAGCCCCAGAGAATGGGGTGGGGGTCTGAAAGGCTGAAGGTCTGAAGCAGGGCTGAGCCCCCACAACACTGGGAGCCTGGCTTCAGGGGCTGGGATGAGAGTGGGGAGCATGGCTTTGGCATACAAAGTTTTGTTAGAAAACTAAAAGATATCGATGGGAAGGAAGGATGGATGGAAGGATGTTTGATGGGTGCATGGATGGACAGATGGATGGTTGGATGGATGATTGATAGGTGGATGGATGGATGATGGATGGATGGATGGATGGATGGATAGGTAAATGGTGGGTGGATAATGGGTAAATTAATGAATCAATGAACTGAAGCCTAAAGAAAGAAAAACAGGTTAGAATAGTAAAGGAACTGGGGCGCCTGGGTGGCTTAGTCGGTTAAGCGTCCAACTTTTGTTTAGGTCATGATCTCGCGGTTCGTGGGTTCGAGCCCCGCGTCGGGCTCTGTGCTGACTGCCAGCTCAGAGCCTGGAGCCTGTTTCAGAGTCTGTGACTCCCTCTCTCTCTGACCCTCCCCTGCTCGTGCTGTCTCTCTCTCTCTCTCTCTCTCCTAGAAATAAATAAAACATTAAAAAAAAAAAGAATAGTAAAGGAACTTACTTCTTCCAAAAGGAAGTCCATCCCCATCTCTTTTCTCCTTTAGGAGAAAAGATTCATGGTCATCTGAATCATTCATGAAGGAAAGTATCAGATTGAGTCTTGGGTCATCAACAAAAATCAGAACTCTTTGGAAGGAGCCACCCTTGATATCTGTGCTTCATCATATCCCCAGAAGGACCCACCTGGTACTGCGGCAGGAATCTTAAAGATCATATATTTTGTCTTCCCCTTGTCCATGATGGATGTGCCCAGATTAAGAATATTTCCAGCCGCATCATAATGAGGATGCGATGTTGCCAGATTTACCGCCACGTAGTTGCGATAGTCCACCTGCAAAATGAGGTGGGGAGGTTGGGTAAGACTTGATGAAAGTGAGTCACTTCTAGGTTCAGAGTGATGGCGACTACTTCTGCATCCCTCCTGGTCTGAAAGTAAGGCGACTTCACCTATCAAGAGGATGTTTACTCCTGAGCCCTGATATGACCTCCCAGGGAGCCTCCTACAGCACAGAGGCTGCAGGGGAGCTGGGGAGCTATAGGCTCTGCCCTGCCCCCAGGCCCTGTGCCCCTGGGTGTCCTCAGCATGGAGGCAGGATGCCTCATCGCAGAGTGATGACCTGGGCACAGCTAATCTTAGCTGTTGCCCTATGTCTTTCTGGTTACGTCATTTACATTCTCCCCTTTTGCATGCCACAGAGGCATCAATCTCCAGGCCTCTCTCTCAGGATTATTCTGGGAACAGAGAGTTACAAAAACAGTTGGTCAAAACGAAACTTAACTAACAAGCTCCACAATGACCCCCTACTCCCAACAGGGCACAGCCATAGAATAATGGGTGGCGGTGAGAACAACTGTCCTCCTTTCCTCTCCAAGAACAGCACAACCTCTGGCCAAAGGTCAGGCAATACTTCTTTCTCCCTTAGTGTTTCCTCTCTGAGGCTTTGTGGAGAGCATATGTCGGTTGGACCTATGCCACCCGGCTGCCTATGCTGGCCATAATTTTGCAGCTAAGAAAAGCACTCCCTTTACCAGATCGTTAAAATATATTGAGGAGACACTGAGGCTTTGGGCAGCCAGCTGGAGAAGATTGAAAGTGGGTCTATTGATTTTCATGAAAATGTTGACTTGATTTCTGCCCAGGAAAGGCATCTTACTTGGGTATTTATTTCCATCCCCTTGCTCTCTGCCTAAGGTCTCCCTCTTCAGGTCAACGCCAGGTAGGGCTGCTAGAGTCTGGGCACTCTGGTGCCGTCATTCATTCCAACTTAATTCATTCATTAAGCTCCCAATCAGTGCCAAGACGGTGGACCGTGTTATGGGCTGAATTGTGTCTTCCAAAAAGATCTATGGACCAAGAGTTAGGGCTTCAACATATTTGGAAACAGGGCCTTTGCAGATGTAATCAGGTTAAAATGAGGTCATTCTGGTTGGAGGTCGGCCCTAATCCAATGATTTGTATCTCTAGAAGAGATGGAGTGATGCATCTACAAGCCAAGAAGCATGGAGGATTCCTGGTGGCCACGAGCAGTAGCAAGAGGCAAGCCAGGATCTTCCCCTAGAGCCTTCAGAGAGAGCTTGACTCCCCAGACACCCTGATTTCAGACTTCCAGCTTCCAGAACTGTGAGAGGTTGGATTTCTGTTGTTTTAAGCACCTAGTTTGTGGTACTTTGTTTCGGTAGCCCTAAGAATAAATGCAGACACAGAAGTGAACCCATACAGTCCCAGCCCTGAGGGAGCTTAGAATCTAGTGCTAAGTGTTGTGCTAGGGAAGCTCAAGATCCAATGGCTTTCGGGGAGGGGCTGCTCCCAGTAGCTCCTGCAGGCCCCACGGCCCCACCCAGGGGGTCCCTTTCACGGGCCAGGAACTACTGCTGGTTGTAGATTCACTGGTACCTTCTCCAGGGTTTCCAGAGTCTGTGGGTTGATTTTCCGGATGTAATTGGTCTCTGTGATTGCATAGAAGTCCTCTCCACACTTCATGATGTTAATCAGGCAGTTGTCCGTGAAATCAGGGATGATATGGGAAAAGTAGGAGAAAGCTCTGTGGAAGAAAGCAGATCAATAGCAAATCGATGGCTGTGTCTACCCAGCTAGAAAGTTCTGCACAAGATGGCTTTAGTTTTCCGACCACTTAAAATGCTCTACTTCAATTAAGGGAGAAAAAGCTCGGGGTCCTAAAGGATCACTTGAGTCTAGAGGACTTGGTTATCCATTAGCCCAAAGATACCACCATGCTGAGTGAGCTAAGACATGAGTCATCTGGGACAAGATGGCCACCAACTGAACCCTCCTGGGCTCTCAAAAATCCAAAGGTCTCCCACACCACAGATACCAAGAACTCCTGGCAGGTTGTCCTGAAGTATTTTAAGAAGCTCTACGGAAATCATATGTACCCATCCATAATGGCCCCCGAAGACTAGAAAAACAGCTAATTCTTGCTTTTGGCAGGAACGAGGGCCCTTTGAATTTGTCCAGGAAAAGTTTTTTTTTTCTTTTAAAGGAAAGCAGACAAATGATGAGATTAAAAACTCATCATTTGTTTGATCAGAAGATCCTGTATCCATGTATTGGTTAGTGCTCCCCCTACTGGCCAACAGTGAAGCAGCAAAGATGTCCTACATGGTATTTTACATCCATTCCCTCACACTCCCTTGGTCCTGCATGGCTCCTCCCCACACCTGCAGGCCTGAGTGCAGTGTCTGCTGTGTGCCAGCCCCAACACTGGATCCTGGCACTGGAAAGATGATGTCAGTTCCGGAAAAGGAGACGCCATCTTCCATCTCTGGGCCAGTGTACCAACACATGTCCTAAATCTCCTAGATCTGAAGAGTATCAGGAAGGAGATACTGACAGCAAGTCTGATTCTCTGGCCAACAACTTAATTGTCAAGTGTGTGATACATTCAGTCATTAGAGCTCAGGTGATGTGAAATGCAGTCAACAACAACAAAATGCCCTTTGCTGTGTCTTTCTCCCGTTTGCCAATTTCCCTCCCCACAGACCCTACCAGTTTCTCTAGACACATACAAGCACAAATACATCTTCATTTCCTCCTGCTTTTTTGCACCCTACACAGCATATTTTAGGCTCTTTCTACACCTTACTCCTCCTCATGCTCACCACTTAGCAATGTATCTTGGAAATCTTTCCATTCAGTACACAGAGAGCGTCCTTATTCCTTTTTTACTTCTGCCTGGTATTTTCTTGTATACTTTCACTTTTATCTAACTACTCTTCTGTTGATGAACATTTGGGTTATTTTCAGTTCCTCATTACAACAAATGATGCAGACGTGAATAATGCTGTACATTTGTCATTCCAGACGCAAGCAAGATTATCTCTAGATTGAAGACAACACACATTTGCAAGAGAATTCCAAATTGCTCTCCTGCCAGCCATGTGGGAAAAAAATGCCTAATAATCTGTCATATGCTTATCGCCTCTCTTGCTCTCAGTGATCAAGAATCACATAGCATCTAGACGGGCAAAGCCTGGTCAGGTGGTTTTCATGCACACTAAAGAGGACTCTAGGAGCGGATGCTGGTTGTTTTGACCACCAAGGATGTCAAAAAGCACGACCAGATTCAAAGCGGACAGTTACTTGGAAAATACGTTTTTGCAGGGGTCCGGATGGGCCATCGTCCCAAACTCTGACACCACAATCCTGTTGGCCTTGATGTTGGCATTGTAGGTATCGCTTCTCAGGTATTTGCTCCTGTAATAGACTTCTCCTAAAAAAAAAGAAAGAAAGAGGAAAGAAAGAAAGAAAGAAAGAAAGAAAAGAAAGAAAGAAAGAAAGAAAGAAAGAAAGAAAGAAAGAAAGAAAGAAAGAAAGAAAGAAAGAAAGAAAGAAAGAAAGATGCAGAATCATCCCAGGCTGACACCTTTACAGAGTTTTAAGGTCAATTTCAGCCATGCTAGGGGTGTTACGGGGAGAGGACGAGGGGGAGGTGAGTTCAGTAAAGCAGTCCCTTTACTGTGTGCTTGATACAAGAGCATTTGCAGTGAGTTATCACACAGTTCCTCACCCGAGATTCACAACTGTATGTCAAGGTAAGTATCCTGAAGAGCTCCATTTCACATGGCAGGGAACAGGAACCTTCAGCTGCCCGGCCAAACGTCACCTAGCCCAGAGGTGCTGACCTGCCTGGCCCACTGACATCTCTTCTACCATGCTGGTATCGCTCCAGGGAGGTTCAGATTTGGAGGACTGGTTCAGAAGGCCTCATACTTGGGGGCTAGTTTCCCTAGGGCCTGGTTCAGCCTTGGTAGCCTTTCATTGACAATTTTAGCCCCTGGAGTAATATTTGATACCTATTACAACCAGAGGGTGACCTAGGGCCCAATTCTGCATAGTGGGTCAGTGCATGTGTGGATGTCTAATTCATGCAGTTACTGGAGAAAATCTAAGTCATGCATAAAAGCAGAGACTCTTGACCAGTTCATCAAGACCAACCTGAAAATGTACCAGATGGCTCTAGACCTGTATTAGGTTCCTATGGCTATTGTAACAAATTACCACAAACTTAGTGACTTATAACAACACAGATTTGCTATCTTACTGTTTTACAAGATATAGGCTGAAATGGGTCTTATAGGCCTAAAAAGCAAGAAGTCAGCAGAGAATCCATTTCTGGCTTTTCTAGCTTCTGGAAGTCGCCTGTATTGCTTGACTTGTGGTCATATCACGCTGCCCTCTGATCCTACTGTCACATCTTTTTCTGACTCTGACCCTTCTCTTTCCCTTGTGACTACAACCAGCCTACCAGGAAAATTTCCCCAACAGAAGGTCTTTAACTTAATTACATCTGCAAAGACCATTTTACTTTGCAGAGTGACCTGTAACATATTCACAAGTCCCTTCCTGGAGAGAAAGGGGAGCAGGGGTGGGGGAGAGAAGAGGAGAGAGCTGAGGAGGCCCAGCTCCCCAACCAGGAGTGGATGGATCAGGTAAGTCTTCCTGGAGGAGGGAAGCCCTTGAAAGAGCACTTGGAAGACAAGTAAAACTGTTTGCCCACAACAGACTGGGGAGGTGCAAGTAGGAGAGGGGGCAAGGCACTTCCGTTCACTCTTCCTGGGAAGTCTGAAAGCACAGGCCTGGAGTGGAAAGGGCAGCCCGCCGCCTGCAAGAGCTGAGGCAAGATGGGCCTGAGCACGAGGTAGGGGCTTGGGTGCAGCAGGAATGAGACGAGGTCAAGGGATGAAGCCCTACTGGGATACAAGAGGCCTCTGAATGTCATTGGCTGGACAATTTGAAACCTCTAGGTCTTTAAATTTTCATTTAATTTTGCTGTGAATTAGGAAGTGACATGTTGACTTTTCCACCCTCAAGAACACATTCCTTGCTGTAGTAAAATGTATGGTTCCAATGCTGGTACAATTATAATATGCAGGGGCGCCTGGGTGGCTGTCGGTTAAGCGTCCGACTTCAGCTCAGGTCATGATCTCATGGCTCGTGGGTTCATGCCCTGCATCGGGCTCTGTGCTGCCTGCCAGTTCAGAGCCTGGAGCCTTTTTCGGATTCTGTGTCTCTCTCTCTCTCTGACCCTCCCCTGCTCACGCTGTCTCTCTCTCTCTCTCTCTCAGAAATAAAAAACATTAAAAAAATTTTAAATTATAATATGCAAAAAAGTAGTCACACCGACATTTCATTCCTATAAAAAAAAAGTTGATCAGAGAAGTGTCCCTCACATTCCACTGCCTTCCTAAGTGATGGGCTTAGGAGAGAATGCCTTCCTAAGAAATTCTTGTCTGGTGACTTTTTGTATTTAGGAAAGGAAATTGCGCTAAGAGCTAACATTTATTGAGCATGTGTGTGCTAAGTGCCGTGTGGACACTTTATGTGTATTTTCTGGTTTAATTCTCAGAACAGTGGAAGTGTATAGAATACACCAACTAGAAATGCGTTCTTGGAGGCGGGGGGTGAGGGGGGAAGGAATCAACCTAATGCCATTTGCAAATTAACAGCAAAACAAAATTTAAACAATGCGGGGAAAGTTTCAAATTTCTTACCAAATGAAGTACAAGGAGCTAAGGCATTCATGGCCTTGCAGACCCATTTCCAGTTACTAAAATCGAGGCACAGAGAGGTTAAGAACCTTGCTTGAAGCCACACTGCTAGCAAGAGGGTAATCTGGACTCAGACCCTGACAGGGACACCATCATCAGTGTGACCATCCTGTCCGATGCTGGTTATTAAAAATACACCCACAGAAATATGCTACCACAGCTGCACAGCTTGATGAAGCTGCAGAAATGGAACCTGCCCTTATGAGCTACCTCCTAATTGACAGAACAAGAGCCTTCTGGAAGCCCTTCATATCTCATCCAATCACCACCTCCCCTCACCCAGAGAACCACTATCTTGACCTCTAACAGACTCGATGAGTTTTACCCTCAGGATTATATTTTCACATCCAGCTCCAAAGGATGCGAGTGTCCATTTCAAGTGGTAATGACTCCCACCTGCACAGTTAGATGGAAATAGTAACAATAATGGTGACACTAGGCTTCGTAAAATTGGAAGAGATCATGAAGGGCTTTCTAGTTCTTTCTCCAGTCTTCAGGAGGTAATTCTGTGTGCCCAAGGGGCAGATAACCATCCATTCTCTCCTCAAACATCTTTTCAGAGGTGGCTGCTGTGAATAAAGATGACTGAGACAGTTCAGGAAGGGGAGTTCTGTTCTGGGGCAGCACAAAGAAATAGGGAGGAAGGTTGGGAGTTGGGGCTTTTGGTTAATCCAGCCCTGGGTTCATGCATCCACCAAGTACCTAGGAAACACCTCTGTGGGCCAGGAAATGGGAGTTAGCAGGGAAGGCAAATCTCTACTCCTGAGGGGATTCAAGTCTCCACATGGCTATGAACCCTGCTTGGTCATCTACCATCCATGCACTTGACCTGTGTCAGAGGTGAGGCTCCATCCCCTCTGGTCTGATGTGAGGATAATGGTATGTTCCTTACAGAGTTGCTGTGACATTTAAGTCCTGTAAAGCATGCAGCACATAGTAGGTGCTCAGTAAAAGCTACATATGCTATTGAAATGCAAGAGTAGGTAGAGTGGGCACAGCTTTGGCTCCAGGTTTCTTCCCAGTCTAAGCTGTTTGACCATGGGCGAGTCTCTTTATCTCACTGAACCTCAGTTTTCTCAACTGGAAATTTGGGGCCACACAGCCCTTCCCCAGATAGGACTGGCTGTTTGAAATGAGATGGAATGATAGAAGGAGTCTGGCCCATTGGCACACAGCATGAGCTTGCCAAGTAATGGCTGCTGAAATTCTGAATCGTCCAAAAAAAATCCTGGAGGCAGAAAGACTCAGCTAGGGGTTGGTGAGGCCACACACACACTGGTCTTTGGTCACGTGTTACACAGACTCTGCTGCAGGGCCATCCTGGTCTACCCCTGAGTCAGCCTGTCCTTTGCTGGTCACTCTCTGAGGTGTGCCACCCACGGGCACTAGCTAAGGTGCTTTGCCTAAAATGAGGAATTATGCTCATTTGAGATGTAAACATCCATCCCAGGCTCGCTGTCAGCAAGAGGCCCGTTTCCTATAAACAACCAGTCCCAGAGCATCGAGGGCACAGGGCACAGGAAAATGCGTTTCTGGAATTGCTCAAGGCTGACGCTCAGCTCTGAGGCTGAGATTAAAGGCCACTGTACATTCCCCAGCACCCTGATTCCTGGTGAGCCCCAATTAGCCACATTCTTTCTAAAGGGACACAAGTAAACAGATGTGCTCCTGCATGGAATCTTTTAGAACTGGGTCAAGCTTGATATTCTGCGGGGAATGGGATCTTTTATATATACATATCTCTTCATTTTAAGCAAACTTCTAAAAGGCTACTTAGAGCTATAATAATTCAAAAAATTCTGCTTCAGAAAAGTTCTGAAGAGCTCTTTTTGACCCTAAACCTTGGTGATGCTGGCTCTTAGAATTCACACATTTGGATCCTCCTGGGACAATGACCTTGCCTCTTAGTAGAAAAGTATTGAATGTTCTGCTGAGGGAAATGGGTTCATTCTCCTCTATGCCTGCTTTATTAAAATTCTGACACAATTTTAGATTTATAAGAAAGAGCACTCTTTTGTCTGGCTTCTCCTGCACTCTGCCTCATTTAGTTAAATCTTTGTTAGGTTTTCATTTATTTTATTATTATTATTTTTAATGTTTATGTATTTTTGAGAGAGAGAGAAGGAGCATGAGGAGGGTAGGGCGAAAGAGAGGGAGACACAGAATCCGAAGCAGGCTCTAGGCTCTGAGCTGTCAACACAGAGCCCCACGCAGGGCTCAACCCCATGAACCGTGAGATCATGACCTGAGCTGAAGTTGGACCCTTAACCAACTGAGCGACCCAGGTGCCCCAAATCTTTGCTAGGTTTTCGAAGCATTAACTTTTTTTTTAAAACTTTTTTAATGTTTTCTTTATTTCTGAGAGAGAGAGAGACAGCGTGAGCAGGGGAGGGGAAGGGAGAGAGGTAGACACAGAATCTGAAACAGGCTCCAGGCTCTGAGCTGTCAGCACAGAGCCCCACGCAGGGCTCAACCCCATGAACCGTGAGATCATGACCTGAGCTGAAGTCGGACGCTTAACCGACTGAACCACCCAGGCGCCCCTCAAAGCATTAACTTTCACTGGCCTCTGCTGAAAGCCACAAACCATTTTTCTATCTTCTTGCTTTCTTACTCCAGTTTCTTCTTACTGGTCTGCCACTGATTCGGGCTCTTCATGCTGGCTCTACATTAAATCACCTGGTGCTCTGAAACAGTGGCAGAAGCTTGAGCCCCACCTTAGTCTTGGGTGGGACAGGATGGTTAGGCTACAGGTCCACTGTGGCAGTCTGCTCGAGGTCATCAAGGAAACTTGTTAGAAACACTGATACTCTGACCTTACCCTTCAGGATGATGACTCACTCAGCCTCAGGTAGGTGGGTGGGGGGGGGTGTCTCAGAATTTACAGCTTTAATCCTAGGGGGTTCTGATGTGAGAAGTATACAAACGACCTTTTGAGAAATACTGGCTCTGTGTTACCTGCAAATCAGAGAATGCTGCTCACTCTGTGCACGCCCCCTTGAATCACGTATAGTAGTACTTAACATTTTTGGTTTATGTTTCCACTTTTGGGGAGTCAGATTGGGGAGCCTCTGGGAGTTCTATCGGAGACGAGACATGAGGCCAAGCCGTGCCACCCAGTGTTGGCAATCTGGAGGCCTCAAGAGGACTGCAGTGGAGAGATGAGGGACGGTAGCTGGCAGAAGGGGGCAGAGGGGGTATAACTGCATAAAGCTTAGGTCTTGGGATTCGGGATTATACCTGCCCTCCACCACGTCTTAGCTGTGTGTATTTGAGCAAGCTACTTGGATTCTCTGGGCCTCAGACTCATTGTAAAATCGAGAGATACCTTCCTCAGGAGCTATAGTGAGGGCTAAGTTATGGGTGGACATGAAACACTTGGGTCAGTGGCCATCAAGCGCTCCCTGTAGTGAGTGTTGAAGAGATGGGCTGGGAATGTTTTACTCCCTTTTTCCAAAACAACCTTTACATCATTCATGCCATTTTGGCTCCATAAATTGTTTTCTAGTGCTCCTCAGGGCCAGGGCCTATGTTGGGTGATAAAGACACAATCTGAACAGAAATACCGTGCTCTGGGCTTCCCACCCTAGGCTGGAGAATGGCAAGCTGACCACTGAAAAGCAGAGTGGGGCATGTACACTCAACACAGGACAGGTTCAAGAGCAGGATGAGAAAGAGTGAGTAATTGGGTGGACTCTCCGTACTTCTCATTTTCCACAGTTCCAGATTATGGGTAGAACTATTGAAAAAATACATTTTTTGGGGCGCCTGGGTGGCTTAGTCAGTTAAGCATCCGACTTTCGCTTAGGTCATGATCTCGCGGTTCGTGGGTTCGAGCCCCGCGTCGGGCTCTGTGCTGACTGCCAGCTCAGAGCCTGGAGCCTGTTTCAGTCTGTGACTCCCTCTCTCTCCGACCCTCCCCTGCTCACACTGTCTCTCTCTCTCTCCTAGAAATAAATAAAACATTAAAAAAAAATTTTAAAAAAAGTACATTTTTTTTCTGTATATTATGATGTTTTGACATCTTAAAAAACCTTTATGGCTGGAGGAAACTATTCTTCTCTGGACTAGACAGTTCTTAGAGGTAGTAAAGGGCTACCTTTGAGATGCATGTCTTTGAGATGACATGGGAAATGAACCAATCCAGAGCCAGACCTCCTCTGTCTGGCCCATGTACTCTGGGAGGCAATATTCTTCCACCTTAATCGCCCCAGGGCTAAGTGCCAGGCAACCAGGGACTGCCCCTATAGCCCAAAGCCCGCCAACACAGTTCACACCAGCCAATTCTATGCTGTCTACTCCACCCTGTCTCGCCTTTCCCTCAGAAACCCCAGTACATGGCATAAAAAGAGACACATCAATGGAACAGAATAGAGAACCCTGAAATGGACCCACAAAGGTATGGCCAACTAATCTTTGACAAAGCAGGAAAGAATATCTGATGGAATAAAGACAGTCTTTTCAGCAAATGATGCCAGGACAACTGGACAATAACATGCAGAATAATGAACCTGGACCGCTTTCTTACACCATACTCAAAAATAAACTCAAAATGGATGAAGGACCTAAATGTAAGACAGGAAGCCATCAAAATCCTAGAAGATAAAGCAGACAAAACCTCTATGACCTTGGCCACAGCAGCTTCTTACTCAAACACATCTCTGGAGGCAAAGCAAACCAAAGCAAAAATGAACTATTGGGACCTCATCAAAATAAAAAGCTTCTGCACAGTGAAGGAAATAAGCTTTGCTTTCAGCAAAGCTAAAAGGCAACTGATGGAATGGGAGAAGAAATTTGCAAATGACATATCAGATAAACGGTTAGTATCCAAAATCAGATCCCAGCCCTACCTCGGTGACCTCAGATAAGTCACTCAACCACTCTGAAGTTCCCATTTCCACACCTGCAAAGAGGGGACAAGAACATCTCCCACGCAGCACTAATGTGAGCAGCTGAAATGGGCCACAAGGACCTGGCAGTCCACCAAGCAGGGCCTCATGGGAAGGAAGCCACTGTACTTCATCTTTCATGCACCTTTATTTCCCTAGGAATCTGGTAACTTCTGTCTAGAAAAGAGGATTGTTATGGCTTAGGGCTGTCAAGAAATATGGAACCATCCACTCTGTAGCTGAGTCTCAGCAAAATCTGTTTGTTTTTGCAAACTTAGAACTCATGGTTTTCACACATGGGGTCTCTATTTGTGAAATCTTGGAGCAAGCCACTGGCATAGCGTCTGCACTCAAAAAAATAATTGCTAACTGGCTTAAAAGAAATAGCAATTAAGCAAAATAATGGTAATGCTTACTGAGCATGTGTTACGTGCCAGTCACTATACAATGCTCCTTACACATATTAATGCCTTTAACTTCCACAGCAACTCTATGCTGATATCTCCATTTCATAGATAGGGGGGCAGATAGAGAGACAGGTTGAGTAACTTGGCCAAGGTCACACAGCTTGGGTGCATGTTATCTAGGATGAAGATGGGATTCAAACCCAGTGACAGTGATGGTGGTTTTCAATTGATTCTGTGCCTACCATGTATCACCATGTATCTACCATGTCTAGCCCTTGCTAGACACCCAGGATGACTTCTTTTAATTTTTTTAAATTTTTTAATTTTTTTTGTTATTTTATTTTTGAGAGAAAGAGAGAGACAAAGGATGAGCAGAGGAGGGGCAGAGAGAAGGGAAGACAGAATCTGAAGCAGGCTCCGGGCTCTGACCTGTCAGCACAGAGCCCAACACAGGGCTTGAACTCACGAGCCATGAGATCATGACCTGAGCCAAAGTCGGAGGCTCAACTGACTGAGCCACCTAGGTGCCCCTACATACCCAGGACCTCTAATGATCATGACAGCTCTTCATAGGGAATCATCAAGCTCTTTATGCTGAGGAGGAAACTAAGGCCTAGAGAGTGAAGTGACCGGTTTATCATGCTAGGAATCTGGGGGTTCAAGAAAAATGTCACCAAGCTGAAGAAGCACTTGGACATGAACTTGCTCAGCATGTGACCCTGAGCCTGTGAAAGCCTCACACAACCCATCTCGGACATCTGTAAGAACCCAGAGCATGCTGTTGTGATGCCACAGCCAACAGCAAATAGCCTACAATCCACCTGTCGAGCAGGCACCTGAACTCAGAATTCCACCCTATCCAGCCATTTCTATCGGCCCCTGGGGAGAGCCACTGAGCTTGTAGTTGAGCGACTGGCCTTGCCTGGTGAGCAACAGACTCAGCTCTGTTCTTTTCAGCTCTATGCTCTTCCTATTTTTAATTGAGGCGTGTCCGATTCCAAAGCCAGCAACCTTGTCCTGTTCTTGCCCTTCTTATTGAGGACACACATTATTTTGCAGGTCTCTCTCTTTGAAAGAGAACCTTAGCCGCCTTTCCAGGGAGGTTTGTGCTTCATGGTTGGCTCAATGATGGCCTCCCCAAGATGTCCATGTTCTAATCCTTGGAGTCTGTGACTATGTTACCTTACAGGGCAATGTAAATGTGATTAAAGTAAGGATTTTGAGAAGGGAGGTTATCTTGGATTATCTGGGTGGGTGCAATGCCATCACAAAGGTCCTTGTAAGAGGCAGACCTGAGGATCAGAGGAGATGTGATTTTGGAAGCAGGGGGTGGGGTGGGGGGGAGTGAGGGAGAGAGAGCACCACACAAGATGGCCTGCTGCCTGCTTTGCAGATGGAACTGGGGCCACAAGCTGAGGAATGCAAGTGGCCTCTAGAAGCGGGGACAGGCAAGGAAATGGACTCTCTCCCTGGAGTCTCCAGAAGGAGTGTGGCCCTGCCAATGCCCAGTTTTGACTTCTGACTTCCATATCTGTAAGATCACATCTGTGCTGTTTTCAGCTACTCAACTTGTGGGTGTCTTTCATCAGCGATGGCAAACCCATGTGGTCCCCTTACCATCTCTAATCATGAAGCTGTGGAGCAAGGCCAGGCCATCAAACCAGTGGTTGTATCTGGTCTCCCCCACTGTGTGCATTCCAGGCCCGTTGCGAAGCAGGATGCCCTGCAGCCATGATGGAATCCTGCCTGTTAAGAGAAAGAAAGTTTTGTTTCCGGTTCCTTGTCCCCACCAGAAAGCTACGAGACATGGCCATGGAGAGGAATGGAGGCCATTGTCCCGTCACCACTCACCGCACCCATTCATCCATATACTGGTTGTTTGCATTGTGCTAGCACTGAGGGTATGAAGGTGAACAGACGTCACCCCTGTCCTCAAGATGCTCACCACCCACAGAGCAGACGGATGAACAGACGGCCAAACCACACTGGGATAAAGGCAACATCACAGGCTCTACAAGAGTGCTACGTGGAACAGAACCTCACCCCGAGGTGGGGTGAGGGCTGGGAGGGTTCTTCCTGGAGGAGCCGCTGGCTGAGTCTTGAGGGAAGGTAGGTATTTGTCTCAAAAAGGCACAAGGAAAGAACATTCTGGAACTGTGCCATCTGATATGGTAGCCACCAGCCTCAGGCGGCCAATGGGCACTGAAACCTGGCTAGTCCAAACTGGGATGTGCTGTTAGTATAAAATACACATCAGACTTCAAAGGCTAAGTGTGAAAACAAAATGTAAAATATTTCATTAGCAATTTAATTTTTTTTCTTTTAAATAAAGTTTAGGATTTTTTTGAGAGAGAGAGACAGAGTGTAACCAGGGAAGGAGCAGAGAGAGAGAAGACAACACAGAATTTGAAGAAGGCTCCAGGCTCTGAGCTGTCAGCACAGAGCCTGACACAGAGCTTGAACTCAGGAGCTGTGAGATCATGACCTGAGCCGAAGTTGGACACTTAACCAACTGAGCCACCCAGGCGCCCCTCATCAGCAATTTTAAAAATATAGATTACATGCTGAACTTATAATATTTTGGGTAGGTTAAGATATACTATTAAAATTAACTATACCTGTTTCTTTTTTTACTTCTTTGACCGTAGCTATTAGAGAACCTAAGTTCCCATGTGGTGTGCATTATATTTCTGTTGCACAGCTCTGCTCTAGAGCTAGGGTGCTGGAACGGACGTGGTTGGTGCCCCACCCTCATCCTCCTGGCACAAACCTCTCCCTGAAGGCTGCTTTCTGTGACTTCTCTGCCAGAAGGCTTTGTTTTCACTGCAGGAGCTGCTCTGCCCACACGCTGGGCAAGCTGGAACACCTTGGAGTTAATGCCCCTGGAAGTGGCTGTCACCCAGTGATGGATGGGGAGTTGGGCATCAAATGCCACAACTTCCTTGCCCTCAGTTGGGACACTATGAGGCATGCCTTACACTATGTCCAGAGGGTTCAGCTCTGATGGCTCACGGTGGCCAGTGGCTTGACAATGCCCCCTTTACTGGTTTCCCTCCCGATGTTTCTTGAGATCATGTCCCAGATAAACTACTTACATCTGAAGTCTTCTCTCTGGAGGAATCTGAACCAAGAGATTAAAGACCAGCTCAAAGACCAGCTGATGTGCCAGTTATTTAGCAAGACTGGACAGTAATTTTCGAGGGAGGATGCTCTACGTATTGAGGCTGGAGAGTTAAGCAGGGGCCCGGTGATAAAGGCCAATGAGAACTTAAGGGCTTTGATTTGATGCTCAGAAGAATGGGGGCAGCTTGGAGGTTAAAACAGAGAACCATAGGATCAGTTTTTTGTGTGTGCATTGTTTTTTGGTTTTTTTTTGACTGAAATAAAATTCACATAACAGAAAATCCACCATGTTAAAATTTTTTGTAATGTTTATTTTTGAGAGAGAGAGAGCAAGAGAGCGAGCGAGAGCACACACAAGTGGAAGAAGGGCAGAGAGAGAGGGAGACACAGAATCCAAAGAGGCTCTACGCTCTGAGCTGTCAGCACAGAGCCCGAGAGCTTGAACTCACGAACCTCGAGATCACAACCTGAGCTGATGTTAAGCAACCTCAGATGCTTAACCGACTGAGCCACCCAGGTGCTCCCAAAATCCATCATCTTCAAGTGTACAATTCAGGAGTTTTTAATATATTCACAGTGTTGTGCAACCATCACCATCTAGTTCTAGAACATTCCATCACCCCAAAACAAAGCCCTGTACTCCTGACAACCACCAATCTATCTCCTGTCTCTAAGGATCTGCATCTTCTGGATAGCTCATACTGATGGAATACGCTCAGATTTGGGGTTTCAAATGTCATTTCTGACTGTGGTATGGAGTGCGGCAGCAGGAGCCCAGGGGAGGCGGCAAGACCAGAGAGAGAGAAAGGATGGGGGGAAACAACAGAACAGAGGGTTGGAGGGCCTGGAATGGATAGGACTAGGAGTTTGAGTGAATATGGGGGGACACCCCAAAGGGCCACTGAGTCTCCTGCCCTGGACAACGGAGTGAGTAGTGGGGCTACTCACAGAGACCCAGATGCAGGAGGAGAAGGTAAGGCAGAGAGAGGTGTGTGAGCCTACAGTGAAAGCCCTCCACAGAAGGAGGGCACTTACTGAGCACCACATGCCAGGCACTGGGCTGCAGGTGCATTAAATCATATAGCCCTTGCAGCAACCCTGTTTGAGAGAAGAGAGAACGGAGGCAGTTAATTCTTAAGTAACTGGCCGAGGAGGTTTCAGAGCCAATAATGCATAGCCCGATGTGAAGCCTGGATATGGCTTCTCTGGGCAGACGTGGCCACGTAGGCACAATCTTTTGTTAGGCATTGGCCTATGGACACTAGCCAACTGATTAGACTTGACCCAGGACTCAAAGTCTGGACTGAGGGTCAGGAGCCTGTCCTCCACTGGATACTTGGCCTTGGGCAGGTTGCAGCCCCTCTCTGGTCCTCAGCTTCCCTCAAGGTGTGATTTACAGCAGTGGTTCTCACACCTGGAAGCAGCCAGAGGGCTTGTAGAAACAGACTCCTGGGCTCCACCCTGAGAGGATCTGATTCAGTGGGTGGAGTAGGCCCAGGAGTTCATGATTCTAACAGGTGCCCAGGTGATGCTGAGCGGCAGGTCTAGGGTGGAGGTGGGGAGAACAGCTAATCTAGATCGAGGACCCATTCAGATCTGTACCTACCATTACGGTTTTCCAAAATTTCCAAGTCGTAATAAACAGAAGGCGTATGGGCGATGTGTCCATGGGATCCCAGAGTATAAAAGGATAGGCTCTCATTTAAAAAAAAAAAAATTAATAGGGGCTCCTGAGTGGCTCAGTTAAGCATCCAACTCTTGATTTCAGCTCAGGGCACAACCTCAAGATTGGTGAGTTTGAGTCCCACATCAGGCTCTGTGCCGACAATGTGGAGCCTGCTTCGGATTCTCTCCCTCCCTCCCTCTCCCTCTCTCTGTCTTTCCCTCCCTCCCTCTCTCCCCCTACTCTGCTGTGCTCTCTCTCAAAGTGGATACACTTAAAACAATTTTTAATTAGGGGCGCCTGGGTGGCTCAGTCGGTTAAGCGTCCGACTTCAACTCGGGTCATGATCTCACAGTCCAGGGGTCTGAGCCTCACGTCAGGCTCTGTGCTGACAGCTCAGAGCCTGGACCTTGATTCAGATTCTCTGTCTCCCTCTTTCTCTACCCCTCCCCGTTCACTCTCTGTCTCTGTCTCTCAAAATAAAATAAAGGCACAAAAAATAATAAAAAAAACAAAAAACCCACAATTTTTAATTAAAAATTAATAGTAAACATACTTTTGTTTTTGGAAAAAAACCTCCATCTTTGTATAATCTAGATCTTTTAAAAACTTAAGGGGCGCCTGGGTGGCTTAGTCGGTTAAGCGTCCGACTTTCGCTTAGGTCATGATCTCACGGTTCGTGGGTTCGAGCCCCGCATCGGGCTCTGTGCTGACTGCCAGCTCAGAGCCTGGAGCCTGTTCAGTCTGTGACTCCCTCTCTCTCTGACCCTCCCCTGCTCACGCTGTCTCTCTCTCTCTCTCTCCTAGAAATAAATTTTAAAAAAACATTAAAAAAATTTAAAAAAAAACTTAAAATTTTCCAGTATTAAGAGCACGTGAGAGATGGAAACAAAGCTGGTTTCTCTGTTTGTACTCTCGTTTGTACTTCAAGTTTTTTATATATGTGCATATACATGGAACACACACACAGCTTATACGTGACCTTGGTAATCAGAGAAAAACATACACAGAAGCTATTTTCTCAAAAGGCTGCCAAGGCCATCCCTGAGTTGAAAAGCTACAATCTGACTTTCCTCACAGAGAAAAACTCTCACTCGTGGAAAACCTCCAGTCCGTGTATCTGAGGGTGAAAACACTTGTGTGGCCTGAGCCGGGCTGCTCGTGGCTGTCTGGGGCAGCTCAGAAGAAAAGGCCAGAGAAATAAGCGATGAAGAAATCGTGACACAGAGCCCGCTGAAGGAATTTCCTCACGGCGGACCCCACTCAGGTGCTGTTTGGCCTATGGCTCTGCAGGAAGTCTAAGGACAAAATGACACCGTGGGCGCCTGAGAGGGAATCCCGTGTGCTCTGCATGTCCTCTAGCATGAACGAGCCCGGGCTCACCTACACCCCATTGCACTATGAAATTAACTTAGGAGGTGCATAGTTGCACAAACGTATCACACGCTTGTGATGTGCCACGTTTTGCAGACCAATTCCCCTGTCGCTCCTGCAAAGAGGGAGAACCGCTCCCTCCTCCTTGGGCACAGTCCCCGTGTATAAAAGCACACCTAGATGTTCACAGAGAACACGTCTGGGCTACGGATCATTTCCCTCTATTGCTTTCCAGATTTTCCAAAAATAATGTACAATACATATTACTTTCATAAACAGAAAAGAGTGTATATCTGTACAAGATCAGAAGAGCCAGTCGTCTGTGCAAAACACTCACCTGTCACTTGGGCCTTCACGGGTTCTAGCTGCTCCTTCTTATTTCTGCCAAATATTATATCCATCGCACGGGGCGCTGAGCAGGGGTGATGCTGAGAGTGAGCAGACACTACTGTGTTTGAGGCAATTGCTCTGCAGCTCCTTTTCTTTCCTTTCTGCTCTCCTGCAGCTTCCTTCACTTACATCTCTTTCCCTCCGAGGCCACAAGGGTCTGGTTTCTCTCTGTGCCGTACTGGCGTTATTTATCTTTGGTCAAAGGTCAAATTCCCCAGCTGGGAGTCCTGGACAATCTTAATTGTATCCCCAACCCCCTCTCCAGCTCTGCTTCTGGCTTAAGCAGGGAAAGCTATTTTTTTTTCTCGGTTCAAATTGGTGGGATAATCGAGTGTGTGCATTCAGCGTAGGTATGCAGTCTGAAATACCCCAACCCAGGAGGTGGAGATGATTTACGATCACAACAGGAAGAGGTCCTGATAGTGACCCAAGACGCCTGAGATTAAGGGAGCCGGGAGCATGTGAATCACAGGAATTCCTGCTGTGTGTGGAAGGACCTTCTTCTGCACAGAGTCAGTTTTTGCTTTGTCTGGCATAAAGGTCCCTGAACCGCCCCTTCCTTAAAAAAATCATAGGCAAAGAGCAACTTTATTTTTTTTGAGAAGTAAACATAAAATGTTTACCCACTTAAATAAACATAGGGAGCCAAAAACGCTACTCAAGAACAATGGGGAATGGTTAAAAAAAAACACGTCAGTTCGACTTCTTGGTGTCAAAATGATGCCCGAATGTGATTTCAGTGGTGCTCGCATGTGATTTCAGGGTTCCCCTGTATTTGTGCCTCTTGCTGTGATGCAACTGCCCCAAATCCATAATCAAGTGGCCAGGATGCTGGTTGATGAATTAATGGACTCCTCTCTACTCCCACTGCTTAAAAGAGCAGCTGTTTCCCCCTGGGCAGAGGAAGGCAGAGTGTGGTGCCCGCCTCCCCTCAGCCGCTGAGGGCAGTTCTTGCCAGGTCTGGGCCCAGACCGAGTTCCTGGATCTCGGGGCCCAGATGGGACAGCTGCCTGGTCTGGCTGTACGCCCACCCCTGGCTGGAGCTCCCTCGGGTCAGGTCCAGCACCTGGCCTCCCTCTACACCTACTGATGCAGGATCTCTAAGGGAAGCCGAGCCCTCGCTCGTTTTACAAATGTCTCAGAGGATTCTAATTCTCGGCAGGGGCTGAGGGGCTGTGGTCCAAGGGAAGACGCTGCATGTTTGAGTTGATACTAGATTGATTCTTCCTTTTTCTAGGAATCTGCTTTCACCTCCATTTCCTTAACTGTAAAATGGGGGTGTGATGATATCAAAATCTCCAAGATCCCCAAGTACTGGGGACAGCAAAAGCACCTGGCCCCAAACAGCTACCAGTCAGTTATTACCCCTTCTTCCCCAATCGCTCAGGAGGCAGTTCCCTTTGACCCACATTTTCCATTAAGCCCCATAACTTGCCAGTTTATTCTCCCATCTGGTCTAAACATGTGTATCCATGTCAGGTTATTATTCTTAGGTTCTGAATGCTGTGTCCTCATGGGGATTAATTGAGAATTTCTGGCATAAACTATGGGCTCAGGAAAAAATGCATTCCAGGCAGCAACTCTGGTGCAAGAAAAAAAAAAAAAAGGCTCAGAAGACCCTGTTGGGATCCCAGCCCTGCGATTAAGAACTGTAACTGTGGTGGGGCGCCTGGGTGGCTCAGTCGGTTAAGCGTCCGACTTGGGCTCAGGCCATGATCTCATGGTTCGTGGGTTCGAGCCCCGCATCGGGCTCTGTACTGACAGCTCAGAGCCTGGAGCCTGCTTTGGAATCTGTCTCTCTCTCTCTCTCTGCTCCTCTCCTGCTCATAGTCACTCTCTCAAAATAATAAACATTAAAAAAGTTAAAAAAAAAACCAAACTATTGTCACATGTCCCCTCTGAACCTCACTTTACTCTTTGAAACAGGATGGCAATACTTACGTCTCAGGGTTTGTGGGAGAACGACATTGAAATTATAGAGAGGGAAACATGACTGTGCCTTTTTTGTCATTTTGTATACCCAGCAAAGCAATGGCTGCTACCCACCCAGTGTGTTCTCGGCGTCAAGTGCTTTGCCAAGCACTCTTCGTGCACCAGCATGCCCTGACTTTATATAATCCTAGGAGGTGGGTATTCTTAACCTTGTTCTAGAGATGCAAAAAGTCAGGAAAGAACCAGCTTTGCCTTAGGCCACACAGAGACAATTAGGAAGCCGACCCAGCAAGCCTAACTCCAAAGTATACACTCGGTGACCATTCCACACACGACGGATGTTTGCTAGATTCTTGCTGAATGAAGCAATGGGTGGATGTGTCCATTGGTGGCAGACTTGAGAGGGCGAGTCTTGATCGATATCATTGCCTTGTTCTTCTAATAGTGAGGAAGCTAAGCCCAGCTTTCTCTACTCACGCTCTGTACCCTGGGGGCAATTACATGGCGAGGTCAGGATTTTTTGATAACACGGTTAATAAACTGATCCTAACAATGGACAATCTGTATCAGTTTTCTTTTCTTTTCTTTTGGTATTAGTTTTCTAGGGCTGCCCTAACAAAGTACTGCTAGATGGCCTGAAGAACACACGCTTGTTTTCTTACAGTTCTGGAGGCTGGAAGTCCAGGATCCAGCTGTCACCAGTGCTGGTTTCTTGAGGCCTCTCTGCCTGGTGTGTCGACGGCCGTCTTTTCTCATCGTGTCCTCACATGGTTGTCTGTCTGGGCATGCACATCCTTGGTTGTATGTTCAAAATTCCTCGTAGAAGGAGACGCGTCAGGGTAGAGCAGGGCCATTTTAATATCACCGTGCCTAATAGGCTCTACCTGCAAGCAATTACAGTGTGAGGGGCTGAGGCTTCAACATATGAATCTTGAGGTGGGGGAGGGGCAGACACAATTCAGCCCATAATAATATCACAGAGGTTCAAGGAGTTAAAAGAAAATGCTTTGGCTGGAAGTACAGTGTCTTCAGAAACCCCAAAGATGTGCATTTATCTCAAACATCAAGTCATCTGGGGGTCCTGGGTGGCCGGGAAGTTCACTTGGACCCTCTCACCAGGCACCCTGTGCCATTCTCAGAAGGTTTGCTTGCCATCCATGCACTTGCTCGGTTTTGCTTATGAACAGCTGCCTTCACTCCAGGAATCACACCCTCCCAAAATAATGGGCCAAAACAGAGACACAAGATGTGGACAAGGAGGCATTTCCTTCTCACAGCTCTCTTCCTTTATGCTAAGGAAAACCTTTCCCAGAATCCCCCGAGCATATTTTTCTCTTAGTCTCATTGGCTCAGTGGTGTCACATGACCACCCATAGCCCAATTCCTGGCAAGGAGGAGCAGGTGTACCCTGATGTTCTTAAATCCCTCAGGAGTCCTCCCGGGCAGCACATTGTTACCAGATTCACACCAGGATTCCATCAGCAAAGGAACAAGGAGGAAACGGCTTGGGATGGATAAACTGCAGTGTTGGCTACAGACAGTACAACGTTCATCCATTCTCACATTCATTTTTTCACACAGCACATATTTACTAAGCACCTACTGCGTGCTGGAAACACAGCAGCAACTGAAGCAGGAAAATAATTCTGTGCCTTCTTTGAACTTCTGCTGACTAGTTGCCATGTTCCGGCATTACAGGGGTGATTAATGAGGCTCAGTCTCTGCCTTCTTCGCTCCCATGATGTTCTTTTTTGTTGGGAGGTGGAGTCTTTGTATATAATATACGAAAGGACATATATTTCTCAAAGGGGTAAGGGGTCCTGCGTGTTTCATGGGACGGCCTCCAAGTTGAACCTCCATCCTTCCTTTTTGTAAACAGAGATAACAAGCAGCAGCTGCTCTTTCTCAAGGAGCTCTGGTGGTGCTCTGGACCCATGGAGGCCCTACTTTCTAGGCCTTTGCTGATAAGGGGAGAGCAGGGCAAGAGGCCTGTCGCCCGTGGGTCTGTGTCCTCCAGCCTCTCATTAACACCATTCACTGGATGCCTGACATGTGTCAAGTACCATGCTAGGTGTCTGGTCAGGTTTGTGACTTAATTCCCACGCAGTCCTGCAAGGGAGCCATTAGCAGCCTCAGAGATGTGACGGAACTTGATTCATGCACTAGGCAGTGCAAGTCCCTTCCTACGACACAGGAGTGCTTCCCACTTTGTGAAGTTGCTGACTGAGGAACAGAAGTAGATATGAGAGCCAAAGTGGGGGTCCCACAGACCATTTTTAGAATACATTTGCTGCCTTCAAATGGACTGAAAACTGGCCAGTGCGTGAGAGCAAGGGAGTGGAGCGTGGACGAGAGCAGCTCATCTTATGCGAGAGTTTGGTCATCTCCTGCTGCATCACAAACCACTCCAAAGCTCAGTGGCACCAGACCACCACCACAGTCATGATCTCTCTGGGCTCAGTCCTGTGGAGGGATTGGGCTCTGCTGGGCAGTTTTTCTGCTTCCACCGCTTGGGGCTCCTTAGGTGGTTGCANGGGGCGGTGCGTCTGGGCCTCTTTCACTCTCCGCATGGTCTCAGGGTCTGTCCTCGACCCTCTCCATGTGATCACTCCGGCAGGTAGCTGGACTTCTCCCATGGCAGCAAAAGCTTCCACAAAGGATTTCTAGAGAGAGGCGCCTGGGTGGCTTAGTCAGTTGAGTGCCTCACTTCAGCTCAGGTCATGATCTCATGGTTTGTGAGTTCAAGCCCTGCATCAGGCTCACTTCTGTCAGCCTGTAAGCACAGAGCCTGCTTCAGATCCTCTATCCCCTCTTCCAGCCCCTCCCTGACATGTGCTCTCACCAAAATAAATAACAAAATATATTTTAAGTGTTTCGGGATGCCTGGGTGGCTCAGTTTGTTAAGCATCCGACTTCGGCTCAGGTCAGGATCTTGTAGTTCCTGAGTTCAAGCCCCATGTCAGTCTCTGTGCTGACAGCTCAGAGCCCGGAGCTTCGGATTTTGTATCTCTCTCTCTCTCAAAAATAAACAAACAGTAAAAAAATTTAAATGAGAGTTCCAAGAGAAAGGGAGCAGAAGCTTCCGGTCTCCTATAAGGGTGAGCCCACGACTGGCATAGGCTCACTTCACGGACTGCTACTGGGGAGCACAAGTCCCAGAGCCCACCAAGACGCAGCGGGGAAGGACGGGTGAGGGCGTGAATGCGGTGTCTGGATGGCGTGGTCCCTTTTTGGGCCATCTTTGGCCCTGACATCCCCAACAGACCCGTTTGTATTGGAGCTGCAGCTCTGCTTACCAGTGGAGTGTCTGAGCCACTTGCTTAAATCTCAGACCCTTAGGGGTGCCTGGGTGGCTTAGTCGGTTGAGCGTCCGACTTTCGCTTAGGTCATGATCTCGCGGTTCGTGGGTTCGAGCCCCACGTCGGGCTCTGTGCTGACTGCCAGCTCAGAGCCTGGAGCCTGTTTCAGTCTGTGACTCCCTCTCTCTCTGACGCTCCCCTGCTCACGCTGTCTCTCTCTCTCTCTCCTAGAAATAAATAAAAACATTAAAAAAAAATTAAAAAAAAAAATCTCAGACCCTTAGTTCCCTGATCTTGAAATAGGAATTATAATACCAGTCCCATCAGGTGGCTGCAAAAGTTTAAACTATAAAGACTCCGATCACATCTGTCGTGGTGTTCAGAATAGTTCCTTGCCTTTCTTTTCCTGGGAAAGAGAGAAAAATTGGAAAGATCAGCCAATCTGATAATCAGAAATATTAATTGCTTTGGCCGGTTACGATGCACACATCTCTGGCCTGTCACTGGAAGGGGAATAGACGTCCGTGACCTAGTCTAGGATCTTCAGTGTGTTCTAGTCTGGCTGCAAAGACACGTACACAGTAACAGCTAGGTGCCCCCCTCGGCTGCTCTAGCAGGGGCACAGATAGGAAGTATCATGGGATTCCAAGGAAGGAAAGTTTGCTCAGGCTGGGGAAGGCTGGAAAAGGTGGCTTCCTGGAGGAGGGGTGCCCAGTGGAGCCCCTGAGAGTGGGATGTGTTTGGATAGGCAATGAGAAGGACCACTGTGAAAGATGGCATGGAGCTGGACTATTCTAGTGGGGGGATAGTGAGGAGGACAGGCTGGCTCTGCCAGGGACCTAATGATCTTTATAGGTGCCACTTACTGAGAGCTCCCGACATGCCAGATGTTCTTCTGAGCCTTTGGGACAGGGGAACACATGTCCTCTTCACAATACCCCTGAGCACGGGTATTCAGCCCATTTTACAGATGTCAAAAGTGACATACAGAGGAGTTAAGCAACTCGCCAGTGCCCTGGAGCTCTGAGGCCGTACTTGGAATCACGGTTTGTCTCCACTACCGCCCAGATGGGAGTAGAAAGTGGTTCAGGGATTGGATCGTGCGAGGATGTAAGAATTTGGGCTTCATACTCTAGACAGTGATCTCTCAGTCAAGAGACCATGTCCAGTGAAGGCATTAATGTGAGCACTTAGCTGTGCCGCCCAGTACAGTAGCCACAGGCAGCATGGAGCTATATGAATCTAAACATCAATTAATTACAATGAAATTAAATTCCTCCCTCATCCTAACCACATTTCGAAGGCTCCACAGACACACGTGGCTAGTGGCTACCATATTGGTAAGTGCAGACAGAACATCTCCCACCAGCAGGGAAAGTTCTACTGACAGTGCTGAGCTAGCAGGAGGATTGCTAAGATGGCATATGTATATGACCGAGGTGACAGGGGCAGCTATGGCTGCATGACAGGGTAACAATGTAAATCGGCCCATGTATGTGCTCATTCACTCATTCATTCACCTGTTTCTCAAATATGGAATGGCACCCACCCAGCGGGAGCAGTGGCACGTCCCAGGTGACACAGGAAGACCCTCCAGGGCCAAGGGGCGTGGTAAAGAGAGGCGCTGTCCACGTCTCATGAAAACGGCGACGCTGAGCCAGAAGCGTGAGGATGGCTGGGAGCTGGCCAAGTAGAGGAGCCGGGAAGAGTGGTCCCAGAAAGGGTGCAGCCCCAGAGGGACCACACAGCATGGCCACCCCATACAGCTCTAGATCATGGGCAGGGGGGTGGCTGTGGTAGGAGAGAAGCAGGAGAGGTGAGCCGGGGCCAGAGGAAAAGGGCAAGCGGGAGAGGGAGAGGGGGACGAGGCGAATGTTCACAGGCTTGGGGCCTGGAGCTGGGGTTGCTGAGAGGGACACAGGACGAAGCAGAGAGCCAGAGGAGGGCCCTAGGGGCTCCACGGAGGTGCTGTCTGGCAGGGCTCGTCCCCAAGTCAGGTCAGGTATCTCCTGGGCTTCCTCCCAAGTCATACACGTTGGCACAAGTTGGCCACGTTACATCCAGCAGCGATGCAGAGCCTGTGGGAGAGGATTCGCTTCCGGAGGGTGCGGGACTTGGTACAGAAGCACAGACGGTCTGCCCTTTGGAGGGTCTGAGGTGCTCAGCGGGCAAGCAGGAAGGCTTCATCTCCCCGCTTCCACAGGGAGAAGGAGAGGCATTCACTGATGTGCGCCCCCTCACCTGTATTTTGCACAAGCCCTACCTTCTAATTCTGGCACAGCCCTGGCAGGTACTGTTATAATCCCCCCCCCTTTTTTTTTAATCAAGGAAACAACCAAAGCTCAGTGAGGTTGTGTCCTGGGGCCACAGGCCACACAGCACGTGGCAGAGGTGGGAGATCTGAATGTGGGGTCCTCTTCCTGTATAATTTAGGGAAGGAGCAAGGAAGAGGAGGCTACCTTTCCTGAGGCCGCTTTCTCCATGGAATGTGTTGCATCCATAAAGCAGTCATGAGGTGAAGAAGCAAAACCTGAATTAAGAAAGAAAAGTTTTTGTGCTATAAAAGAATGAAAAACCAATCAACAACCTTATTTTCCAATTCTGTATCTCCTATTACAAAGTTACTGTCTAAAGTGAGTTAATATTTCCCCTTTGGAGGTAATGTCATCAAATCTACATTACACTGCAGCTTTTCAATTAAGTTGGCTTCTTTTTTTTTTTTAACTTTTTTGTAATGTTTTATTTATTTCTGAGAGAGAGAGAGAGAGAGAGACAGTGTGAACAGGGGAGGGTCAGAGAGAGAGGGAGTCACAGACTGAAACAGGCTCCAGGCTCTGAGCTGGCTGTCAGCACAGAGCCCGACGCGGGGCTCGAACCCACGAACCATGAGATCATGACCTGAGCCAAAGTCCGATGCTTAACTAACTGAGCCACCCAGGCACCCCATCCAATTAAGTTGGCTTCTAAATGGTGCCTTTAATTAGCCAGGGTGAAAAACCGAGTAGATAAAGTGGAAATCTCCGATAGCGAGTTTCCAGGGGACAAAGTCCCAGGACCAGTGGCAGCCGCCTTCCCAAGGGAGAAGGGTCAGTGGTGAGCTCCACGGCCCATCCAGAAAGCAGGATGTAGGAAGTGGAGGGAGAGCCGTGCTAGGGTTCTTGGAGGGCACACTTCACCACTGAAACTGAAGACCACAAATCACCCCATTAACATTTAGGAGAATTCATTAATTCCACAAAGTTCTACTAGAGGCAGAGACTAGCCTCATGTTTGGTATTAGAGACAGAGAGATGGGAAGTTGTAACTCCTGGACTCCATGAACTCCCAGCCTAATGAGGAAGAGAGGAAAGCAAATAATAATTATTATAATAATATGCCACGCTTGGGAGGTAGAAGGGACAGAGTGAAATGCAGAGGGCACTACTGGGAGAAAGGGGTGTGCCTTCTAACGCCGGAGTGGGAACACTTTAATTTTCTACCGTGATGTGCTCAGAGCCCGGTCAGTGAAGCTTCACAAAAATTCAATTTAAATGACAACTACCAGGTTATAGTCTAGACTGTGGTTTCTGCTTCCTAAGTAATCTTTCAGATTGTTCCTCTTTCCTCCAGCCACCCCCCTCCCAACCCCAGCTACCATCCTCACTATTGCTCACCTCTTGGGAGTAGCCTCCTCATGGCCTCCCTGCCTCCAGTCCTATCCACAATCTACCCTCCCTGCTGCCACCAGGTGACCTGGCTGAAATGCAAGCCTGATCATGTCACTCTTCTGTTTCAAATCCAGAGTTTAGCACAATGTCTGGCATGTAGTAGGTGCTCAACAGATATTTATTGAATGAAAGAATGAATGAATGAATGACACACGGCCTCACTGTGCTACATCATCATTGTATTGATTTGCTAGGGCTTCCATGACAAAAATACCACAACCTAGGTAGCTTACACAGTTCTGGATGTCAGAAGTCCAAAATCAAAGTGTCCACAGAGCCAGGTGCCTTCTGAAGTCTCTCCGGAAAATCCTTCCTAGCTACTTCTAACTTCCAGTGGTTACCAGCACACCTTGATGTTCCCTGGCCCTAGTCTCTGCCTCTTGTCACATGGACTTCTCTCTGTGTGTCTGTTTGTCTCTGTGTTCAGATTTCCTTCTTATAAAGGACACCAGTCACTGGGTCTGGACCCTCCTTCCCCCAGCATGCCTTCATCTTGATTACATCCACAAAGGCCTTATTTCCATCAAGAAGGCACATCCTCAAGCACCAAGGGTTAGGACTTCAACATGTCTTTTTGGAAGATACAAGTCAACCCACAATAGCCATTAAGCAAAAACAATTTAAAAGTAGAAACTGAAGCCCAGAATAGCTCAGTCGGTAGAGCATCAGACTTTTACTCTGAGGGTCCAGGGTTCAAGTACCTGTTTGTGCATTTGTGGCTTTGGGATGCCTGGATGGCTCAGTTGGTGAGGCGTCCAACTCTTGGTTTCGGCTCAGATCATGATCTCACAGTTCATGAGTTCTAGCCCTATGTCCAGCTCTGTGCTGACAGCGTGGATCCTGCTTGGGATTCTCTCTTACCCCCGTCCCAAGCTTATGCTTGCATTCTCTCAAAAAATAAAACAAAACAAAACTTAAAAAATAAAAATAGAAATTTAAAAGGCTATCAACAGACTAATTTTATAGCCAGATTCTTCTCATAATTTCTCTCTTATTCTCTCTCTCTCTCTCTCAAGGCTAAACCCTCCTAAACAGTGCTAACATGGAAGCAGATTAAACTCCTAGGAGGACATGGAAGATATGGCATTTAACTCCTGGAGACCGTGAGGCAGCTTCAGAGAAGAGGTTCATAGTTGAGCTATTCTTGAAAAAAGGATACAGGTGTTCAGGCAAGGGTATTAGAAGAGGCACTTTTGTAAAGAAACAGCACACGCATGACTGGTGTGACAGCTGGGGCAGACCCGAGAGGGGCGGATGATGCTGGGGGGCGTAGTTTATGCTGGTTCTGGGGCACTGACAAGAAATAAGGATTTGCTTTTATAGGGCCCCTCCCTGAGACACCCCTTCTACCGGCTCTCCCCACCCCTACCTCCACCCCATCCCCTTCTTCCTGGCTAATCTGTCAAGATCTAGTTCACCAGCCACCTTGTAGAAGCAAACAGCTTAACATTCGAGAACAACATGGAGGACTACCTCCATGTAGACTACATACACGCCTAAAAAAACAAGAGAATACCACCCGCCATCTCAATGACTGAGGCCATTATTAACTGCTCAGAGATGGTCCCCAAGTACAGAACTGAAATTGTCAGGAAAGTAGGCAAGGCAGTGTTCAGCTGTGTGAGCATTTTTCTCAGGATTTGATCTGGCAGCCGGAGTCCTCAAGCGAGATCAGCAGCATGAAGAACCAAGATAATCCATCCGGTTTAAATAGACGCTGAACCCATAAGCAAGAATCATGAAGATGTTTGTGCCCTATGGGTCCAGGCCTCCCAGTCTTGGGGATAGACCTAAGGTTGGGGTCTCCCAGAAGCACAAGCCAAGACGAGGATTGAAGTGCCAGTGATTTATTTGGGAGGCGAATCCAGGAAATGCCAGCAAGGGCACGGGGAAGTGACACAGGGAGGGAAGACATTGACAGTGCATTTATCTAGGCTGTTACCACCATAGGCTCAGTCTGGCTGCTGGGCTGCTGGGCTGTGGGATGGTGTAAGTGTCCTTTAGAGTTATCTTGAGGAATCTGGGTGATGGACCCCCCCCCCAAGCCTGGCCAATCAAGGGTGAGAGTTTCTCCCTAGAGGCATGAACTGCCAGGCACTTCCATCCTGCCCCTCATGTGCAGGGAAAGGCAAGGAGTTATTACAGGTGCTTGCATTTAAAAGCCTTACATGGTAAATGTGAGTGGTTAAGATGGGCCTGTGATAATGCCTGCTGCAACCTTCAGGAGGTTAAGTCAGCTCAGGCTAAATGTTAAGTGCAAGATGATGTTCGTAGCAGTGTTGACTGAATTGCAAAACTGAACACATAACCAAGAGCTGACAAAAACCACACAAACTAGTACTGTGGGAATGGTTTAGCAAATATCTATTCAGGGAAAGGAAGCACAGCCTTCACCATGCCAATTCCAAAGCCCTTTAGCAGCATGGAAAAGGCCTAGCATCTAAAACTAAGTGGGAAATGTAATACGAACTAATTACACTCATGCTATGGTGGTGTCTGGGTAAACATCTATCTCCATGGCAAGAAGAATTTCAAGGAACCACAAAGAAATGAAAATGCATTGGGGTGAGGGAACCATGAGAATTCTTTTGCTAGGTTGTCTTTTTAATGTTTATTTATTTTTGAGAAAGAGAGCATGAGTGGGGGAGGGGCAGAAAGAGACGGAGACACAGAATCTGAAACAGGCTCCAGGCTCTGAGCTGTCAGCACAGAGCCTGACGAGGGACTTGAACCCACGAACCGTGAGATCATGACCTGAGCCGAAGTCAGACACTTAACCAACTGAGCCACCCAGGCGCCCCACTATGTTGTCGTTTTAGTTGAATGGAGGGCAAAGATTCAATTCAATTTATGACCAATGAAAACACCAATTCATATAAAGCGATGTGCTCCCCCCTCCCCTGCCCCCAATTCCTGCATGCCCTCCCAAATAAATTGCTTGCTCTTGAATTCTTGGCTTGGTGAGCTTCTGGGGAAACCCAAACTAAAACAGAAAGACTCCCAGGACTGGGATGACAGAGCCACAGGGTGTGAACATCTCTATGTTTCTCAAGACCTCAAGGACTTGGACTCAAGGCCTCATTTAAACCAAATTTGCTCTCTCTTTTCATTTGCTGGCCCCCAAAATCAGTTTAGAGGCTCAGGCAACTGAATCAGATCACTGGAAACAGGCTCTCATGGGTCCAGCCATGTCCTGCTTTCTTTCTTCACATACACAGATGTTTAAAGCACATGGGAGCTGATATCACCAAGATGAATTCTGTGCCCAGGGGTCTGCAATTTGTCAGAACATAAAGAACTCAAAAGTGGAATTCAGCCTGCACATTTGCATTCATTATCAAAAGTCCCAAGCACGTTCCGTGAGGGACATAAATTAAGCCCTTTACCCAGGAGATACCTTATCGCTACATGAAGGCTTCCAGAGAGTTTTCTAATAGAAGCCATTAGAAGCTTGGCCCCTAGAGATAAGAGACCAATGTTCACTGTGTTCCTGCCGGTGACTCAGCAATGACTCGAGACCTGCCCTGGGCTCCGTCTGGCAGGGCTACTCCAGAGGGCTTGGAAGGGCTTCTGGGAAAGGGATGGGGGCCATGGGTCAGTCCCAGTGTTGGTTTGAAAACTGGCCTCTGTACACAGGGAGAGACGGAAGAAAAAGCAGATCCCTGCAGATTGGTAGGTGGCAGTTAAGAGAACTTAACACTCAAGCCTGTCTTGGGTGCTACAAGACAAGAAGCTCTCTGTACTTGCTGCCAAGTCTCAAAAGTTTATATAGAGGCTTTAACTGCATCCAGTCCTGCATACTGTCCAGATGATTTCAACACCACTTCACTATCTCAAGGCTGTGTCCTTGGGACAGCTTCTGGGAGCAGGGAAGGCAAACAGAATGCACGTTCTAAGGACGGGGCAGGGATGAGATGCTTCCAATTGCCTGGGTCCCATTCATGGGTCAACTAGAAGTCATAGCCTCTCAACCTACCCCAACACGCAAGTTCATGGGAGATGGGGCCAGGCTGGCAAATGTTCATTGAGTCCTACTGTGTGCCAGTCATGGGATGAACAGAGATTAAGAGATATTATCCCTTTCCTGCAAGAAACTCATAGAATAAAACAAGCTAAATGTCCATCAACAGGTGAATGGATAAGCAAATTGTGGTGTATCCATACACGAGGCATTATTTAGCTATAAAAAGGAATGAAGTACTAGTAACACACACTCCAATGTGGATGACCCTTGAAAACATGCTGAGTGAAAGAAGCTACTGAATGAAAGAAGCTAGACACAAAAGGTCACATATTATACAATTCCATTTATAGGAAATGTCCAGAATCTGTAAATCCATAGAGACAGAAAATAGTGCTTGCCAAGGACTGGGAGAGAAGGGAATGGAGAGGAAAAAAAAGATGAATTCTGTCACAACAGGTGAATAATTTAAAGCCAGACATTAGGCACCCATGTTCTCTAAAGGCTCTGGCCACACTGCTGCAAGAAACTATTTGCCTAATGCCTACTTTGAAGGTTCTAGAGTTCTGCCACATTGCAAAGGCCCCTCTCCATCCTTGAATCACTAACTTCTTATGCAAACCCATCCCCCAGCATTGTGCTTCATTGTAATAATATAAACCATACCCTGGCGTCTCCTCTGTCCCAACCCAAATGGCCCATACAGGTATTTTCCTAAAGTGAAAGAGCTCCCAAGAAGAACTCTGGTGTTAGCAGTTAAAACAATTTTTCCCACCAATGAGGCAACTTAGTAATTTTGTCAAACACTGTTAATTTTGAAAGTTGTCATGAACAACAAACATTCCTCAGCAAACAAGGAGCTAAGGTGAGGAACATATTAGTTCTGGAAAACTTTTAATTCAGCAGTTATTCTATAAACTTTTATTGAGTACCCAAAAAGGGGGGAAGGGATGAGGTTGTGGAATAGAGTAATGGTCTGTGCTACAAGATGGATGAGCCTTGAAGACACTGGGCCAACAGAGCCAGTCACAAAGACCACATGTTATGTGATTCTGCTTATATGAAGCGTCCAGAGTAGGCAAATCCACAGAGCCAGGAAGGAGATTAGTGGTTGTCAGGAGCTGGCGGGAGGGAGGGTTGGGAGTGAATGCCAGCCGGGCAAAGGGTTTCCTTTTGGGGTCATGAAAATGTTCTAAAATGGATCACGGTGAAGGTCGCACAACTTCATGGATGTACTACAAACCACTGACCTGCACATTTTAAATGGGTAGATTGTATGGTATATGAACCATGTCTTAAGTTTTTATCGACAAAAAAGAAAAAGGAAACTCAGAGGAGAGAGGCATATTATGTGAGGCAAGTTCTACAAAATCCGCAGAGGAACTGACGTTTGAGTGGGGTATCAAAAGTAGACTGGGCGGGACCGTGAGAAAAGGGTTCCTGGCAGAGCGAAGAGCACAGACACATGGAGGCACGAAGGAAGGTACTAGAAGGCAACTAGGATAGTTAGAAAGAGCTGTGTGTGACTTTGACCTAATGGAGGAATGATGGGCCCATGAGATTTAAAAATATGTATATATATTGAGAGAGAGAGAGAGAGAGCGCAAGCCCGACACAGGGCTCAATCCCACCACCTTGGGATCATGATCTGAGCCAAAATCAAGAGTCGGACGCTCAACCGACTGAGCCACCAGGCATCCCACCATGAGCTTTTTTAAAAAAAAGAATTTATTATTTTTGAACAGCTAAGATATTTATCACATGGTACAAGATAGAAAAGTTTCCAAAATATGGCCGATGAAACCAAAGTCTTGCTCCTTCCTCTGCCTCCTACTCACCTAGGTCCCCCGACCCCTGACCCAAGCAATCACTACTGCCAGTCTCTTGTAAGTCCTTTATGAGATATATTCTACACATACAAATAAATCTTCATAGATATTTTTGTGTAAATAGGATTGGATCATTGGGGCGCCTGGATGGCTCAGTCCACGAAGCACCTGACTCTTGATTTTAGCTCAGGTCGAGCCCCACTTCGGGTTCTGTGCTGACATCACAGAGCCTGCTTAGGATTCTCTCTGTCCTCTCTCTCGGCTCCTCCCCCTACTCACATGGATGTGTGCTCTATCTCTCAAAATAATAAATAAATTTAAAAATTTTTTTAAAAAAACAGGATTGGGCCATCAACACTATCTCATAATTTGCTTTTAATATTAGCAAAAATCTTAGATATTCTTCCAAATTTGTATATAAAGAATTTGATCATTTTTGTGTGTGGGTATGTACCACATTTTGTTGACCACTTTCTTACCAATGGACACTTTAAGTTGTTTCCAAATTTTCCTTCTTACAAAATTCTGCAATAAATAACATTATATGTATGACATTTTGTGCATCTATGAATTTATTTGTAGGTAGAATTCCTAGAAGTTGAACTGCTACATTACAGGGATTGTGCTTTTAAAATTTTGAGAGATATTGAGGTGCCTGGCTGGCTCAATCAGTATACTGATCATGTGAATCCTGATTTCAGGGTTGTAAGTTCAAGCCCCACATTCGCTATAGAGATTACTTTTAAAAAATCTTAAAAATAATAAATAAAATTTTGATAGATGTGGTCAAACTGCCCACAACGGAGGTTATAACAGTTTATACTCCCATCAGCAATGAGTGACTCTGTTTCCCCACATTTGGAGGGTGTGTTTGGAAATATGGTCAGGGGCCAATTCATACAAAGCCTTGTATACAAAGCTGAGAAGCTTGAACTTGATGCACAGACCATGGACATCCACTAGAGGGTTTAAGGCAGTGGGTGAGGATAGGCAGGTTTGAGGTTTTAAAAGCTTACTTTCATGATGATATTGAAACAATTTTGTCGGAAATTTGTATTCTCCAATAGGCATGAGTGGTAATGTGATGAACCAGAGAGAGGGAGACATATCCATTAGGATTTAAGCCCACGCTGGAGAGAATGTGATTACCATGTGGGCACAGCTCCCACTCTGGACAATAGGATTGGGGATGAGTGCTACTTGGTTCCTTTACCATCTCATCACTCCCACTTGCCTGCCATTTTTCTTTTATCACATACTTCTCACATGCTGATGGCCTCTCGTGAGACATGTGGTCCTCCAGGGTAACAGCATCAAACCAATAGCAAGGAATTTTTATCAGAAGCTAACAGTTTATCGAATGACAAGCAGACAGGTGAGATAGCGGCTTTATGTTTCTCTTGAAGACCGTTTTGCAAATCAATGGGATTTGGAACAGGCATCGAACAAAGAGCTGGGGAAAGCAAAAATGCAGACACATTCATCCTGAGCCTTTTGTCTCTTAACTAAGAGGCAGGTGCTATTATTTGACGAAAGAGAGAAGGAAAGATGGACGGCAGACAGTTGTGAGCCACCAGTATAAAAAGGACCTCAGCGCCAGCTCCATCCAGATGCTCGGGTGATAGCTGAAGAATGAAGGCAGCGGGCTTGCTACTCCTGGGCCTTGCTCTGAGGTTTAGGGCTGTGATCGCTACGCCAGAAGACGGCAGCTCTTGCTCAAAGAGCCAAGTGGCTTTCAGAGACTCTTGCTATGAATTTGTGCCTCTCAGCAACACCTTCTATGGTGCCCAGAGCTGGTGCGAGGGGCAAGGGGGCCATTTGGTCTTTATTCGTGACGAGGACACCCAGAAGTTTCTGCAGAAGCATATCTCCCAGGACAGGGAATGGTGGATTGGACTTGTAGGAAATTTGGCTCGGAATGGAACCACAGAAGGTAGGTGCTCTGAAAGCTGTATTTCAAAGGAAGCTTGTGGCTGTGATTCTCACCATTGCTTCTTTTAAAAAAAATTTTTTTTAATGCTTATTATTTTTTGAGAGAGAGAGAGTGAGAGAGCAAGTGGGGAGGGGCAGAGAGAGAGGGAGACACAGAATCCAAAGCAGGCTCCAGGCTCTGAGCTGTCAGCACAGAGCCCGACGTGGGGCTCAAACTCACAAACTGCGAGATCACGACCTGAGTTGAAGTTGGACGCTGAACCAACTGAGCCAACCAGGTGCCCCTCTCACCGTTGCCTCTTAATCCAGAACCTCATAGAACAATGTAATATATCCTAATTCTCATGGTAAGGACACCCTCTGCTTTTGTGGATCAAAGGAAATAATTCATGTACAGAATCTCGCACAGAATTTGACACATAGCCAACACTCTGAAAATATCCATTTGTTTGAATGTGTCTAATAATACTAGCTATAGCTTCTTCAGTTCTTGCTAGAATAGTGCCAGCACTATTCTTAGTACTTCTTGCCCATTATCACTCCAAATCCCTACAATAACCAGTGAGATGATATTGTTGCTTCTGTTGTATAGATGTGGGAACAGAGTCTCAGGAAATAATTACTAAGCTATTTTCAAAGCACTTCCACATGCCTTTCTCCATTTCTTATGAGAGTAAAGCACGTTAAGAGCTTGGCTCCGCCCCATTCACAGTAGATGGTCTCGTTTTAATGGTCCGCCTAGAAACTCTTACTTACCTTTTACTCTGTGAGGGCTCCTTCCTCCAACCCCAGCATGGTCCGCTGAGTCCTCTATGCACCGTAGAGCCTTGCCCACACCCCTGGGAGGGTACTTTTGGTATGACTTTCAATTTTTAGGTGTCTATCTTCCTTCCTAGACAGTGAGCTTCTTTGAGGTAAGGAACCACATTCTGGCCACTCTTCTTTCCCCAGTGCCCGCACCTAGCAGAGAATGGACAAATGAACATTTATATTCAATTCTCGCACCCACCCCACGAGGTACACATTGCTACTCTTATTTTATGGATGAGGAAAATGAACTCCAGGGGGAGAAAACTGTTTGCCCAAGAGAACGCTGCGAGAGGACTCTCTTGAGTCAGAGTCCTGCCACATGACATTGCCCTGAGGAAGCCACTGGGTTTTAGAAATGCGTAACTTGGTCTGGGCTAAGCACTTATTACCAGAGTGGATGGAAAGGCTTAATTAGGGAGCAGCTGGGAAACACTCATAGCCACAGGATTTTAATTCTGAAATGCATTTTCAGGCAATATCTATTGAATGGTTTCTTGATTTGTAGATGTAGCAATTGTGGATTTCTGTTTATTGAACATCCCTTCCTATCCACTGAAAGCAGTTGTGTCTATTTGAAATCACCAAGGGATACCACATGGCTCATTTTACAGAAAATGAGGTAGATCAGTGTAGACTGAGATGTAACAACCCCCAATATTTAATGCTATTTAAGAAGGAGCAGGATATCGTGTGGAGTATGATGGCATTTGTATAAATTGATTTCAGGCACTCATGGATGCTGACATATAGATAAAATCCACTCTAGAACAATTCACAAGACATAATAGTAATGGGAGTAACCCATAGGTTGGGAGCAGGGAGACGTTTTTATTTTATACGCTTTTCCACTGTAAAATTTTTTTAACCATTCATATGGATTTATTTTTAAAAATGAATAAATACACTTTTGAGTCTTTAGAGTAATTTATAGTGTTTTCTAGGTTTCAAGTGTCCTTGAAATGCCTTTGTATTACACACACACACACACACACACACACACACACACACTCACAACCTGACTTCAAGAGTCACATCAGTGTGTTCAAGGGACTGAGGAGTCCCGGAAGTAAGGAAAACTCCCATTTTAAGTGAGTGTGCCTAAATATATTTGACAAGGGACCCTGCTTCTCTATGGAACGCCTTCGAACACCCCGAGGCACACTTCTGTGCTCTTTTTTTAGACTATGGTAAGACAGAGCTGGAAGCATCATGTCCTTAATGAAACTACTTTGTTTGGGCTCCCTGACTCGGCACCCCAGTTTTTAGGTTGAATTCTTACGTCTGGGTATTGGAAGGTAACAGCTAGCAATGTCTCTTTGTTGGCATGGGAAAGAGAGGCCGTTAGCCTGTCGGCCTTAACTGAGCACCTCCCGCAGCACCAGGAGCTGAGCTGAGGTGACGCCTGTGCATAAAAAGGGTCAGAAGAATGTCTGCAAGTCCTGGTACCTGTGTTCCCATCCCAGGGCCAGGGATCTGGCTGGACACCTCAAATGTGAGCTACAGCCACTGGCGCCGAGGGGCCTCTCCTGCCCCAAACACCTGTGGTTATATCGAGAGAGACGATTCCTTTGGATGGGCGGCCTCAGACAACTGCACGCAGCCGTCTGCCTTCATCTGCGAGTTTGGTGAGCTGGCCTCTGTTGTGGGGTCTCCCTCCTTCTGTCTCTCTGTGTCCCTCCATGTGTCTCTGTTTCTCTCTACCTCTTTCCGGGTGTCCCTGGGTCTCTGTCTTTGTGTCTTCCTGTGTCCCCGTCTCTATCTCTGTCTCCACGTCTCCCGAAATGCCTACCTGTCTCTGTGTGGTGCTCTGTGTCTATTTCACCTCCCCAGCTCACATTCCCCTCTCCCTGTCCACTTACCTACTAGTCTCACCTACGTCCCTCCTTTCCTCTCAGACACCTGCATCTAGGGGCAAATGCCCAGCCCCACTTACTCTCTTTTCCCAGTCTTCCTATGAAGGAGACGTGGTTCCAGGAGGCTGTTCTCATTTGCCCTTGACTCCTGCTGCCATGGCCAGCCCGGGTCTGAGTCTCCAGCACTCACCCTCCCTGACTCCAGAACGTCCCTACACTCTGTTCTTGTGTTCTTTCTAGCTGCTGTCCATGGTTGACCCCCTTTTCGCCCTGGGGACTCCTCCCTGGGGACTCTGTCTAAGAGCCCTGGCAGGAGGGACCCATGGCCCCACACTGGTCCTGCCTGCCATGCAGGGGCCCTGGTGTAGGGGCCTGGTTTTGGAACTAAGCTGCCCCATGTTCCCCTGACTTTCAAGACAGGCTTAAGAGAAGCTTCCAGGCTTCCTGGGCTCAGCCCCCTCCCTGTCTCCAAGCCCCACAGTGAAGAACCCCAGCTCCCAGGGCCCATTCTGGATTTGGGCACTTACAGGACGCCCTGCTTCATCCCTCCCCCCACATCCCCGGTCTGGTTTTAAATAGGAGCCACATAGGGTTAACTCCTCCAGCCGGGCTGATTCTGGAAACTTGTAGCTTCAGGGACGTGTGGGTCATACAACTTCCCTCTCTTTTTATCACAGCTCCCCAGAGCTTGCCCCTTCTGCACCCCAACTTGGAGCCTGTCTCCGAACCTTTCAGCCCCAGGGCCTTGGGGCCACTGCTACAAGGTCACACTGTGAACAGCTGACACAACCAAGCAGCACCTCCAGGAACAGAGCTGTGTGCATTTACTCACAATAGAAGCACCTCTGCTGTTCGAGGCGAGGCCTCTTTATAAGAGGATTAGTGGGGCTCAGAAAGGGTAAGCTCCTTGCCCAAGACCACACAGCTGGGAAGTGACCATGATAAGACCTGAACTCATGTTTGCCTGTGGCCAGAGAGAGCCTGGAAGATGCTGGCTGCTGCTGGCTTTGGAGATGGAAGAAGGGGTCACAATCCAACAAACGCGGCTCCTCTGGAAGCAGAAAAAGGCTCAGGACAGACAGAGGCACCAGATCCCTGACACGAGCCCAGTAAGACCCATTTTGGACTTGTGACCTTTGCAACTCGAGGACGATAGATTTGTACCGTTTTCAGCCATGAGTTTGGTGGTAGTTAGTACAGACAGCAGCTGTAGGAAACTAACACAGACTTTCGGTCTCCTCCTCTACCCTGTGGTGTTCCCAGCAGGCAGACAAGCTGGAGTTTAGGTCCATAGTTTCCTTTCTGGCTGTGCTCACCTGAGCCAGGTCATTGTTTTCCAACAAACGTTCACTGAATTCACCGGTTCAAGAGCCGGGCTGGAGGCGGGGGTGGGGGTGGGGGCGGTCTCAGCACAGTGGCCCCCTGAGCCTGATGCTCCTAGAGGGGAAGATAATAGCTGAGCTTCTAGGATTGGTAGGAAGATGCACTAAAATCACTCATTCATTCAACAGATGCTTGTTTAGCATCTATGATGTGCCAGGCACTGTTTTCAGATAAGGTTCAAGTTGGTGTTTGTATAGCCCTTACTCTGCATGTATAAACTCATGGAATCCTCCTAAAGACCCTCTAGGGGTGTAGTACTGACACTCCCCTGTGCTAAGGGGCATAGAGAAGCTGAGTGATTTGCAGAGGGTCACACAGCCCACGGCTGGTGGCCTCTAAGCCCAGGCAGCCTGGCTCCAGAGCCATTCTCACGCCCACCACCATCTATCCCCCTCTCCTGTGGAGCTGGCTTCTGTGTCCCTTCATCTCAGCCTCACCCCGGACACCCCTCCACTTCCCATCAGCCAGGCACTTGCCCAGGCGTGACCATGGTCCCTCCTAAGGTGTCACCTTCCCTTTGTCACAGGTGTTGGCCAGAGCCTGGCCTGTGACGGCCTCAACGCCACCATGCACTGTGGCTCAGGGGAGGTTATCCAGATCCAGGACGCCTTCTACGGGCGCCAGACTCCCCATTATTGCGTCCAGGATGCTGCACGCCCCTCAGAACTGGAGGAAGGATGCACCTGGGTCAGCGTCAAGGACGAAGTGGCAGGTAGGACCCAAGGACAGCTCTGGCTGCGGGGGCAGGGCACTTCCTGGGGCCCCGTACCCAGAAAAGGGTTCTGGAAGGCTTCCTTGGGCCTCCAGCATTAGGAAGATGGGTCAGCCTCTGCCCACAGCACCATGCAGGGAAGGGAGGGGGCCATGGCTTGCCTCCTCACTGGGTGCCACACCCACCTCGGCAGGCAGGGGGGCATTCTGCCCCTGAGTCCACTTGGTCACAAGCAATACTACTTGCTTTTTTTTTTTTTTTAATGTTTCTTTTATTTGTGAGTGTGTGTGTGTGTGTGTGAGAGAGAGAGAGAGAGAAAGAGAGAATGAGTGGGAAAGGGGGACAGAGAGAGGTGAACAGAGGATGTGAAGCAGGCTCTGCACTGATAGCAGAGGGCCCGATGTGGAGCTCGAACTTATGAACCGTGATATCATGACCTAAGCTGGAGTTAGATCTTTAACCAACTGAGCCACCCAAGTGCCCTACTTTCTTTAAAAAAAAAAAAAGTTTCTTTCTTTCTTTTTTTTTTTTTTTTTGAGAAAGAGAGCGAGAGCACGCACATGAGCAGGGGAGGGGCAGAGAGAAGGGGGAGACAAAGAATCCCAAGCAGGCTCTTCACCGTCAAGGCAGAGCCCAACTAGAGACTCGAACTCATGAACCATGAGATCATGACCTGAGCGGAAATCAAGAATCAGATGTTTGACTGAGGCCCCCAGGTACCCTGCTTTCTTTTTTTAATTTAATGTTTAAAAATTTCTAAATACTCCAAACATATAGACAATAAAAGCATTTTGGGGAGGTTGGGTGGCTCAGTTGGTTGAGCACCCTGCTCTTGGTTTCAGCTCTGGTCATGATCTCATGGCTCGTGGGTTCGAGCCCTGCATTAGACTCTGTGCTTGAGATTCTTTCTCTCTGCTCCTACCCCATTCACACACACGTGTGTGTGCGCGCTCTCTCTCTCTCAAAATAAATAAATAAACTCGGAAAAATTTCAGTGAACTCCCATAGACCCACCTACCCCTTGTTGTTAAATCCTGACATTATTCCGTATTTGCTTAATGTCCCTTCATCACAGAAATGAGTATGACTTTGAATTTCGTACTATCCACTTTGATACACATACCAGTTTGTTTCATCTATTGCATAACTGTACCATAATTCTTCTTTCTCTGTTGAGAGTTGAACGGGTTGTGTGCTAATCCCTGGCTATTTTGAATAATGCTGAAACACACAGTCTTGGTGGCATCTCTTGTTCATGTGGGAGAGTTTCTCTATGGCCTTATTTTTCTGAATCAGGTGAAATCAGCCTGTGAGCTGCATTTGCCTGGTGACAAGGGTTCAGTTTCAGGAATTACAGGGGCTCCCTGCACCCTCCTGGGGGCCACAAAGGTCTTAGAAACCTGTATCATCCAGGACGTAGGGATGCCCCTCCTCTCTGCTGTGGTTATTAGTGTCGGGTCTGCAGGGTCCCAGGAAGGCAGGTGGTCTCTTGCTTCTTGGCCAAGTGAGGAGGCAGCAGTCTGTGCCCAAGCTGGGAGCTCTGGGGCCTCAGGCTGAGTCTCCCCACATACGCCTCTCAGCAATTCGCTGAGGGCCTCTGCCTCCACCCAAAGGCTTGTGAAGATTCCTGGAGGAATGCCCTGTATTCCCAGAATCTGCCAAGCAGCCTCGTGCCCCGCTTGGGGAAAATGCTGCCTCTCCCTGGGAAAGCGACTTGCCCTTCTCCCTTCCGTATCAGCCCAGCATTGTCCCTGGTCCCCTGGGAGCAGGTGTAGGGGCAGGAGATGCTGACGTCAGCCACGTGGCTCCCACTCACTCTCCCTATTGCTCTGGCATTGCTGAGGCTGTGGCCCCTCGGAGCGGGAAAGGCCTGGACTGGATGGGCTGACGAATGTGCCTCTCTCATGACGGAACTGCCCCCCACTGAGGGGACCGAGTGGGTTATTCCGCAAAGGCCCAGGTGCAAGTTTCCAAACTTGCAGCCACCTCCAGAAAGCACATTGGAGGGGAACCTTGCATCCTCTTGGGAAAGGTCAGAGGAGCAGATCTGGGCAGGATCTGGAAGGGTCTGTTTGTATCTAAGCAGCAGGCTCACTCATTCATTCGGTCAGTTGGTCAGTGAACATTCATTGAGCCTAACATCATGCCATGCTCTATCCTGGGATGAATCAAGCAGTTTGTTTTTCAAAGAGCTCACAGTCTAATGGGGAGACAGATATGAATACAAACAATCACCTAGTACTGTGCTCAACGCCACAACAGAAGAGAGCAAAGGCTCTCTTTGTATTTACTCATGCAAAACTCATTTCGTACCTGCTAGGTGCTGGGTACTGTTCTGTGTGCTGGAACTATGAGATCATGACCTGAGCTGCGGTCAGATGCCTAACCAACTGAGCCACCCAGTTGCCCCTAGAAATTCTAAGTAAATTCTTAAGCTGACCTCTACACCCACTGAATCAGAAGTGCTGGGGTTGGGGCCTGGAAATCTCTGTCTTCCAAAGCCTTCCAGAAGATTCTGGCATATTCTAAGATTTGAGAACCGCTGTGCTGGCCCCTGAGCAGCTTGAGGGAAAGAATCCTACTTCTTTCTCCCCCTAGGACCTAGTCCCCTGCCTGGTCTTCTGTGGACACCAGCAGAGATTTGTTGGGCAGAAGGTGGGTGAATGAATGAATGAATGAATGAGAGGTCATTCATCTCTGACTGAACCTGTCCCTTTCTGTCCTTCCTGCTATTCCTGCTTCTTCTGGGATTCGGGCACTTCCCAGGTCAGTGCCAGGGGCTGCAGGTGTGCCAGGTGGCCGCAGATGGGACCTACTTCAGAGACCTGTGCCCCACCCAGGGCAGCTACCTGTGGGTGCAGTACCAGTGCCAGGAAGGTGAGTTTCCAGCTTGCCTGGACATGGGAATTCCCTGATTTCCACACCAGGTGCAGCCCCACTTGGAGCAGAGGGAGCGGACACTCCTGGGTGCCGATCTGTGTACTAAAACTTCCTCAGTCCCCCCTCATGCCCTGCAGCCTGGCCTCCTCACCTGACTTAGCTTCTTGGGGTAAAGAGTTTGAGACTCCGGTTGCAGAAATGAACTGTCAAGCCAGAAATTAAATTTCCTGGAAAACCCGACAAACACATCAGACAAGACCAACATTGCTTGATGGAACAAAGTCAAAAGATCTCATTCCCACACCCCATACCCACCTTGACCACCGCCCTTCCTGTAAACTGCATTTTAGATTATGCATAGACTTTTAAAAACTCGAAAGTCACAAAAATAGCCTGTATAACCACAATTTATAAAAGTTTTATAAATCAAGAAAGAATTCCTCCCTTCAATTCTCCAGTCCTACTCATAAGGAAACCACTGTTAAGTGTTTAGTGTTAAGTCCTTTCCTGCTCTTTATTTTTTTAATGTTTGTTTGTTTGTTTGTTTGTTTATGAGAGAGAGAGAATGAGTGGGTAAGGGGCAGAGAAAGAGGGAGAGAGAGAATCCCAAGCAGGCTCCGAGCTGTCAGCACAGAGCCAAACACAGGACTCTATCTCCTGAACCATGCGATCATGACCTGAGCTGAGCTAAGAGTTGGACCTTTAAGTGACTGAGCCACCCAGGGGCCCTACTTCCTTGCTTTCTAAACTCTTTTCAGACATGGCTGTATATACGTAAATTAAAATCATGTTAAATATATTAGTTTACAGCTCAATTTTTTTTTTTTACTTAATAATATATTCTGGACATCTCTCCAAGTCACGATCTATTCTTTTAATGACTGCATAGTGTCCCATCATAAGATTATGTCAAAATTTATTGAAGCAGCCCCCTGTTGATGGACATTTAGGCTGTTTCTGATCTTCTGCTGTTAGGTATCACTTTGCACTCATTCTCGTGCATGTATCTTGACAAGTGCTGGATTCTGCTCAGAGGAGAGGTCTCTGGGTCACAGGGTATGTGCACTTTAAATGCTCACAGAAATTGCCAAATTACACTCCGAAGTGGCCGCACTGATCTGCACGCCTACTAACAGCATATCAGAGCACTGCGTTCCCCTAAGGCAACATTCTGCCATCGTCCAGGGAATCGGTCACGACACACCTCCCACGGAGGACATGAGTGATGGTGCAGGGAGCTCTGAAGGGAAAGAGCGAGTCAGGGAATGCTGGGGGCCCCAGGGGCAATCCAGGAGAGCAGGGTCTGTGAGGCGGGACACTGCACAGAGAAGACAAGTTCTACCGGTGCCGTCAGTGTCCTGGGCGCGCTGGGGCGGAGTGAGAGGGAGCAGGATGTCTTCGTTCTGTTTTCTGGGAAGGAGAGGCCACGTGTTTTGGCAGCGCTTTCCATTTGGTGGTTTTGCTAATGGACAAAGGGTGCCCTTTGGAGATCTGCCCGTCGCAGTGTGGCCGTCACTGGACAAATGCATCACTTAGGCCAGAGGGTGTATTGAGTCTGGTGACCCCGGACCAAATTTTCTGCACTGATTTCGATTTCAAATATCCTGCCCCTTGGGAACCGGTGTGCTCTGATCAGTGTTTCTGATTTGTAAAGGGAGAGACCCTAGCCAGCAGTCCCCGACCCCATGCCTCCTGCCACAGTGCCCAGAAAGCCCCTGCTGCTGCCTGAGTTTCCTCAGGCGGCTGTGAATCGGGACCACGAAGGCTTTCCGACTAGCTCAGAAAAAGGCCTTTTCATGTGCATTCAGCTTCTTTTCTCTTTTTTCTTCTCCATTTGTGCTCAGAAACTGAAAGAATCTGTGGCACAAATTAATTAGCCTGGGGCTGCATAAAGCCCCAGCAAGTTCTATGCCCCTCCCTGTCCTCCATGCCAGTTTTGAAAGCTCAGGTTTTGTAAAATAATGTGCACTAAATGCCTCACAATGAATCCTTGGCCACCTTAGCCAAGGAGATCTTTCTAAAGGTGATTTGCCTTTTTGTCTTTTTAAACATGATGAAATACATTTAGACAATCAACAGAATCCTGGTTAAATAAATTAGAAGACACTGTGTAGCTATTGAAAAGAACAAGGCAGCTTTGAGTTCATACAGAACTATCTCCAAGATATACTAGGTGGAAGGAAAAAAAAAGGGAAAGTGCCAAATAGTGAGCACAGTGTGCACCATTTGTAAGAACAGAAAAGTATGTGTGTGCTTGGAATGTGTAGGTATCCCTGGAAGGTGATCCGGGATATTGGTAACAATGACTGACTCTGGGGACACAGAAGAATGACAGGGGAGGGAGGCTTTCTTCTCATGCCCTTTATACATTTCAAATTCTGTACCTTAGTCATGTGTTACCTATGAATGAAAGATAAAATTCAAAAGAACTTTAAAGGGGCACCTGGGTGGCTCAGTCATTTAAGCGTCCAACTTTGGCTCAGGTCATGATCTCATGGTTTGTGGGTTCAAGCCCCACGTCAGGCTCTGTGCTGACAGTTCAGAGCCTGGATCCTGCTTCGGCTTTGTGTCTCCTTCTCTCTCTCTGCCCCTCCCATGCCTCTGTCTCTCTCTGTCTCTCTGACTCTTTCTCAAAAATAAATAAGCATTAAAAAAAAGTAAAAACAAAATGAAATTTAAAACACTTTTTAAAAAGCCCCACCTAAAGATAAAAGACAGGTGGATAGAAGGGAGTATGTTTTAAACAGAGGCATGCAATTTTGCTTTGTGATGCCACACAGCATTTTCCTTTTTGATCTGTAGGCCTGCAGCTGATGGTGTCCAATGAGAGTTTCATCTTTGACAATGTCACCATCTCCTTGACATGGCTCCTCTCTCCCTACATCGGAAAACTTTCATGTATAATTAGTACAGGAGATGGCCACACTTTTGATCCCTTCTACCCTCCCAGGTAAGAGGAATCTCTGAGCCTTGAGTCAGGATGTATCAGTCAGCTTCTGCTGCATAACGAAACATCCCAAAGCTTAGTAGCTTAGGATATTTATTATTCCTCATGGCTCTTTGGGTCAGCTAGATGGCTTTGCATATCTGGGCCAGCCCAGATGGGGGCGGGCGGCCTCAGAAGTCCTCACCTATATGTCTGGTGATTAGCTGAATATTGGCTAAGGGCATGCAGTGCTTACCACCCAACAGGCTAGCCTAGCCTCACTGGCATGGTGGCAGAAGGTTTCTAGCGGCAAGTGAGAACAAGGCCTACTGTGCAAACTCTTCAAATCTCTACTTGTATCACATTTTCTAATGTCTTATTGGCCAAAGTAAGTTCCATGGCCACGCCCAGGGTCTACAGGTGGAGAGAGAGACTCTACCTGTTGATGGAAGGAACGGCAGGGCCACAGTACAAAGGAGCATACATACAGGAATGGGGAGGAGTGGCAGTATGGAGGCCACGTGACCAGTCGTGAAGAGCTGGGTCCTTACGGCTTGGCTCTGTGTAGAATCTCTCCTGGGTCACTGTCCAAGGAGTTGGTAATGAGGTGAAATAGATGCTCACCTGGACATGGGAATGTGTTCTGTTGGTAAAATGATAAATAAGAATAGTAGCACTATTAATAATGGTCNGAAGAGCTGGGTCCTTACGGCTTGGCTCTGTGTAGAATCTCTCCTGGGTCACTGTCCAAGGAGTTGGTAATGAGGTGAAATAGATGCTCACCTGGACATGGGAATGTGTTCTGTTGGTAAGAATGATAAATAAGAATAGTAGCACTATTAATAATGGTTCAGCCAATGAGTGAAATAAGTCAGGCAGAGAAGGACAACTATCGTATGTTTGCATGTATAGGAGGATTAGGAGGAACTGAGCTGAGGAACGAGGGGGAGAAGGGGGGAAATGGTGGAGGAAAGGGAGAGAGGCAAACCATGAGAGACTCTTGAATGCTGACAAAAACTGAGGACTGATGGATGTGGGGGGGAGGGGGGATGGGCATGGAGGAGGGCACTTGTGGGGATGAGCACTGGGTGTTATGTGGAAACTAATTTGACAATAAACTATTTGTAAAAAAAAAAAAAAACCTCCAGCCAAGCAGCTTTCACATATAATCTCACTTAATCCACACTACAAACCCTATCGGCTAGAGCTGTACTAGCCAGCAGAATAGCCACTTACTACATAAGCTACTGGGCACTAGAAATGTGGCAGGTCTTAATTAATGTAATTAATGTAAAATACATATGAGATTTTGAAAATTTAGCCCCCACCACCAACCTCTCCTAAAAAATGTAAAGTATCTCAATAATTTTTAAAGATTGATTACATGTTGAAATGAAAGTATTTTGGATATATTGGGTTAAAGAAAATAAATTATTATTTTAAAATTTATTTATTTTACCTATTCTTACTTTTTCAACGTGGCTATTAGAACATACACACAGCTGGTGCACACTGTATTTCTATTGGTCAGTGCTGAGCTGGGTAATTATCATTTTGTTTTTATGGACAAAGCAGCTGAGGCTCAGAGAGGTACCGTGGCAGTGCCCAAGGCACACAGCTTGTGAGTGGCAATGCGGTGACGCCAGTCAGGGCTTTGTGGCATCAGATCTGAGGCTCTCAGGCCCCTGGTAGATTACACAGCATGAAGGCACTGGACTCTGCATCCTCTAGGGGAGCATAACCCACCCCACCCCTGGCCTCATGGCAGCTGAACTCAATTAATAACATTTCAAAGCCCTACCTGGGCCTCGGGTAAGCTCCGTTCTGCTCTGCTGGGTATCCCCAAAATAATCCAGAACTTCCAGATGCTCACTGGGTTGGGGGCTTCTTACAGGGGTGTTCGGTTCAACATGAATCCCCAGGGAAGTCAGGGAGGCTCGTAAGCCCTGTTCCTAACCCTACACATCTGCAGTTCCATCCTGTGGGGAGCTGGAGGCTCTGAATCCAGTCCTGTACGTGCTCAGCACTGCTGGAAGGCCTGGCTGGGGCAGCCAAGAGGGGCCAGCCCTGTCCATGGCCCAGAGCTGACCCTGTGAGTGCAGATTTCAAACTCGACAGCATTCTGAGGCCTCAGGCGCCGTGCTGTGTGCCCAGAAGCTAAGGTTCTAATCCCAGCTGCTGCTCACATGTGTGAGGTAATTTCCGATCTTGGGTTTCCATTTCCTTCCCTGTCACATTAATATTGATGGCTCTCTTGTTTCGTGGAGTAAAATGAGAAATTACACGTGAAGATGCTTTGGGAGGAAAAATGTTTAAGTGATACAAATACCCACAGCCTTCTTGTGCAGGTTTCTTACCGTTTGCGACCATGGCAACGAAAAAACAGCAAATGCTAAGCTGCACAATCGTCCAGTTCCCACATTTTATCTTAGTTATTTTTTTATAACTTTTTAATGTTTTATTTATTTCTGAGAGAGAGAGACAGCATGAGCAGGGGAGGGTCAGAGAGAGAGGGAGACACAGAATCTAAAGCAGGCTCCAGGCTCTGAGCTGTCAGCACAGAGCCAGACGCGGGGCTCGAACCCACGAACCATGAGATCATGACCTGAGCCAAAGTCGGACGCTTAACCGATTGAGCCACCCAGGTGCCCCCAGTCCCCACATTTTAAACAACTTGCATTTGGCATTTGTCGAAATCGACTGTCTGTAGCTGGGCTAAGACTTTAGTTATACAAAGACATTCCAGTAATAAACAAACAGTAGCTAAAAACTGGAGCAAATGGGACAAAATGCGAATTAGTCAACTCGGGATGGTGAGACCAAGGGTGTGTGCCATATTGCTCCCTGGATTCTCTGGGATTCATCTCTTTGATAATCTAAGAGAAACAATAATCAGTGTTTTTACATTTGCAATTCCTCTGAGCATTAACTGTAAGTGATTTTTTTTTTTTTTTGCCAGAAGAAATAGATGGTGGCATCCTCTGTCATCCCTCTTTCTCTCAAACAATCCAATTTCATCTATCTTAAAGACTTGCTGGACCTTGAAAATAGTCACCTATGTTCTTCTATCATTTTTGTTAACTTTGGGAGATCTATTTCTGATGCTTTCTTATCAGCAACAGCATCCTCAGCATTCAATCTAGAATATTAAAAATGGCATGAATTTTAAGTACCAGAAGTAACATACCTTGCATGAATGTTGCTGTGCTTTTCTTTTATGTGTTTGTACGGAATCCTACTTTTGCTTAAGTCCTTGTTAAGCTAAGACCTCAATGAGCCACTTCATCTCCACCCTAGACAGACAATATGAGCTGATGGAAGAGAATCCAATCTGAAATAGAAACAGCATAATAAAGTCAAAGATTTCTCCCTTAGATTTTTCTTGCCTTGCACTCCCGATGTCTTGTGTTCATCATATGTCAAGCTGTTTTGCTTTACTGTTTGTTGTGGGAAAGTTTCTATGTTTCTGAAACGTTATTATGTGCCTTATGGAACAATTTGCTAAGGTGAAATTTGTCCTTGTCCAGCATTGGGTAACTCAGCACCACCTACCGACAGATCTGGGAATTGCTGTCATTTTTGGGTCTTTTCAGAGCTGCCTCTACACACAGCTGAATTTGGAGGGGGGGGGCTTCCCTGGAAATCGTTAATTTGTAAGACAGCACAAACTTTAGAGGGACCTAGATGTGCACAGGATGTTGGGAGGTTCAGAGGAATTATGTGGAAAGTTAAGGTCATAAAGGACTGAAGTCTTTAGAGGAACCAGGCAGGATCTGTGGAGGTGGAGAAAGGGACATCATGGATGTGAAGGGGCGTGGCCTCGTCAGGTAACTGCGAGTACCACCTCTTTACACCGGGAGTTCAGGCGTTGTGGGGAAAATGAAAGATGATGCTGAAAAACTCAGAAGGGGTCTGCTCATGAAGAGCTGTGATGCTCACCAGTTAGGAGAAATTGTTTTTAGGAGAATATGTAGGTTGGGTACCAGGAAACTAATTTGGGGTGGAGCAGGTTTCCTGAGTCGGGGAGGGTTCCAAGATGGAGCAAGGGTAGAAGGTGGACTGGGATGTGCTAGCAACACAGGCCCTTCCCACCCCCACAGAGAACTCTAGAGCTGGGACCTGACCTGACTGAGGCAGGAGAGTACAACCTCTGTGCTCTAGCATTGAGTGGCCATCAGATGCCACATGGCACCTTGGGGGAGGCTGCTCCCTTTGGTCAAGGGGAAGTCCTGGAGATGGATTCAGCTGCGAGCCCTAGGCCACTAACACACCAGAGTGCTGGGGGAGGCAGACCTCGGTCTTGAAGGGCAGAATCTGGGTGACTCCCATTCGCTGCAGAGGATATTTAAGAATCTTTAAGCCATTCGGCTATATGATCTATGATTGTTACTATTGTTCCAAGAGTTACTAACAGTCACTGGGTAATTTTAAGAGCTAAATGGGACTACAAAGAAGAAAATAATTGGCACAGAATTGATTCTTAAAAATGGGTAATTGTTGCCATTACTATTACAGAAGTATACATTACTTTTATATTTAAGACTATATTTATGCTAAGTGGCATAAATCCCATCCTATTATACATACACACACACACACACACACACACACAATACCCCACAATATTTGAGTCTATCACATGCCAGGTACCTACTCAGCCACGGTCTCATTTAAACCTTACAACAACCCAGCCAGGAATGGCTCCTACCTCGTTGTATGCACAAGAGCGCCGAGATTCAGACTGGTTGAGTCAATAGGTTATGCAGGTGACTGATTGAGCCAGCAGACCTTCCTTCCAGCTTCCTACCCTTTCCATCCATCCCATCACACTGCCCAATTTGGTCAGGTGGCTTTATCCACCAAGCTGGCTAGCAACTTGTGAGTGACATGAACAAAATGGTACAGACCTTGGTATTCTTAACAATTGGACATAATGAGCAAAGAGTAAAAAATGTGAGCTCTCTTCTCCATTTTCTTTCTTTTTAAAGAAAAGCCACATCCCATTCATGTACACTATCAAAGCAGCATGTATAAATCAGTGAGTAGCAGTGTCTTCAACTAATTCTTAAACTTTTTATTGGAGCATAAGATATGTACAAAAAACTGCACAAAAAAGATACAGCTCAGTTAATTTCTACACAGTGAACACATCCATGTAACCAGCATTCAGTCAAGAAACAAAACGGGAACATTCTCCCAGGAATCCTCCCTGGGGCCCCAAGGCTACCAATTTCTACCACTGTCGATCAGTGCAACCTGTTTGAAACTTCTATAAATGGAATCATAAATTGTATTCTCTTTTGTGTCTGACTTCTGCTCAATAGTATATTTTTTGAAATCTATCCATATTGTTGTATATAATTGTGATTTCTTTTTTCTCATTCCTGTAGAACATTCCATCAGATGGATATTCCTCACTTTACTTACCCCTTTCTAGTGCTGGTAGGACTTTGGGTGGTTTCCCACTTGGACAATTGCCAACTGCGCAGCTCTGAACATTTGAGCACAGGTCTTTGGTGCACTGTGTACACATTTTTGTTGGGTTTGCACCCAGGAATGGAATTGCTGGCTCATAGGATCGTCACAAAATGTTAAGTTGTTGCGTCCATTGCTTTGTTCTCTGAGCAGATCTTCCTTTGTTGGCAGCAGTTTCTAAAAGCACTTTGCGCTCTTCTCCCTCCAGTGAGATCCCTGGGAGACAAATCAGGAAAAGTCCGTTTCTCTGCCTTTTAGTCCTGAGCACTTTCAGTTGGCACCAGAGCTCAAGGAATGGAATGAATCGCTTCTTCCAGGCAGATCCCTGAAAAACAGCTCAGATTTTGCTATTCAAAACCATCCTTCCCATTTCTCTAAAGAGTTAGTGTTTTCTTGTCCTGAAATCCACATAGTCTGATATTTGTAGAGCCTACTCCAGTGTTCTTTTGATTAGTGTTTGCTGGTGAAAGTTCTATACTTTTACTTTTAACTTATCCATGTCATTATATTTATTGAAAATTTTTAAACTTTCTTTTGAGAGTGAGGGTGACTGCGTGAGCAGGGGAGGGGCAGAGAGAAAGGGGGAGAGAGAGAATCCCAAGCAGGCTTGTGCTGTCAGCAGACCCAGCCTGATACACGGCTTGATCCCACAAACTGTGAGGTCATGACCTGAGCAGAAACCAAGAGTTGGCTGCTTAACTGAGACACCCAGGCACCCCTTTATCATTATGTTTAAAGTGGGCTTCTGGTCGACAGTCTACGGTTGAGACTTTTTTTTTTAAATCCCATCTAGTACAATAATTGCTGTGTTTAGACCATTTATAAGTAATGTAACTATGGATATAGTTAGATTTAGGTCTACTATTTTGTTGTTTTCTGTTTGCCCCTCTGTTTATTTTCTCTCTGTTCTTCTCCTTTCTTGCCCTCTTTTGGATTATTTGACTATTTTTAGCGTTCCATTTTAACATATCTATTAGCTTTTTTGGTTATAGCTCTTTTTATTACTTTTTTAGTAGTTGCTTCAGGGACTACAATATACATATCCAACCTTTCACAGTCTATATGGAGTTAATATTTTGCTTCACTAAAATGTTGAAGCTTTACTGGCATATAGGTCCCTTTGCCCACCCTCCTCTATATTATGATTGTCCTATGTACGACATTTACACACATCGAAAGCCTCTTTATTTATTTTTGAGAGAGAGGGTGAGAGAGAGGGCGCACACCAGTGGTGGAGGGGCAGAGAGAGGGAGACACAGAATCCAAAAACAGGATCCAGGCTCTGAACTGTCAGCACAGAGCCCAATGAGGGGCTCAAACCCACGAACTGTGGGATCATGATCTGAGCTGAAGTCAGATGCTTAATTGACTTGAGCCACCCAGGCACCCTGAAAATCCCTTTCAACAGTCATACACACTTAAAGAACTTAAGAGAACAAAAATAGTCTATGCATTTACCAAACTATTTACCATTACTTGTGCTCTCCTGTCATCCCTGAAATTCAAAGTTTCCCTCTGGTATCATTTCTTTTCTGCTGGAGAAACTCCCTTAAACATTTGTTTTATAGTAGATTTTTTGACAAATTCTCTTAGAGGATTTCTTTATTCCTGAGACTGTCTTTATTTTGCTTCACTTCCTGAAGGACATTTTTGCTGGATACAGAATTAGGTGTTGACAATTCTTTTCTTTCAACACTTAAAGATGTTGCCACTGTCTTCTGACTGCCATGGGTTTGAGAGGAAACCTACAGTCAGTCACATGCTGTTTTCTCTACCTATAATGTGTCATTTTTTCAGGCTTATTTTGATATTTTTTTCTTTATCTTTGATTTTCAGCAGTTTGATTACTACATGTGTGAGCATGGTTTTAACTTTTCTCCTTTTGTGGGGGGGGGTCCATGGAACTTCTTTAATCTTTACATGTATATATTTTGCCAAATTGGGTAAGTTTTCACCCTTTGTTTCTTCGGTATATTTTTCTACACTGATCTCTCTCTTCTCACTGGTGCTCCCATAACACAACTGCTTTCTCTTTTGATATTGTCACAAAAATTGGTGATGCTCTACTCTTTTAAAAATTTAATATTTTATTAATATGTCAATTTATTTCATCTTTTCTTCAGCTTGGATACTTTCTCTTGCTCGTTTTTCAAGTTCACTGGCTTTCCTCTGTCATCACTATTCTGCTATTGCAAGCATCCAGTGAATTTTTTATTTCAGATAGTTTATTTCTAAAATTTCCACTTTTTAAAAAATAGTTTCTGTTTCTCTGCTTAGAATGTCTGGCTTTCTGTTCATTTAAAGAGGGTTTACTTTTATGTTATGGAGCATGGCTGATAATTCAAGTCTGTCTGATAATTCCAACCCCTGAGTCACCCTAAAGCTGACATCTATTATGTTTTCCCTTGAGATTGTGTCAAATTGTCCTCATTCTTTGTATATCATCAAGCAATTTTGGATTATATGCTGGACATTTTGATAGTAGGTTCTGAGACTCTGGATCCTGTTAAAATCCTCTGGAAAATAGATTTTTGTTTTGTTTTAGCAGGCAACCCACTTGGTTAGGTTCAGACCACACTTTATGATTTGCCTTCTGTGGGTAGTGGGTCCCACGTAGGTGCTGTTTCCAAACGTGTGTGGGTTGGCCCTACTCATGGGCCACTCAGGGTGGTTTAATGTTGTAGTTTGATTCACACAAAGCCTTGGCTGTGTGTCTGTGGGTCTGCTTTGCACGTGCATAATGTGTGGGTGAGCTCATAGTCTGTGCTGGGTTGTTCATGGAAGTGGGGGCTCCTCCTCTCCAGATCTCTCCTTTTCAGGGTCTCCCTCACAATCTCCAGCTCCCACACATCTCTCTTCATGGCTCCTCTAGATAGAAAGATGGGTTTTCTCTTGGGAATCAGGTATCTGTATCACCCTATAGAGTCAATGCAGCTCCAAGAGAGAGGGCAGTGTGGGGCAGGGCCAAGAGAGAAAAAAAGAGAAACGACACAAAACAAAACCAGGTATTTTTTCTGTGCTCTCAGGCTCACTGGGTCCCTTCTCCTGGGTCTCTTGGCTGAACAGAGGGGATTTCTCTTGGAGTTTTTGTTTTCTTCATTCATTGTGCAGTTTCATGACTGAGGCTACCCTAGGGACAAAGCCAAGTTATAAAGGAAATTAAAAATGAAAAAAGACACAAAACAGGAAAATCCCATCTTTATGGATAATTCTTGAAGTTTGGACTTTCCTCCCCAATCTGTCTGCTGTTGTTTACTTTTCATAGTCCTCAGGAAATTTCTTTTTGAATTGTGCCCAGGTTTTAAGTTGTAATCAATGGAAGAGATAGTGGTGGGTTTACTCCTCTTGGCCAGCACCAAAAATCTGGTTTTCAAGCTTTTTCACAAATATGCTCATTTGTCAAATATTTCTCAGCATGCACTCTATGCTAGGTGCTATGTTGGGTGCCAGGTTGATAATGGAGATCTAGACAGACACCGTCTGTGCTGACGACCTGGCAGAGAAGAATGACAGTGACAGAGCAAGCACACAGGAATGAGTGTCACCCAGGAGAAGCAGTGAAGCTATAGCATTGCCTTTATTGGGAACCTAAGGAGGGCTTCCCTGAGGAGGTGATGTTTAAGTTGAGCACCAAAGCAGCAGCATGAGTGTGAGCAGAGGGATGAGGCAAGAGCGTTCCCAGCAAAGACACCAGCAACAGCACACCTGCGGGCCTTGAGGCAGTCAGAAGGTGGTACATTCCAGAAACTGAAAAGAGGTCTGAGCAGACATACAGTTGGAGGGGTGTGGCAGAAGATGGGGGTGAGGCCAGGAAGGGAGGTTATGTGGGTCTGTACAGGCCATGTTAAAGATTTTCAATTAGTTCCCTCAGGAAAATGAGAAGCTAAACATCTACCATTCTGATACATTTGGAATATGATCCCATTTTATAGGTGGGGAAAATAAGGCTCAGAAAGGTAGGCTGGGGCATAGTATTTTACAGATGAGAGGAGATTTACATGAGCCACAGAGGAAATAAATAGCAGAAAAAGGATTTGTAACCAAATATTTGTCTCCCCGATTGGTCACTGCTATTTCTTCCACTCCCACCTGCTCTAGACATCTCAACATGACCTTTGTGAACATCAAGAACTTTGACATGTAGCATCTCTTTCTTCATCTGTTTATCTTTGCGGGGCGGGGGAGGTGCAAGGTCGGTGAGTGCATATGTGCACACATGTGTGTGAATGCATGTGTTTGTGTGTCCCCAACATTGCTAACACTGACTATTGCTGGCAGTTTATCCAGCAACGTGATCCACCAGTTCACAGCCCCTGGGGAATATACTGTGTTTGCCGAGTGCACAACCAGTGAGTGGCATGTGATGGCTCAGAAGCATGTGACAATCCGAGACAAGATGGAAAGGCTCAGTGTGACTGGGTGCTCCAGCCTGTCCATGGTGGGAGCCAGCCCTCTCTGCCGTGCCATCTTCGGAGAACCACTGTGGATTCAGGTGGTACTTGATGGAGGTGAGTCTACAGAAATGGTCAAGGTCAAAGCAAACTTGATTTTCCCCAGATCTATCCATCCACCTCCCAGACTTTAATAAATACTAACAGCACTCATGTATCCAGTTAGCTTTTTAGCTATTCAATTTATTTAGCACCTAGTATGTGCTCGGAACTGATCTGAGTGCTTTATATGTCCTAGCCCCCCCCAGTAGGTACTATTATCATCTCCATTTTACAGATGAAGAAATGGAGGGAAGGTTCAGAAATTGGCTTGAAGTCACAAGGCTAGTAAGCTAAGTGAAGCTCTATGTCTTCCGGATGCCCTTCTTTACCACACTCCCGTCAGAACGAAATTTCCAAGTCACTCCTTGTTGGGAAACTTGAATAGGATGGGGAGAGCTACCAGCTGGGCCTGTGCCCATGCCAGTGTGGCCAGCGTTGACCAGCTTGGCACAAACATGCTGCCCCCAGTCAGGACTGCTGTGGAGCCACACACACTATGACAGCCATAGCAGCTGTTATGGCTGGTGTCTCTTCTGATTGGTCAGTTTCTTTTCTGATTGGTCACAGAGGCCATTCTGATTAGTCAAAGTGTCCTTTCTGATTGGTCACAGCATCTGTTCTGATTGGTCACAGTGTTAGTTCTGATTTATCAGAACATCCATCCTATTTGGTTGGGACCCGTGTACTTTGAGTTGTTAAACATGCTGAGTATCCTCCCTTTTCTCAGTGGAGACCCTACCAACTAAGACCCATCCGCATCTGGGGCACCATCTTTCTTCCAGGCACGGGTCCTGTTTGAGATCTGGACAGAAGCCTGTTGGGGTAAACTGCGTGGCACAGAGCTGCAGAGGTGAAGACGTGGCTCAGTCTGACCTCACAGCTCCTGGAGCCTCACCCAGCAGAGATATAACGGAGCTCAAACACAGGGTCCTTTAACACACTCCTCGGGGCTCCTCTCTGTCCCGGTGCACTTGTTGGCCAAAAATGGCTCCTATGTGCACCAAGGAAACCTAGAATAATCCTTCATTTATGTTTTCATTCTACAAATATTATTGCCTACTGTTTGCCAAGTGTGGGGAGAGAGAGCAGAACCATGGGAGTCAGAGGGCACCATCATCATGGTCTTAATCATCATCATTAACTTCGTCTTCGCTCAAACAAGAAATACCCTAGCTTGGTTTTTGTTGGAAAGAATCCTAATTTGTTGGTTTAAATCAGAGTTTTAGAGTCAACCACAATATTTAGCATCCAGTTAGGACTGCCAGCCCCAACCTACAAGGGAGCCCATCTCAAGGTGAACAGGCTGAGTTGTGGTACACGGTTTCCGGTGGACCCCCTCCCCCCAGGTGGAAGGAAACGGCTTAGAACAAGGCTGGAGGCTAATTCTCATGCATAACAATCAGCCACACTTTGGGAGATGCTCCCTTTTTAGCCTTCCACCCTCCAAGGACAAACCTGTCAACAAAATGTTCTAGTTCTTGTATTTTCATTACAAACTTTTAAGTTTATGGGTGACACATGCAGAGTATAAAGCAGAATATGCAGATGAGCAGAGAGGACCCAAAAAGAAAAATCACTCATAAACCCCATACTCAGAGATCATCACTGTTAATACCTGCGGGTGGGCCTTATCCCTTCACACGTCTTCACGGCTATACTGTCTCCATGTCTATATCCCGAACCTGACCTCAGAGCTTGAGTCTCAACTATCTCAGTACAGTCTACTGCATGGTTGTTGCCAACATTCTTAAATATTTCTTACCCCACATAGGAAGAGGCGTGACTTACACGGTGCTGTCGGGGAATACAACCCTGGCTGAGTTCACCACACCAAGCGGCCTGCTACCCTACAACCTGACCCTGGACAGAGCAGCCCAGCAGAGGATGGGCCCAGGGACGCACCACCTGGAGATCCGAGCCACCAGCAACACCACTTCTGCTCCCTCCAGGAACATCACAGTCCACTTTGTGGAGCCTCTGTCAGGGCTACGGGCCTCCTGGGGTTCTGACCACTTGGAGCTTGGACAAGACCTACTGGTCAACGTCTCAGTGGCTCGTGGCACACCAGAGAGGCTGACCTTTGAAGTGACAGGACTCACTGCAACCTTCTCCCATGAAGAAGAGAGCCTTGAGGGGCCATTTGGGATTTACTCTGTGGCAGTTCCTCTTGAAGGTACTTGGGGTGGGTGGGTCCCCTCCCAAAGGTCCCTCCTCTTCCTCTCCTGACTCTGTGTGCAGGATCCTGCCAGCCTGTGTCTGTGTGTTCTGGACACAAATGTGGTTCAGAGCATCCAGCCTTGGCCACAAAATAAGAAGAGACATCTGATCTGCCCTCAGAGCTTAGAGTCACAGGGGTTCTCAACTGTGGTACTTCTGATGTTTGGGGCTGGATCATTTTTTGTTGTTGTTGCTGTTGTTGTGGGGACTGTCCTGCACACTGTAGGGTGTTTATTGCCATCCCTGGCCTCTACCCACTAGACATCAGTAGCACCAGCCTCCTACATACAGCCAGAAATGCCTCCAGACATGGCCAACTGTCCCCTGGGTGGCAAAATCTCCCCCACTGAGAACCACTGGAGGAGAGCTGGAGGATTCCAATTTTTCCATCATTTCTAGAGGAGAGTGTGGTTCGGGGGAAACTGCAGTCCATGCCCTTCAGGGAGAGAGAGATAAAAACAAGGTGGGAGAGGGAAGGACAAGAGAGGAAGTGTCACGTCATGATGCTGGCTGGAATAGAGATAGGGTGACAGACTGGCTGGCACCAAAGGAGGAGACTAGAGCAGACATTTGCATTTAATCTGGAGAGAACAGGAGTCCTTCAAAGCAAGGTGGTGAAGTCAGCAGCCAGGGATGCGATGAGGGTCACAGAGTCCCCAGCCCACCAAGCACCCTGCCTACCTTCCCACGGATCTCAGAAGTATATAAAATACTGTGCTGGTGTGGGGCTACCATGCCCTCAAGCAGCAGATTTAGCAATACAGATAGCAGGCTAAATGACACACTTGAGAAGAAAAACATTGCAACTGCGCCAGGTATCAAAGGTCCAGCTTGGAACAGGAAGAATCCAGAGTGAAATGAAATGACAGTGGAAAACATACACAGTATATAGGCTAGAATTCAAATGCAAATTAATTTTTGTCTTCTACAAAAGTCGCTTGGCAGGGGATAATAGCTAAAATCTCTAACGCCCTGTGAAGTTTTGGCTCACTCTTAGATGATAAGTAGGCTTCTCCCCACAAGAAACAGATTTGGACGCCTGCAGAGACGAAGGGGGTGAGGGGAAAGGAAAGGGCACCAGGTAGGGCAGGAAGACCCTCACTTGGCAGCCCTGGCCCGGCCCTGGCAGGCCTTGCTCCTCGGGCCCAGCAGATGTTTGCAGCTGCCTCTTGCAGCAGCTTCTGTGGGCTTTTGAGCCCCTGCTGTGTCCCTGGCTTCTGGGGGGTGGGGAGGGCAAGCCAAACATCTGGTCCTCAGAAAATTCTCGCTTTTTATTTGGCCAGCTACCAGTAGTTTTCCAAATACAAGAATGGAGCTCTTTCTTCCCTCCCATCCTCCCTCTCACTCCACTCCCTGTCACAGACTGTCCTTCAAGGGTGTGAGAAAGGAACCTGTTCATAGGGGTCCCCGATCTAAAGGAGCACATCTCCACCTTCCCCATGGTCCCCTCTGATGAGCTCCTCTCTGGGCTCGAGAAAAGAAGCTAGCACCCATACCACCTTTCCTCATGAGGCAGGAGCGGGTGGGATACACACATACCCTGAATATATCTTACAAACCCTTCTTTCCCCTCTCTGGCCCCCAATCTTTTTAAAGGCCTCTCATGTCCTTTCTTCTGCTGGAATCTCCTCTGTCATCTAATGAGCACTACTTGTCCTTTGAACTTTAGCTTTAGCCTTGCCATGAGCCACGATCAATGCAGTGACCATGTGCACATTGGCTCCCACGCCAATTCTTGCCATGGCTTGGCACCTGGTCTCCTGCAAGTGTACTAGACTATAAGGATGTTGAAGACAAAGACCACGTTTCATTCACCTCTGTGTCCTCAGAGCCTTGCACCATGCCTGGTATACAACAGGGGTCCATTAAATGCACAGAGAATGAAAGATTCAAATGCAGCTGTCAGCGGACCAGGAAGCAGAAGCTTGGGAGAGTTGTCTTGACACAAGTTAAACAACTTATGGCAACATCCATCATCCTCCACCCTTTGCATTGCAGGCACCTTTCTGGTCACGGTGACGGTGAGGAATGCCTTTTCAAACTTGAGTCTGGACATTGGAAGCATCACTGTTTCAGGCAAGGAGTTTCTGTAAGGGGCTATAAAACTTGCAACCAGCAGTCTGGGTCACTGCACTTGCTTGGGATTCGGGGAGGGACTATTCAAAACAGAGCTCTGAACACTTACCTTGCTCTGTAGATTTTAAGAATTCTCTCGTTAACTCTAAAGGGGCAGTAATGAACACAGTAAAACATTCAACCGTTCTTACAGAATTCTAAAACATCCCAAGTTTGCTGCTTTAGGTTTCAAGCAACAGGAGGCCCAACCTAGGTGGCTTTGAGTTCGGGTTGTTATTATCTCACATACTGAGAAGTTAGGAAGTAAGGGGTTCCTAGATTGGTTCAGTGGCCCAGTGTCACCAGCAAGGACTCAGGCTCAGTCTGCTATTCTGTTCTGCCATTCTCAGAGTTTCTGCTTTGTCTGTAGGGTTGTGTCTCATCAACGTTTCCCCTGTTTTCCCCTCTGCAGCAGTTGTTACTAGCGGGGAGGTTTTCCCCACAAGTCCCCAGCAGACACCATCGGGGTCATGCACCTGAGCTGTAGGGGTGCTGGGAAGCAAGTGTCCTGCACCTCCAGCTCTGTGGAGAAGTGGATTCTGGCGGCTAAGAAGGGTGGGCTAATGACTGGTGGGTAGGCAGCCAACAGTAGCTTAAAGTCACAGAGCTGAAAGTCCACAGCCCACGTGTTTGCCAGGACTCCTTGAGTAGCAAAGGACAGAAAAGCCGTTCAGAGTGGCTCAACCCAAAGGGAAATTTTATCAACTTGAAAAGGCACAGCTGGATCCAGTCACTCAATGTCGTCAGAAATCTGCCTCTCCCCATCTCTTGGTTCTATGTTGGTTTCATTCTGATTCCCTCTTCCCATCAGTAGCAAGATGGCCCTAGGCTTTGATCCTTAACCCCAGAGAAGGAGCCCCTCTTTGTTAACACTTCTAGCAGAAGTCCTGAGGCTGCCTCTTCCTGGTCCAAGCTCGGTTCATGTTCGCTCCTTGACCCAGTACTGAGACCAGGGGAAAAGTGGTATTCAGTTTGGGCAGGCCAGGGTCACATGCCCACCCGGACCACGCTGTAGGGTTGGCATCACCCAAACCAAGGACTGAGAGTGCGGGAGGGATGGTTCCTCGGGGAAAGTATCGCCTGTAAGGGCTGTTATCAAAAGAAGAGGGCACAGATGTCTGGATTGGGGGGGGACGTCCGATGCCGGGGGTATTGTCCACAGCCCTCCTTTTCCACATATAGAATTTGAGGCCCAGAGAGGTGAACTTTCCAAAAGTCACTCAGCTAAATCACAGCAGGATCAGAGGCAGCAACTGCTTTTCCTGATCTCTTCATTCAGGGTTATTGGCCCATCGTCCTTCTTAAGATTAAGAAGGGCCTCTGTCTGGCATCTTAGCTTTGCTTTGCATAATTTTATAGACCTTCAAAGTGAGAGTTCTCAGAATGAGAATTCACTGGGAGAGAGTTTTGTAAAGATCAACAGCACCCAGATCTTAATCAGGACACTAGGGCCTGATGACTCCCAAGGGTCTGCCAGTGCAGATAAAATACTTTCCTGTCTTAATCACTACACTTCAACTAGACATTAACCACATTCACATCTCAATGATTTTCAGGGCATATCAGTTGAGTGTACATTTTCCTCTTTTTTTACCTTGCTATACTAACACTCTTTATAGATGTACGTAGATTATAAAGCAATGGTATATAAGCACAGCCAGTAGTCAGCCCTCCTGGAGCCTTGAGAAATAGGGATTGCTTTTTGTTGTGGGTGAGGAACCTAACGCTCAGAAAGAATAACTAATCTGCCTGGGTTCACACAGCCAGTAAGAGGCCAACAGAAAGACCCAGAAATGCACTGTGGTGTGCAGAGGCCGGCCCCTAGCAGCTTGCCAAAGCTGGTCTGTCCATCTCTTGCTCTATATTCACTGAGGTCAGCTTGGTAGCCTGAAATCTGCCTTCATGGGAATACCGACACCACAGGAAGTAGCAAACGGTACAAATCAGGGCTCTGCACTACCCACCCTTCAACTGGTAGTTAAACATTAACAGCATACAGCTGCATGTCTATCTCTAAATCTTGTGTTTTATTTGCACTGGCAACTGCCTGCCTCTTTCTTAACAACCAAAGAGGTGTCTTCAGTCCAGTGGTGGACATGATGGTTTGGGTGTTTACCCATTTCTATGACCTGAATGTTTGCAAAATTTCCCTAACCCATTTCCCAAGACAGGTGATCTCCCCCGGGCATATGAAACACACCCTCCGACTCTGCCCTTTGGTAACCTTATAAACACCTACCAAAGTCTGACGCCTGCTCTCATTGTGTTCACAGCTCCTGCCAGTGTGCAAGAACCGTCTGGAACAAATGCCAAGGAAAAGAATGTGAGTTGTCTTGTTTTGTTCTGATTTTTAAACACTTAACCTCACAAGAAAAAGAGGTCTGAGCACTCTGCTTTAGTTTTGAATTTTGGTTTACTGGTGCTTATAGCCAGATTACTAGGAGGCATGGAGATTTCTTCCATTTGAAAAGAGATCCAGAAGGACTGAAATCACACAAAGCATGTTCTCCAACCAGAACGGCGTTACATTACAAACCAACAGTAAGATATCTGGGATATGTACATACCTTTTAGACATCTCAGAAGTCAAAGAGCACACTTAAAAAAATCAACAGGGTCAAAGAAAAAATTCACAAGGAAAAATAAAAATATTTCTGAGTGTTAATGACAATATAACCTATCCAAATTTGTAGGATGCAGCTAAAGCAGTATTCAGAGGGAAATTTATAGCTGCTAATGCTTAAATTAGAAAACAGGCCCAGGTTCCTCAGTTTTCACAGCAAGACTAAGTCCTCGACTTCTCGCTGTTGACGTTCCCCATGCATGTACTTATTCAAGAACAAAGACTGTGCATCTGCAATGTCCAAGGACCGGGTGCTAGGGACCAGGGATACAAAGGTGAATAAACAGCTGTGGCCCTTGCCTTCTTGGAGCTTAGTGGATTAGCAGTTGTGGTAAGTGTCTAACCAGAAGCAACAGGATGTAGTGACAGCAACCAACACAGGGTGGCCTAGCAAATGTGATCAGATGAGGCCTCTCTGAATCTGACATGTGACATTCAGGTGGGGACCTGAAGATAAGACAGTCAGCCATGCTGGAAAGCAGAGCAATAGTTTTCTGGGTCCACAGATATGAAGGCCCCAAGGCTAGAAGTGTCCTGAGGCCTTCTGGGGGGAGGGGAAGCATAGAGAAGATTACAGAGAGATGGACAGAGGCCCGACCACATCAGGTCTTGGGTGCCAAGACAGGGGTTTGGGTTTTATTCACAGGCCATGGGAGACCACTGAGGGTTGAGCTCTGCCATGTAGCCTCCTGCTACACCAGGCTAAGCCCTTTAGGCCTCGCTGTTTTTTTGTTTGTTTGTTTGTTTGTTTGTTTTTAATATTTTTATTTATTTCTAGGAGAGAGAGAGACAGCATGAGCAGGAGAGGGTCAGAGAGAGAGGGAGATACAGACTCAGAAACAGGCTCCAGGCTCTGAGCTGGCAGTCAGCACAGAGCCTGACGCGGGGCTCGAACCCACGAACCGCAAGATCATGACCTAAGCAAAAGTTGGACGCTTAACCGACTAAGCCACCCAGGCGCCCCAAGGCCTCGCTGTTTGATAGGTCCTGCCTGCAGTTACTCCAGGAGCACACCCTACGCCCGCCAATCCCTCCTCCTAGAACCCATGGGCTCCATTATTACCCAGCTCACCCTCATCCCTCCTCTTTCACAACAGCTCTGCGGTCTTGTCCTCTGGGGAAGCTTGCCCCAACACTGGCTGTCAGCCTTACAGAGGTCACAGCTCTGCGCTCTCCTCTGCACCAGACAAAAGAGGACACACATCACTAGCTTCTCTCACTTAATCTGCGGCAACCCAGGCATCAGATGCTACCAAGCCTTCAGAGGAGCAGATGTTCTCAACCTACTGCCTCCCTCTTACACGTTCTCATAATTCTCTGCCCCATCCCCTCTATTGTAGCAGCTAGAACTCTGCTTTAGTCATTGGTTTCTTTGTCCATCTTCCCTCCTAGACGTAAGAGCAAGGCCCCAGTCTCTAATCTTGTATCTCCAGGCATCAAGCACGAGGCCTGGCCCAGAGCAGGCTCTGGTAATAGTTGGATGCATGGTGGACGCTTAGCACTGAGCCCACGTTCGGACTAAAGTTACTTACCGTGACCCATCTCCGGAGGGGAGCCAGGCAGATCAGAGAGGGTCTGTCTCCAATCCACGCCCTATGCTGCGACTACCGTTCGCACAGACTGCTGTTGGGTAGGAGGTCGGGTACCAGTTGTGGAGGGCGTCTCACCAGCCAGCTGCTTTTTCTGCAGAGAGAGAAAAGGGACATGCAGGTGTACGTGGAGCCTGGTCAGTATGTGGATCCTTTCACGACCGTGACTCTGGGCTGGCCAGACAGGGACAAGGATTTACGCTTCCAGTGGTCATGTGGTAGGTGGCCTTAGAGCTCTGGAACTGTCCTATCTCACCACAAANTTTTTTTTTTTTTTTTTTTCCCCCACACAGGCATTACTTATGCCTGACATTTTGTGTACTTTGCATGTGCCGGAGGTTGAGAATTCCGTGGAAATGGGAGGTGGGGGGGAGCAGTGGGAAACAAAGGCCAGAGGGAGCCCTAAAGGCAGGCAACACAGAGATGCATCTAGAGAATTAACCTTAAAAGTCAATAGGCTTTATTTTCACCACAAACAACATCAGTGATAGAAACAAAACAAAACAACTCCTCCCCTTTAGGTGGGTCCCTCTGGTCGCTCCCTTGCCCTTGTCCCTGGGAAGACAGTCTAGAAGTGAGGAGGCATTTTCTGACAAAGCAACAGGACAGCACCAGTACCCATTTCTCAGAAACAGCTGTCCTTTAGAGGGACACACCCCAGCTATGTACACTTTCTTTTGGAAACGAATGTCATCCATACCTCATGTATCATTTTTATGAGTTCTTTTTCTTTGAACAATACATCCTGTGTATTTTAATGCCATGGTAACTTCTTCACCTTGATTTCATTATAGAGTAAGTGCATAATAGACTGTCCAGTTGACGTATGGTCATTTATTTACTGCTGCCCTATTTTTTGGACATGTAGGTTGTTTTGAATTATTTGTCCATATATAAGCAATATTGTAATGAACATCTTTGTAGTTCTGCCTTTATTTGCATCTGGGGTTATCTTCATAAATAAGTTCTGAGGAAAATAAATAAATGTCAAGAAATGGAATAACTGGGTCAAAAGTCATATAAAACGTAAAGCCTTTTGATATCCATTGGTAAGTGCTCAGGACATTCTTTTGACTATTAGTTCTCACTCTCTGAATTCATAGAGGATACAAGTATACAGTTTGGGTGGTTGAGCTGATAGCCTGACCCCGGATTGTGTCCCGTGAAGGACTACCACACTGTGGGGTGGGGGGAGCCAGCTGACTGAAAGAGAANTCCCCCAGGCAGAGCTGTATACCTTCCCTCCTCAGCCCCCTCCCCGCCCCGCCTCTCTCCTGCCATATCAGTCCAGGTTGCTGCCCGTTCATCAGTCCAGGTCACTGGTGTGAAAGAAGCTGACATACCCTGTGGGTCGGCTCAGGGTCAGGGTGAAGTGTGGCTCACTTCCCCCAGAAGCATCGGTGGCACCATCCCTGCACCCTGCAAGTGAGACCATTTTTAAAAACCAAACTCTCTCTTTGGAGCTGCTTTTCTTATCTATGACTCTTTTCTTGCACAAACCCCAAACCGTAGAGGTCCTTGGATGATCACAGCCTTTGCCCCCCTCTCCCAGGACGCTGCTGGGCCCAGTGGGACTCCTGTGTGGAGAAGCAGCTGCTCCGTGTGGACCAGAGGGAGCTGGTGCTTCCTCCGTCCTGCCTGCCACCACCCAGTTCTGCTGTCACCCTGCGCCTGGCCACCTGGAGGGGCGGGGAGCTGGAGAACCAGGAGGAGCGGTGCCTCTACGTATCGGCACCCCTGGAACTCAGGCCTCGAGTCAGGTGGGGGCGCGAGAGCAAACTCCCGCAGCAGTGATGTCCTTTTGGCCACCGTGTACTGAACAGCCAATGCAGGGAAGGCTTCCCTCAGCCGAGATGAAGAGGGAAGAGGAATTAACTTGGCAGCAAAAGGGGGGCTGGAGAGGGAACACGGGGCGGCAAAGAGGGAGCACAGAATAAGCCAGAAGTAAAAGAGGCTGGTGTGGCGAGTATGGAGGGAGACAGAGGGGGAAGAAGAAACTGGGAAAACGGGCAGGGCCTGGCTCTGGTGGGACCCTGTGGGTTGTAAATAAAGACATGATTTTGAAGAGCTCTGGAAAGCCACCCAAGGGTTGCAAGCAGGCTGATGTCACGATGACGTCCTAGTACAGAATGCCATGGCAGCAGCGGGACAGCAGGCTGGTGGAGGGCACGAGCGGGCTCTGGGAGACCGTGTGAGCCCTTGCACGCATCAAAGTGAAGGTTCAAGGTGGCTTGGTCTACCCGGGGGGCGGGGGGGGAGACAGATGTGGGCAAGGATACAGGACCAAGCCAGGGATGACAGTGCAGCAGTGCAGGGCAACAGGAGGAAGCCACTCTCCCTCTTAGGACCGCAGAGGTAAGCCGGGGTGGGGTGGGGAGGTGGCACTGTGGGAATCCTGGGAGCTGCAGCTGCGGGGAGGTGCCCCCCCCCGCCCCAGGAGCTGTGCACTTGGCTAGAGGAACACAGCCACTGCCAACAGCAGCCCACCTGCTCAGGAGCAGGGACCATGGTGAATAAATGCCCTCTTCCCCCTCCCCCCATCACCCTCTGATCCCCAGCCCATGCCAGCGGCATGGGAATGCAGGTGACATAGTCTATAGAGATTAGCCTCCTGGTGCCCAGGGCCACAGAGTTGACAGAGAGCAGGCTGCGGGGACAAATGTCTGGCACATCAGTGTTAGGACAGACATGAAGGCGGAAGGAGGGAGATTGCCCTCTGCGATGGAGTTACAACCGGAAGGTTCTGTGGAGGGCTGGACACGCGGCAGGTGCTGAAGTGATGGCTCACTGGCCCTTGATGGCTCAAGGGAGGGAGCGGGATGCTGTAGAGAAGGCCCCGGATTGGAATCTAGACATGCTGGATCGTGCTGCCCTCCCCCACTCAGGAGTCGTGTCACTGGGAACCAATCACAGCGGCTCCGGGAGCCAGGTTGCTGGCTGTGATAAGGGAGTTCTAATATGTGGCTCCTACGGTTGTGATAAGTACTGGATGAGGCAGTAATGACGCAAATCATTTCTAACCTGTAGAATGCAGGCAATAAAACCCACAGTATTCCTTTATTATTATTAGAGCTAGAAGGAGTCACAGAAGTTGTTCTTAACTCCCCATTTTCCAGGTGAAGAAACTGAGGCTCAGAGAGTTTAAGTGAGTCATCCAAGGTGACTATTCATAAGAGACAGGGACAGGATCTGAGGACCTTGGACTTCACGCACTTTCCCTGCCACTGTCCTACACTGAATGAAGTGGGAATTCAGTCGGGCACAAATCATGTCCTCGACCAATGCCAGGACCTGGTTTGGGTTGGGACAGGGATTACTTTTATTCCATCTTTCACTGGAAGAAAGGCCCTGTGCCACCTTCTCAAAGGACTTGAGGAGGACTGGACAAAAGACCAGGCCACGAGGCCTGAGCGAGCTTCCGCACTCCGTCTCCCTTTCAGCTGTGAGGAGAACTGCAGACCAGTGAATGCCAGGGAAGACACTGTGCTCAGAGTCACCGTGGGGGATGGCTCCGCAGAGGCCATGTTCAACTGGTATTTAGATGACACCTCGCTGGAGAAGGTGAGGACACTGCCAATCACCCACTTTGATTGACCAGACCTGTGTCACATGCCCAGTACTAAGCACCCCGTAGGGCTGGGGTTGGAAGGTGTTCCCCAGAGGAAACCCAGGGCACTGGTCAGATGCCGGGGAGCAAAAACATTGGAGAAACATCATAGCAGATGCTACCGGTGTCCAGCCCGGTCCCTCTTACCAGGCTGATGCACTGTCTCCAGCTGCTGTGTAGGAACCGCGGGCCAATAACTGATGGCTGGGGGCACCCAATGGCCCTGGCCCCTTGCCTACAAGTGAGGTAACTTCTGTGGTGTGGCTGTCACTCCCTGTGGGATCAGGCTGAGACTGGCTGGGCACCTCCTGAAATCACTCCCCCGCCAAGTTTCATTCTGTGCCCTACTCTGCCTCCCTCTCCCCTCTGGCTCTCCCAAGGGCCCTCCCGCAGGAAATGACCTGCACGTCAATCCCCGTCTCAGGTTCTCCTTCAAGGGAAACTGACCTCAGACAAGCACCTAAACAAGGCTGGAAATTGGGTATTTGGGCTGACTCGGGGAAGTGGGCGGTGCCTTTACAGCAGAGACAAATCTGGAAGGCCTCCCAGGGGTAATGAACCACTGCCCTGCTGAGACCCTGCAGCCTGGCTGCAGCCTCATGGGGGCCCTGGGCCATGCTCTCTTTCAGGCGGAGTCTCTCCCGGCCGCCTGCGGACTGCAAGGATTTTGGCCCAGTGCTTTAATCCTCCTTCAGAGCAACACCTCCACTCTCCGGCTGAACAGCTCCTTCCTGCAGACCCGGGGCCAGGCCCTCCGAATCAGAGCCACAGGTGCGGATGGCTCCCGGCAGGCTCCGGCATGGGCATGTCTATCTTCTGGAAGTGAACCAAGACAGACCCAGGAGCTCAGAAATGTGGGGGTTCAGTGCAGGGCCATATGCAGGCTCTAGTGTTAACCCCATCGCCACCACTTTCCAGCTGGGGTCGGGGTGGGGGCGGGGGGCAAGGCATTTAAACTCTCTGTGTCTCCATTTCCTGCTTCTGAACTGCATTATGCAGGGTGGATGAGACAGATCATTCTGGGGGCAGTGCGGCCTGCGTGTCCCGCCAGGTCGATTCTCACTTTGAACTAGCCAGGACGCTGGAAAATGCGGACTCTCAAGAAGACAAACAATGGGAGATTCCGCTTTTCCAGACAGATTCAGTTGATTCGGATTTCCTCAAAGTGGCACATGGACCACACTGGGACAACCAGGGATACTGGTTTAAAATGCACACTCCAAGGCTTGCCCCAAACCTTCTGAATTAGGTCTAGGCCAAGGAATTCACTTTAATTGATTAAAATCCTCTTCGTGCCCAGCTCTTCCGGGGACATACTTTTTTTGAAATACCATGTGGGGAGGGATGCTGGTGCAGGTAATTGTAGGCTCTTTGTGGTGCTGCCCAGCCTGGAAAGAGTGTGGCTTTGGGTGGGGTCAGCCCGTTTCTAGATTCTGGCTGTGGCCCTTCCTACTAGCTCCGTGATCTTAAGCAAGTCCTTTCATTTCCCAATATACTTCCTCCTCACCAAAGCTTCAAGGAAGCTACTAATATTAGCCCCATTTTATGGATGAAGAACTGACTCTCAAAAAGTGAGATCCAGCGGTGCCTGGGTGGCTCAGTCAGTTAAGTGTCTGACTTCAGTTCATGTCACGATCTCACAGTTTGTTGTTTCAAGCCCAAATCTGGCTCTGCACTGACAGCTCAGAGCTTGGAGCCTGCTTCAGATTCTGTGTTTCCCTCTTTCTTTGCCCCTCCCCCTCTTGTGCGAGCACGCTCTCTCTCTCTCTCTCAAAAATAAACAAACATTAAAAAAAGGAATCCCACAAAAAGTGAGATCCCAGAATACCCTGCATCAGGGGGAGTTGTTAGGTGTACAGACTTCTGGGCCCCACCCCAGAACCTCCAGAGAGGTCCAGGGCTCAGGGTCAGGAGAGGAACCTGGGAATCTGCATGTTTAACAAGCTCCCGGGCCATCCTGAAGCATGGTGGAGTTCGTGTGACTCACACAGCCCCCCAAACACCCTCTGTCTTCACTCCCCAGTGGTGACCAGGCATGCCTATGGGGAGGACACCTATGTGGTCGGCTCTGTGCCTCCCCCTGAGGTGCCCACCTGCACCATCACTCCGGAGGAGGGTACCGTTCTGACGAGCTTCGCCATCTTCTGCAACACATCCTCGGCCCTGGGCCCCCTGGAGTACTGCTTCTGTCTGGAGTCAGGTACTGGCCCAGGGCTGTGCTCTCCCTTCAGCTACTAGGCTCCATTTCTCCCAGAACAGGGGCCTGTCTCTCTGTGGGAGCTGCAATAAGTATGTTCCATGTGTGAGAGAGGTTTGCAGAATGAAGACACCCCCCAACTACACCTCAGCCCCACCCCCAGGCACACTGACCCAGCCACACTCGGGGAGAGGAGAATCTGGTCCTATTGATATCTCTCCCATGGCTATGGAGGCCAAAATGACTTCTGCCCTGGCATAAAGTATGTGGACAGGGTTAAATGGATGAGGATGTGACTGCTGAAGGCCTTGACTAGGGAGAGGTGGACATAAGCAATCCCAAGACCCAGAGGAAGGTGCTTTTCATAGGGTGCCAGTTAAGTAGATGCAGAATGCAGGGCTATTCAGATGGCCGCGACTGGGTCTGAACCTGGAGGGGGACAATTCATGGGAGGCAAGTAGATTTCATGTCAAACCTGCATTCTCCCCGCGCCCCCCGCCCCCCGCAATCAAATAGAGGCTGGCTAGCTGCTCTAATTCCAATTAGTTATTCCCCAGTAGTACTGCCCTCTGCCTCACACAGGTGAGCAGAGGGGCAGGAAGTGGGACCATATACAACTCAGTTGTGAATTACAATTCAATAACTTCACAATTGTCTGCACGTTACAATGATTAGTGATTCCAGGGATTGGGGGGGGGGGTCTCCTTTAAGGATAGGAAAGATATGCATTTACTCATTCATTCAATAAAAAATACATACTGCACGTCAGACTCTTCCAGGTGCTAGATATATAGCAGTGAACTCCACAGGGGAAGTCCCTGACCTCATTGTGTTATAATTAGTGGTGGAGACAGTTGGTAAATATATAAATAAAGACAAAGGACAGGGGCGCTGTTTAGATTCACCAACCTGTGGAGGCCTTTATACAGGAAGTGACTTTTGAGTGAGCTTGGATGTTTTGAGCTAATGTTTTAAGATCGCCTCCTGCCTTTTTCTTCTTCCTCCTCCTTTTTGTAATTTGGTTTACCACCTTGAATTTCTTTTTAAGCCTGTAAAGAGGAAATGTTTTTAAGTTTTTTTCTTTTTACAGATTCTAGTAAAATTATTCCAAAGTGATAGCATCATGTGATTACTTACAGAGACCAGTGGATCAGTATAGGTGGCTGTCTTTTCCCTGAAAGCATGAAGTCCATGAGCTGTGGCTTCTGTGTCCTTGTCATCAGGCTCTACCTTGGTGGGTTTCCTGTCTCCCCAGGGCCTAGAGATGCTCCCCTAACTGTTCAGTTTCCATTTACCAGGTTCTTGTCTACACTGTGGCCCTGAACCTACCCTCCAGTCAGCTTATCTGCCACTTGGGAAAGTAAACAATGACTTCATGCTGACAGTGGTCATTTCTGTCTCCAATCGTGCAGGGGACAAACAACAGGCCCATGCAGTGGTGAAGGTAGGTGGCAGCATCTTTTGCTTCTTTATTGAGAAAAGTCGTTACCCAGCTGAACTTCACCAAGAGGGTGGCTGGGTTGAAGGGAACCAAGGGCATGACCAGATGCATCATTGATTCATTCATTCCTTCAACTAGCATTTTCAGAGCACCTGCTCTGTGTCAGGCCCTGGGGACACAGCTGTGAACATGGTCACTGCCTTTGTAGACCTTACCTCTCAGTAGTCAGAATAGTGCCCTGGAGTAATGTCCTGGAGGCTTGGAGCAGGAGGACCCTGGGATGAGTTAAACCAGTGCCATCAGAGTCCAAAGGAAGGAGGGCCAAAATCAGCCATCAGGGCCACATGGCAGAGACTGGATAAAATCCGGGTAGATTTCAAAGGTGAGAGGCCAGGTGGAGCACGAAGGGACTGCGGGCACTGCGAGGAGCGCAGTGGGGGTGAAGCAGTGACTTGCCCAAGGCTTGGTTTCGACGGCCGTTGGCGGCCTGCTACAAGTGGGCCCCGCTGCCCTCAGCCTCAGGGGAGACCCCACGCCACGTGCGAAGCCTTATGGAGACTGCGGCTTCAGGCTCCAGGTTCCGGAGCAAGTCAGGTCTTCTCTGCACTGAGCATGTTTCCTGTTTCCCATGAGGTGGGACTTGGAGACACCCAGGCTGACAACGTGGCATTCCAGGCTGCAGTGCTGGAGAACATCACCGCCACTCTGCAAGGTGAGCGGGACCCTGAGCGGCTCTTCCAGCTGGCCAGGACCGTGTCATCCGTGCTGGACCAGGAGTGCCAGGCGCAGGGCTGCGGGCGGCTGCCGAACATGGACATCAGGCAGAAGGTGTGCAAGATGGGCCCCCCTTCCTTAAAATTTTAATGTTTGTTTTTGAGAGGAACAGACAGAGTGCGAATGGGGGAGGGGCAGAGAGAAAGAGGGAGACACAGAATCCAAAGCAGACTCCAGGCTCCGAGCTGTCAGCACAGAGCCCGACGTGGGGCTCAAACCCACAAGCAGTGAGAGCATGACCTGAGCCGAAGTGGGACGCTTAACTGACTAAGCCACCCAGGCGCCCCAAGATGGGCCCCTTCTACACGGTCCACTGGGGCCCCAGAGTCTGGGGTGGGGAGTGGAATGCATGGAGCTGTGGAGAAGACTTTGGTATCTCCTGAGCTGTTGATGTCACCTCCCTCCTCTGGTCTTTTTGCTAAGTTACCTGAAATGATGGAAACTTGTTTTCCTTGCTCTGCCTGGAGTCAAAGGCTTCTAGGAAAGGAAGCAATTTCAGAGTCTTGCTCCAGGCCCTCCGGTCAAAGGCGACAAAACTGAGACCAGAGGAGGAAAGTGGCCTGGCCCCAGTCATATGGTTAATGGGTTGGGGTCAGACCTTAGATGTCATCCCACTTCTGTCACTTTCCATCTGTATTGTCACAGGCTGGTGAATGAACTTCTCTAAGTCTCAGTTTCCCCACTGGAAAATGGGGAAGATAAATAGTGTTATTTCATAAAGTTAGGTCAAATCTTTTGAAGTTACCAACATTCAACCAGTTTTACCCCACAAAATGGCCATTTTGTGTGTTATAACTGGACATGATAAACAACTATTATAGAACCTATGATTACCTCTACTCCTGGTGCCTGGTATAGGAGTACGTGTGGGTGTAAGTACACACATGTGCATGTGCACACACACGTATAGTAGCACATATATCTGCTGGGCGTGAAGAAGAAAAGAAAGACTTTTCTTGTTCCCTGAAGGGTTTGCAAGAAAAGTGTTTAGTTAACATGGTGCAGGACGCATGGTAAGTACTTAATACAAAGAAGTGGTGGTTGTCATAGTGAGATTACTTATAGATAAACGTGCTTATTGAGCACCTAATACGTGCTGCTGATAAAAGCTGGGGCTCAGCCTGAAGTGAACAGAATCCAGAGGGAGCGGCCGCACGTGGAGGGGCTTCCTGGTAGAAGCAGTGGCTTCTGAAGAATGAGGCCACCGACCAACCCATTGCGGACCTGCAGAGTCACCAGATGTACAGCCTCTAGCTCTCTCTCCTCCTGCATGAGTCCACTGGCCAGAGTCAGGAGTCGGCATCCCCACGGAAGCTGCCTCCAGGACGGTGACCAAGGTGGGAAGGAAGATCTACAGAGGCAAACATGACTTACCCTTCCAGAACATTCTGACAAGAGTCCCTTCATATACTGGCCTTTTTTACTCTCCATCCAAGCTGTAGCCTGGATGCATCCTGATCTAACAGCAGACAGGTTCAAACTCTACAGCTTCCACGCAGGGCTGCCAGACAGGTAGGCTGAGTGAGCCGTGAGGAGCAGGCCGCAAGAGGACTCTGGTCACTCAGATCTGGGCTGTGCCAAATGGTTGCCACTCACTTATCTAGGTACTTGCATCTAAACTAAAGGGATTAAAATAGGGCGCCTGGGTAGCTCAGTTGGTTGAGCATCTGATTCTTGATTTTGGCTCAGGTTGTGATCCCAGGGTTGTGGGAGCTCTGTGCTGAGCATGGACCTGCTTAAGATTCTCTTTCTGTGTCTCTCCCTCCCTCCCTCTCCCCTGCTCATGCTCTCTCTAAAATAAGAAAAAAAGGAAGGAAGGAAGAAAGGGAGAGAGAAAGAAAAGAAAGAAGGAAAGAAGGAAAGAAAGAAAGAAAGAAAGAAAGAAAACAAAGGAAAGAAAGAAAGAAAAGAAAAGAAAACCTTAAATTAATTAAAATGAAACCAAGTTTAAAATCCAGTTCTCCTGTTGCACTGGCCATATTTCAAGGGCTCAGTAGCTGCATTTGGTGAGTGGAGGGTGCAGAGACGGGACCTTCCATCAGTGCAGAAAGTTCTACTGGGCAAGTGCAGGAATTACATTCTTAGTTCTTCTCTATGGCTGTCAAGGCCAGCCCCCAGCCAGCCTCTCCTCCCTCCCTCCCCAAACTTCCCCTCCTCACTTCCTTTTCCTTCCTCCCACACCCTCTTCCCCACCTCTGCCTCCATCTGCACATCTCCTTCTCTGACTCTGACCCTCCTACCTCCCTCTTACAAAGACCCCTGTGGCTGCACTGGCCCCACCTGGTTAATCCAGAGACCCTCCCATCTCAGAACCCCTAACTTAAATAAAACTCCAAAGCAATTTTGCCAAAGTCCCTTTGCCATGTGAGGTGACACACTGACAGGTTTCAGGCATTAGGATGTAGAGCTCTTTGGGAGGCCAACCTTCTGCCCACCACACACTCTATGAAGCAAACAGAGGTCTATGGGCTTTGGAAAACCCAGGATGAGCCTGGTCACTTGCTCTGAGCCCAAATCTCTCTGACATGGAAACTACATTTCCTCTTCCTCCCTCTGCATCAGGTCAGAGAGCGTGTGCTGGGGTCGCTGTCTACGGTCACCGCCACCCTGGGGGACATGCAGAAGGTGCAAGGGCTGGCCCAGGTTCTGAGAGAGGTGACCCACCGCAGTGAGGAGCTCACACCCTCGGCCCAGGTGAGTGAGGCCCACCTGCTGTCCCAGGCCAAGCCATGGGCCACGCACCTCTGCGGTGGGTAACTGACAAGTCACCTCAGGTCGATGGTCCCTCTGCCATGCGGCCACCAAGGCTTCCACCATGTGGTTTCCCAGGGTCCTGCACGGGTGGTACCGAGAGAGAGAAGATGTCCTCCCGCAGCTCCTATTTCTCATTCTGGGTGTCACAGCCTGGGTGCTCACACACCCACTGCCCCGCGATTAGCAGCTGACTCTAATCACTGAGTGACCCTCAAGTGTGTGCCCAGATACTGCTGCCCATGTTCCCCAGGACATACCAGACTGACGCCCAGCTGCCAGCCCCTGACTTTCTTTCTTCTTTGACCCCTGCCCCACCAGCCCACTCTGCCTGCCCACACCTTAAATCCTTGCTTCAGGGTCTGCCTCTTGGAGAACTTAAATGAAATCACCATGCTCCCAATGTAATGGTAGCCAAGGGTTAAGAATGGAACCCTAAGCAGGGGAGAGAGCACCCTGGCTGTGTGCTCCACCTGCTGTCAGGAGGTGGAGCCCTCACATTCTCCAGCCTGAAGCCAGCAAGGCTGACCTTTATTCCTGAGGCCATGATGCTTTTAACATCACACCCGCCATTTATACACCTGTCTGCTCATCCAACCATTCCATACGCACACATCTATTCAATACCTGTGTACATCCGTCCCTCCATACTTCCATTCATTTATCCAGGCACTAATTTACTTATTCATTCAACAAATGCTTCCCAAGTGCCTAGTATATACGAGGTACTGTGCACATACTGGGCGTTGAGAATTCAGCAAGTCATACAGACATAGCTTCTACCCTTGTGGCATTTTCAGACTACTGGAGCAGCAAAACTTTACACAAATATCTTCACAAATACAGACACAATTACAAAACTGAAATGAATGTCTGGTCCATTCATCTATCCATCTACCCATCCATCCATTCATCTGTCTATCCACTACCCATCCATCCATCCATCCATCCATCCACCCATCCATCCATCCACCCACCTCCCATCCATCCATCCACCCTTTCATCCAATCCCCCAGTTAGTGAATGATTACTGCTATGTGCTAGACATGTGCAAGGCACTCTGGGAAGACTCAGAGATGGACTAGGGTCCTCTCCTGAAGGAACTTAGCACACTGTGGGAAGAAGAAGCTGACCTCAAGTGAGTGACGCAGGCAGCCTGTGCCATGGGTCCAGATCTCCCCTAGTTTATCTCTCTGCCCTGCTCCCGTCTATCGCAGCCCTTGCCCTATGAATGGTGCAGGGGCTGGTCTAGCTCAGGCAGGGGCTCACGCTGCTTTTCCCTCCCCTTGGGGTGAACCCAGTGGGAGGCCACCCAGGCTCTGCAGGGTGCCAGCGAAGCACTGCTGGCAGCGAGCCCCAAGGCCCATCCTGAGGACCAGCGGCGCCAGATGGCCACCAAGGACCTGTTTCAGGCCGTGGGCAGTGTGCTAGCAGCTTCCCTGAGGGATGGACCACAAGAACCTACAGGGACCAATGGCAGCCAGGTAGGTGTTTCAGCCTAGATGCAAAGCTCCCGGCTACCACACGCCCCACTCACACCAGCCTTTCTAGACAGGTCTTTCTCATCTTGCAGATAAGGAAACTGAGATACAGAGGTTAAAGTCCTCTCTAGGGAACTGGAAGACAAGTTCCAGAAACCAGAGCTTCCGGGAGGCGGTGTGGTAGGGTAGGCAGAGCCAGGCTCTGGAGTGAGGCAGCCTGAGCTCCAATCCTGCCTCTGTTACTTCCAAACCTTGAGACTTGGGCTGGGTGCATGACTACTCCCAGCCTCGCTCCTCATCTGTAAACTGAGGCAATCCCCAGCCTCCCAGATAAGCCAGCTGGTGAGATCACATGTCCACCCTCACAGTGGTTCTAAAAACACGGAACGTTGTGAGAGGAGAGGCAGCCTCTGGAGAGAGGACGGGTGCTGCACTGTCTCAGCAGCCCCGGCACCCTGTCGCGGCACCCGGGGAAGGGCCTCCAGGATGGCCTCATGATGGGGCTGAAGGCCCATCTCTTGCTGCTCCAGAGTCCTTAACCTCGAGGGGCCATCACCTCTACTCAGGAGAACACACACACACACACACACACACACACAGATACACGTGGTCACGCTCAAACCTTTACACCCATGCACTCACACACACCCAAAAACACAAATGCTCACATGCACTCACACACATGGGCACTCACGTATACTCTCACACATATGCTTAAACACACAGCCTTGCACACACACTCTCAGAGATGCATGTTTACACCCATGTCTTCACAAATGGCCACACAGTTACACACACTCACTGACTCAGACTCGCACATGGTTACTGTCGCACAAAACTATACACACACACACACACACAGAGACTCATTTATGATCCAACATTTATACTCACACATACCCTCAAACACACATTCACATGCAGACACACAATCACACACTCACACTCAGAGATACATACACACTTAATTCCTCATATTCACATGTCACCCTTAAATACACACATACATTCACATCCGCTCAGTCATGCCCTCTCTCTTACAGACACGTGCGCACACACACATGCACGCACGCACACATGCAATCTGTGCCCCAATAGGAACTCTTGGCAAACATCCAGCCCTTCCTGGGTCTTCACACCAGTCTTGGCCTCAGCGAGGTGCATCCTCATCTGGGGGTTTGGAGCAGTCCATGCCCAGGTGATCCAGTGAAATGGCTCTGCCTGCGGCTTTCCACTTCACTATAAATAAGACGTGGGCTGTGGGTGGATGTCAGGGTCAAAGAGAGCAGCACAGAGAGGTGCACAGTGTGACAGCTCAGTGCACGGACTCAGAAGCCACATGCCCGGTCGCCTCATCATGGGTCCTGGCACTTGCCTTTTTCAACATGTGACCTCCACAAGTCACTTACCCTTTACGTGCCTCTGTTTCCCTGTCTGCCGAATGGGTAAGTGAGAGCACCTACCTCAGAGCTGTCGTGAGGATGAAAAGTGTTCACATAAGTGCTGGAAACCTTGGAAGTGCTTACTCCTCATTCCCTACAGAGCCTGCTGCTCAATAAACGGCAATGTTGTCCCCTCCTCCCTCCTCTGCGCACCCCCCCCGTCCCTGCTGAAGGCCCCCCACTATGGTGGGTGACAATGAGCAAAGATGGCATATGGAGACGGCCCCACAGCAGCACCCCTGCTTCCTCTTGCAGACGGCCGCCGTGCCCCAGCTGCTCGGAGTTGTGGAGCGAGTGCAGGCTGCCCTCCTACTGGGGACACTGCCTGGGGGCCTCCCGGCCACTCTGGCCGCCCCCTCCATCTCCGTGTACACAAACAGGTAAGCAGCCGCACTGGGGTCCCCAAGAAAGCTTGTCCCCTGACCTGGCTCTTTCCACAGTCACATCCCAAGACCCTGTGAGAGGCAGAGCCCAGACAGCCAGCCTCAGAAGTGGGAGGGCTTTTCACCGAGAAGGTCCCCATGCTGGGGGTGCTTGTACCATGTAGGAAGGGAACGGCCGAGTCCACACCCCATCTTGGAGCTACCCACGAGTCCTGAGAGTTGGGTCATGTTAGAGCCGTGCAGGCAGGGAGGCTGAATGAAGGGGGCCTGCCCACCTTTAACCACGTCCCGGGTGTGCCTGGCCAAGCCCAGTGCTCCCCAGAGCTGTGGGGATTCGACAGGCACCTGTCTTGGGAGTCTGTGGACCTGAGGATGCCCTCCGCCCTGCATCCCTCCCCCTAAGAAACAGGGGCTGGATCGCACTGCAGGCCCTGCTGGGACGCCTTGGGTCCCAGGTCCCAGGGGCAGTTTTTTGAAGCGGCACTCTGACCAGAGCTAGACTCTGAAACCAGGTCCCCAGTGTAATGAGATAGGACAATGTCAAAGGCCAGAGAAGATGGGGCTGGGAACCCATGACATCACAGATCAAGTAGCTAGGGGAGCTACACCTGGAGAAAATCCCACGACAAAGTTCACTTATTCATTCAGCAAAGGATATATGGACCCCCACCGTGTGCCAGGCGCTCTCGTTGGCACTGGAGGTGCAGCGGTAAACAGAGCTGGCTAAAGCCCTGTCCTCACAGTGGGGGCAGGGGGAGGGAGGTGCCGGCTGCCTTCCATGCTGTTCCTTTGACACAAGCGTACAGAACTGCCGTTGGGGACTGAAGTAGAGCCACCCTCTCTGATGGGGTCCCTGCAGAGCAAGAACCCTTCCTCTGACACTGACTTTCTTCTCTCTCTCCTGGCACCTCTGCTCTCACCTTGTGGCCAGAATACAGCCCTGGAGTTGGCGGGGCTCCTCCGTGCACACCGCTGCCGCCAGCTCTGCAACCTTCACCCTGCCCGCGGCCTCCTCCCTCAGCTCCACGGAGTCCAGCCAGGAGCCTGTGGACATCAGGGTAATGGCAGTAATGACCTTGGGAGCAGCCCTTTACGGCCTCTAGGGCACGTGCACATGCATTTGCTCAGTTATGTTGATGATGGCACATATTACTTTCAGTACACATCACATATTACTATGCCCATTTTACAAATGAGGTGCAGCGACCTGCCTGAGGCTGCAAGCAAAATGGCAGGGCTGGGATGCAGACTCCCAAATCCATCCTTCTTCCGCTGGTCGTGGAATTTCCCCAGCAGCCTTGGTTCAATTAGTTACTGGAAATAAAGCTCTTCAGACTTCAATCCATAACTAGGAAATGGCAAGCCGAGAGCTCTTTTACTCCTGAGTTAGGGCACATCTCTCTGTTCCTCCAGCCCCAACGAAGGCAGACAAATATCTTTTTCTTGGGAACTTGTTGGCTTTGCCAAGAAAAAAGGCTCAGATGGTTTCGCAGTCTAGCAGCTGCACAACTCTAGCGGGTCTGGGTGGGTCCTCAGCCCTGAAGGGCAATCACGCACCTGGAAAGCCAGACACAGCTAACGGCGGGGTCCCACATTCACCCCATAGGGCGAGGGCCACTTGTCTGTCCCATCTTGGGAAACCTTGTCATTCACACAGGGACGCAGTCACCTTCCAGCCTTCAGGGGCCCTGGCTAGCACTCTGTGTTCTTGGTTTCAGATGATGAGTTTCCCAATGAGCCCCTTCCCAGCCCGAAGTGACTTTGACATCAGTGGAACTGTTGGTGGCCTCCGTCTGACCAGTCCCAGTGGACATCTCATACCCGTGAAGAATCTGTCGGAGAACATTGAGGTAGAAGTCAGGGGTGCTTTCAGAAGTCAAGTGACACTTCTGTCTTCTTTTTCAACTTGGTTGGGACCAAAAGTTGATTAAACAGAAGAATCATTAAGAATGGTCCATACTCTTGTCTTACACATTGTATTTCAATTTAAAACTATAAATGTACATTTTTGTCAGTCTTGGGGTGTACAATTGAAACATTTCTTTCAATATGTTGACTGGAATTTTAATCATCTTCATTACATAAACGACCCTTACAATGTGGCCTCTGAAATGTCAAATTTTCTCTAAAATGAACCAAAAACATCAGGGCACCTGGGTGGCTCAGTTGGTTAAGCATCTGACTTTGGCTCAGGTCATGATCTCTGGGTTTGTGAGTTCAAGCCCTGCAGTGGGCTCTGTGCTGTCAGCACAGAGCCTGCTTTGGATCTTCTGTCCCCCTCTCTCTCTACCCCTCCCCACCCCTCTCTCTCTCTTTCAAAAATAAATAGAAACTTTAAAATGAAGCAAAAACCTAAGCACACCATGGTGTAATACAAGATCAGATCCTTTTGAGATTTTAGTGAGTGTTTTCCTAATCTAGTTTTCTCATCAGTGACTAATTCAATAACAATATTTAGCAATTCATCTTTCCAGTGTCTTCTCAAAGCATTCAGCTTAAGTTTTCAGGCAAATAATTCTTTTCACACTAGTACTCTGTCACTTTATGTCACTCTGTGGAATATATCATTAAAATTGACCTCTACAAGCACATGTGGACATAAGCAGCTTTGGGATAAACGCATGTGCCCACTGGTGAGCTCACACCTTGACTGGCAGGAGAGAGCTGTCATAGGCTGGGTTCTCTGGGAGCAGGTGCTGAGTAAGAGCTCGGGGTGTTAGAAGTTTGCTGAGACTGGCACCTGTGAAGAGGGAGGAAGGACACCAAGACTGGGCAGAAAGAGAAGCCAGATTGGAATCCAGATCTCACAAAGCCCCAGTCAACTCAAGGGGGAGCACTGTAGCAAGTACTAGCCATTAGAATTATGTTAACCGGGCTTAGTATTTTCTGTATCTCTTGATGTTTTGATATCTTAAAAATCTTGCTGGTGAGGAAGAAAGTGCCCCTCCCAAGGCCAGCAGATCCTTACAGGTAGCAAAGGGCTTTGCCAGGGCGTACCTTTCACATGCAGACTAACCAACCCCAAGTCCATACCCCCAACCAGCCCCTTTATCTGACTCACACCAAGCCAAGATTTCCCCTGTCCTAAACCATCCCGAAGCCAGGGACCAGGTCACCAGAGATCATTCCTATAGCCCCAACGCTGCCGAAGTTATTCAAATAGGCCAACCTGAAAATGATTTATTCTGCCCTGCCTTGCCTTTCCCATGGAGATCCCAATAACAGCCCTGACCTGAGCTTTTCCCTGTGCCTACCCCTGTCTCCTGACCAGGTGCTTCCCTTGTGGCCCTGCGTGGCATGGTGGTCCCCTCCTCTCAGGAAATGTAAGCCATAAATTCTTCTTTCAATGGCATTGGCCCTTCCGCATCATCACTCAATCACCTCCATAAAATAAGATCCCTCATGTACAAATGAGACAGATGCCCCACAGCAGGCTGCTAACTATTGGCCTCATACCCCCTCCTTGCCCCCTGGATGCAGGCGGCCCCAGGGAGGGTGTGCCTCAGACGAGGTGGGCCTCTGCAGCTGGGACAGACCCTGAAGGAGCTGACAGCTAGAGCCTGTCTGTGATTGGGCAGCAGGTCCTTCCTTGAAGGGGGCTCATGGTGGACCATGCCCACGTCTAACACAGAAGGCCACCAGAAATAAACAGTGCACAGTGGGCATCAACCAACCATTAATCAATCATTAACAGAGCACCAGTTAATGTGGAACGCTGGTTTAATGGAGAATGGTTATGAGAACTTCTAACAGTAATAGCAGAATAATAACAGCTGCTAAATTTTTAGTATTATGTGTATCTGGCACTTGTCTAAGTATTTTGTATGTGATGTCATCAAAAAAATTTTTTTTAATGTTTGTTTGTTTGAAAGAGAGAGAGAAAACAAGTGGGGGAAGAGCAGAGAGAGAGGGAGACACAGAATCTGAAGCAGGCTCCGGGTTCTGAGCTGTCTGCACAGAGCCTGACATGAGGCTTGAACTCACCAACTGCAAGATTATGACCTGAGTCGAAGTCAGATGCTCAAGTGACTCAGCCACACAGGCACCTCCTTTTAAAAAAAAAAAAAAAATTAAGTATGTGATATCATTTTTTAAAATATTTTTTTGTAGTAAATGTTTATTCATTTATTTTGAGTGGGAAAGGGCAAAGAGAGAGGGGAAGAGAGAGAAGCCCAGGCAGGCTCCGTGCTGCTAACACAGAGCCCAACACAGGACTTGAATCCATAAACCATGAGACCATGACCTGAGCTGAAACCAAGAGTCAGATGCTTAACGGACTGAGCCACCTGGGTGCCCCAAAAAGGTTTTATTTTTAAGTAAGCTCTACACCCAACGTGGGACTTGAACTCACAACCCTGAGATCAAGAGTCAGAAGCTCCACCAACTGAGCCAGCCAGGCACCCCATGTATGCAATACCATTTATAATATCCTGAATGAGTCTACGTGCTCTATTGATGACAAGGAAGCAGAGGCTCAGAGTGGCTTGTTAACTGGCCAGAGGTCCCACAGCCGATACAGCACAGAGCCAAGACCCAAACAGAGGTCTCTCTGCCTCTATAGCCTGTGCTCCTAACTTACACTTTCCTTGCTTGACATCGTCATCAATATGACCACTAGTTCACACAGCACACTTCTGCAAGTTAGAAAAAGTTGGCCCTCTTTCTGTGCAGAAGCAGCCCAAGCCTTGGCATGCAGTCTGACGAGTGTGGTAGGTGAATAACGGCCCCACGGGATGTCCATATTCTCATCCCTGAGCCTGTGGAGTTGCCGCCTTACATGGCCCAGGGCACACTGAAGGGGTGATTAGGTTAAGGATCTTGAGATAGATGACCCTGGACCATGTGGGTGGGCCCAGTGTCATCCCAGTTCCTTACAAGAGGCAGAGACGGGGAATTAGTCACAGAAGACAAAAGGCTAACCTGATGACAAAAGCAGGAGGTTGGGATGATGTGAAGAGGGGCCCTGAGCCAAGGAACGTGGCACCCCCAGAAGCTGGAAAAGGCAAGGTTCTCCCCTAGAGCCTCCAGACGGCATCAGCCGGCCAACCTCGGCCCCTCAGAACTGATTCTGGACTCCTGGCCTCCAGAACTGTGAGACGGCAAATCTGTAGTGTTAGAAGCACCGAGATAAGCAGCCTCAGGAAGCTGATAAAATGAGCCCAGCAGAGTGGACCTCGGTGCCCCGGGCACTCACCCTGCCCTGCTCCGTACGGCAGCCCTGATGCTGACGGGCACTCCCATCCCAGCACACCCCTGATTTGACTGTTTCTGATGACAGATCCTGCTGCCCCGGCTTTCAGAAGAACGCAGTGAGCCAACTGTGTTAAATCTGACCAGTCCTGAAGCTTTGTGGGTGAACCTGACTTCAGACGGGGCAGCTCTGGGGATCCAGCTGCACTGGAGGCCCAATATCCCCCTCATGCTCAGCCTGGGCTACGGCTACCGCCCCAATGAGACCAGCTACGATGCCAGAGCTCACCTTCCAGCAATGGCTGCTGCAGGTAGTGCATCAACTGGGCCAGCTTCTTGGGCAGTGGGGGGAGGGTGACAACTTGAGAATCAGAAGCCATGGAGAAAAAAATTTTTTTTCCTATATTAAATGCTGATTTTTTGGTGTTATTACTAATACTACTACTACTGTTATCATCAGTATTATTTATTAGTTGGCAACATTAAGTGAGCGCTTTCTAAATGCCCTAAGCTGATAAGCACTTATAGAACTAATTTCATTGTAATCTTCATTACAACCTTTGGGATGAGCACTATGGACATTTCCTCTTGCCAGATAAGAACAGAGAGGTTAAGTAACTGGTATAAAGTCACACGGCAAATAAGGGACAGAGTCAGAACTTGAGCCCTCATCTACCTTACTTGCCAGTCATGCTGACTTGAGAATGCCTCTTCTTCTCTGCTCCTGGTCTCGGGGGAAGAGGGCTTTCCTAGGACCTCAGGGAGACCATCAAGGTCAGCTTCCCTGCCCAGTCACCTCAGTCCTTCTCTCCCATCACATTAGCCCCAGTCTCCAGGAGGCTTCGGGCTGACCTGGAGCCCTCTTTCTTGCAGATGGACTGTCCACGTGGATTCTGAACCCAGAGGATCTGCGTTTTGGAGAAGGCATCTACTATCTGACTGTGGTCCCCGAGCCTGACCTGGAGCTGAGCCCTGGCAGGGACCTCACAGTTGGCATCACCACCTTCCTGTCCCACTGTGTGTTCTGGAATGAGGTCCAGGGGACCTGGGACAACTCTGGGTGCCAGGTAAGGAGAGGACACAAAGAAGAAGACAGAGCAAGCTTGGTTTGGTGTGTCCAGCTCATTTTGGGTCCCCTTTCAGTGCCTCTGGTAGCTGTTCTGCACCCCTCCACAGGGTCTTTGCATATGCTGTTCCCTAGGCCTGGAATGCCTCTCCTTCCCCAGTCTGGTTAACTAGATCCTGCCTCCAGTATAATTTCCTTGAGAAAACTGTTCTTAACCCCCAGCCAGGTCAGATTTCCTGCTGTAAGCTCTCCCAGTACATACATCCGCTCCTCCATAGCACTACACACAGCACTAAGCCATTTCAGATTTACTCAGGAAGTCACTGAGATGATGTCTGTTCCCTCAGTGCACCAGGAGCCCCACAAGTCAGGAACAGTGTGCTTTGCTCACCACTGAGAACAAATGACCACTGAGTGAATGGACATTCATCCCCAAGGAACTGAACTCAGAGCTGAATCCTTTATTCCATGCCAGGTGCTATGTTCTGTGCTTTACTTGCATTACTCATTAGATCTCCACAATAACCCTCTAAGACAGTAGATATTCCCATTCTACAGGTGGTAAAACAAAGGCTCAGGAAAGTCAACAAATTTACCTCTAGGTCCCTTGCCTAGTAGTTGGGAGAGCTGGGACTCAGACCTAAGCCTGTCTGTCCCCAGAGCAGGAGCCTTCTGTGATACGCAGTGCTGCTTGCCCAGCCCCCTACCTAGCCTCACCAAGCCCCTGGATGGCACATGGCTCTATCAATTGCAGTCAAATCCCTGTCTCAGGTCAGCTGAGCTCTGCCCATGACAGTGTCCAGACACTGGCTGTGAGGCCATCGGAGGCCATCTCTCGTCAGTGCACCAGTGCTCCTCTTCTGCCTTCTATGCCTTAGATCTGTTCTCTTCCTGGGAAGGCCCTTCATACCTACCCTGCCCGGAAAACTCCTATGCTTTTCACCCTTCCATCTCCCACTCTAATGTCACCTTCTTGGAAGCATCCCGACATCAGGACTCTCCTCTCTGGACTTCCACAGCACTTCACACCTTCCCCAAGAAGAGCAACCTCCACATCTAGCTCAAATTTATCACATACCTGTCTCCATCTACTAGACCGTAAATACCTTCTTTCATTTATTCAATAAATATTCACCATGTGCGAGGCAGTGGGGATATAACGGTTAGAAAAAACAGTGAGCTTTCAGTCAAGCAGAGGACACAGCCAAGAAGCAAATGCCACACATAATCAAATGACAATGGTCACAAGTAGTGTAAGAAGCCAGGCTCCAGCAGAGCCACAGAAGGGGACTCAGAGCCAAGTTCCTTCCGGGTTTGTTTCTGCTACAGCTTCGGCTCCCTTGTCAACTCCTGCCCTGGCTTCCAGCCCCCACATGGAGGGAGTTCCCCAAAGTGCCAGGAAGAAACGGGTGCATCACGACGTCCAAGAAACAGCATGTTCCCCACGCCCCCAGTAGAGCCCTTTGTACCTCGTGAACAAGGCGCTGGGTGTGTTGCGAGTCCTCACTCCTGGCAGCTGATGCCCACGCTGCTGGCCTGGGGTGCCCTGCAGGCTGTCCTCAGGGGCCCGAGGCTCAGAAAGAGAGATGGTGTAGCCACTGGGGGTGTGGGCTCTCCCATCAGACAGATCCGGGTCCAATCCCACTTCATCAGTACTAGGCAGGTGACTTTGGGCAGGTCAGTGCACCTCTCTCAGCTTTCTCATCTGAATATGGGGACAAAGGCTGGTTCCCACTTACAGGTGGGGTGGGGTGGCCCGGACAGGAATAGAGGGATGAAGCAGTTAGTGTGGGGGCTGGCACGTAGTGAGTGCTCCAGAGTAGAGTCGCTCATGTGTTGAACAATCTGAACGTAGAGAAGACAACACGGCATATGAAATGGAAATCAAGGAAACAATGAACATGGGACTTGGGTGGTGGCTGGGTTGAGGACAGACTAGGGGAGGACTACTCAGCTCAGTGTAAGTTATTGGAACGTTCCTAGCTTTTGAGTAGGGTAGGGGTTCTCAGGTTCTCATGTTATTGAAAATATACACCTACTAATACATATATACACGAATGCAGGACATACAAAAGTCAGATGTAGGAGTGTGTCACAGACCAAAAGTTATATGAATACAATATCGTATACATGGTGCTCATTATATAGAGGTAGATACAATACAAACACAGATACAGATACAGATACAGATATATAGATAGAGATATCCCTGAGGGGCCATAAATAAGTAAATGGGATGAAAATCAGCCCCAAATTCTCTACACAGCTAAAGAAAGCTCTAAGTCTGTGGACTGCAGACCTTCTCAAGAGTAAAAGCAGAATTGTCACAAGGGGTCTGAGAATCTATTCCTGCTTAAATATTTTCTCAAAGGTCACTAAAGGTGCAACTACTATAGCAAGGGTACGCACACATGTATTCCCAGAGTTCAGGAGGCTCTCCTGCTGGAAGGGTTGGGAAAGCCCAGGAAGACAAAGATGTAGGCGTATAAAGCCTGGCCCCTGGGCACCCAACACTGAGACGCTCCCTGCTTGGTTTCTTCTCTGAAACCAGCTCCACGCCTTCCGGGCACCCCAGGTGTTCCCAGAAGGCCCACGGCTGCATGCCAAATGCTGACCAGGATTGGGAAACAGTGAGAGAAGCAGTGGAGCAAACACGAAACTAAGATCCATGTGAAATCTGTCCGTAAACAGTTGGTGTCGTGCCCATGTGGCCCCTTGCTGGGCCGCTCGTTAGGGAAGACAAGAGTTACCTGCTGGGGCGCTGTGGGCTGCAGTGGGTTCTTCCTCATGCGCTGAGCAGAGAACCTGCTGCGTGACCGTGTTTCCCGCTCCCTCCCACCTTACCACCTCCTGGTAGACTCTGGAATGAAATGCGGTGCTGAGTTGTGGGGTTGGACATAATCTCTGCCCACCAAATGGCTCTGGGGTGGGGGCGGTAACTGAAAGTTGACAGAAGGATTCAGAAAAGGCCCTAAGCACAAGGTGTGAATTAAGGGCACAGATGGGGGCCCCCGGCCCGGTCCATCCTGTCTCCCCGTCCCCCACCCCAATCTCCTGGTCCTGTACCACCAGGGGACCATGTAAACAAGCTCTATCCACACAGCTTGCACTCACAGCCATGTCCTGGCACCCTCGAGCCCAGCGGTGGGCACACCCGTGGCCAGTCCATCAGAGAAGAGTGATCCTGAGGAACAGGCCTGTGCAGGTGCTAGAAGCAAGGAATTACAGGTCCAGGTCCCAAACCATAGTCGAGAAGTGCGAGTCCCAGGGCCAGAACTATGGTAAAACAAGTGAGACATCTATAGTGCAAAATTCAAGGAGGGCTTCATCCTCAGGGTCACCTAGGGCCTCACCCTAGACACAGTGAGTGGTATGTGCTGTGGGGTAGGCATGTCACTGGGGCCCCTCACTCCCTGTCTCGTGCGTGCAGACAGGTACTGCCTGAGGCCACCTTGAGTGGCACTCACCTAAAGCATGAGCCCAGGCTAGGGGCCTCGGGTGCCTAAACCTAAGGAGGTTGAAATTTAGGGAGCACTTTCCTGGTGCTGAGACACCAGTTCAGGATTTAAACATTTGCCCTTCCCTTTTGTTTACATGATTCCCCAGTCTCAGGTTTTTTTTGTTTTGTGGGGTTATTATTTTTTTTAATCTTCAGTGTGAGATAACCAATCATCCTAGCTTGTCCAGGACGGGGGAGCTCCCAGGACTCAAGACTCTCATTTTTAGAAAAGGAAAGCCCCTGGAAATCTGAGATGAGCTGATTACCCTGGATGGCCTCTCAGCGCCTCGCCCATTCCTGGCATAGACTTTGCACTCAACACACATCTGTCCAATGAGTGAGCCTCAGAAGGAGAATGTACTGGAATCATGTGCACCAAAGTTGTGATAATGGCTGCCAATGGAAGGTGGAGGACAGAAGGAACTTCACCTTCATCCACAATACTTCTTTAAAAGGGCAAAGAAGACTCATGAGATTATACAGGTGCCCATTGAGAATGATGGGTACCAAGATACTTGTTATAGATAATATTCTTGACATTTAAAGATTTTTAGTTAACTAAAAAAGCTCAAGAGAATCATAGAGCTGGTCTCCCCAGGGCTCCTCAGGAACTGTCCACCTCCCTTGGGCTTAAAGTAAGCCAGAGACATGCTGGTATTCCCACCAGGGCCTCTTTGGGGTTGCAGGTGGGGCCAAGGACCACCCCCTCCCAGACACACTGCCTCTGCAACCACCTCACCTTCTTTGGAAGCACCTTCCTGGTGATGCCCAATGCCATTGATGTCCGCCAGACTGCCGAACTCTTTGCCACCTTCGAGGACAACCCTGTGGTTGTGACCACCGTGGGCTGCCTCTGCGTGGCTTACGTGCTGGTGGTGATCTGGGCAAGGAGGAAGGACGCTCAGGATCAGGCCAAGGTGAGGTTGCATGATCCACAGGAATGGGAGGAAGGAGCAGGGGGTGTTCCCTTTCAGGAACTCCAGGGGATGGAGCTCAGCTGGGGAGCCAAAGGGCCAGGAGCAAATCCAGGTCATCCCAGGTAAGCCAGCTCCTCAGCCTCATTATATGTAAAATGTCCACTCTCATCAAGTTGTCAGGAAGATTATTCTACTGACCATTTATTGAGGATTTACTATATGCCAGGGATTATCCCATTTAATGTTCACTGCACCTCTAAGAAGAAGGTTGAGAGGTCCCAAGGCCACCCTCAAGTCCAGCAATTTGCTGGGCAGATTCACAGAATTCAGAAAAGCCATGGTACTCATGATTATGGTTTATTTCAGTAAAGGATGCAGATTAAGATCAGTAAAGGGAAGGGTCCAGGAGAGATCCAGAAAGAGCTTCTGACTGTACTTTTCCAGGGGAGCTGTATGGACAGACTGCATTCTCTAGTGATGGCACGTGACAGTTCACATGGAGCTCACCTGAGCCCTGGTGTCCAGGGTTTAATGGGGGATCAGTCACATACATATGGAGTGCCCACAAGACTGAGTTCTGTTGCTCGATCTCCAACAAATCACCCACCATCACCACCACCACCCAGAGGTCAGACTGACACAGGATGGCCCAAAGCCCTCTTCATACATCACATTGTTAGCAGAGACCACCTGATGTGGACCAAGCTACTCAAAGACACTCTTATCAGGTAGGAAATTCCAAGGGCTCAGGGGTTATCTCCAGGAGCTGGCCAAGAGCCAGGCCTTTCTTTGAAATGTATAGGGTTTGGACAACCCAGTCCTCCTGAGTTCACCATTAACTGCATGGTGCCTCTATCATCTTACAGAGGAAGAGACCAAAGATCAGGGAGGGCAACTAACTGGTCCAAAGCCGCCTCCAAGAAGCCAGAATTCAGACCCACATCTGCCTGACCATAACTCAGGTCTGAGGGTAGAAACGAGATCAACAACAAACTGCCAACAACAAAGCTCTGATTACTTTTCTAATATATGTGCTGTGTCTGACACTTAATAAGCCTTCAGCAAAATTCTGTGAGTGTCTGAGTGAGCACATAAATGCTTGCAAGGATGCACCGTCACAAAGTTCTGAAATATTCTCCATTTCCCACCCTCCCCCCACACAGCAACATCTCTCAGGATGTGAAGGTGGCACAAAACTTAATAAGCTAATAGTTGCAGCATTTATACTGCTGTCTTTGATTCACATGAGGGAGTAAACATTAATACTTCAAATACCTCACCTGTCAATTGGTTCCCAAGCAAGAGACTTTGCAATAGAGTTGAGCATGCAGGGTGCTTCACAAGGAGAGCCTGGGATCACAGATGTCCCGAGTTGGGTCTAGATGCCCAGGTCCTGAGCATGCCCAGACACCACATCAAACTGGCACTGCATGTCAGCCTCCCCAGGAGGGCATATGACCTCAGTAGAGGTGGCTCTCACATCCTTGACAACTGGGGCAGCAAGCTGTCCATTGGTGGGAGACCTGGGTGGCTCATCCCAGAGCCCACTGCAACCTCTAGTGCAGCTTTGTTTTCTTTTGCTGCTAAACCACCTTGTCATTCATTCCTTTTAAATTCCCTGAGAGTCCTGATCTGGTTACCAATGGTAGAAATTCTAGATAAACAGAGTTTGTATCATTCACCAGATCAGAACGTTCTCAGCTTAATACCAAGTTCATTTCCAGTTTGACTACTTTTAAGTCATATTAAACTCATTTTGTACTATTTTATTTTAAAAGTTTATTTTACTGGTTCTCACCTAATGGAATTAATAAATAACACACATAATTTTGCTCTCTTCCCTTGTCATGAGTGCCCAGCTCACTCTTGGCTGCTGTGTAGTGGATGAACCCAGTGAACAGAGCCCTCCTAATGCCATCCTTCTGTCCAGGTGAAGATCACAGTTCTGGAGGACAATGATCCCTTTGCCCAGTACCACTACCTGGTGACAGTCTACACTGGACACCGGAGAGGGGCAGCTACTTCCTCGAAGGTACCTGGCCATGCAGGATGCCCCTGGGTTGATCAGTATCTCCCACCCAGCAAAGCCCTTGCTGGCCCATTGTTGAGTCACGTTAGCATAGTGGATGTACTGTTGTAGAGGTATTTTTTTTCTCTTTTCATTTAAAAAAAATTTTTAATGTTTTATTTATTTCCAAGAGAGAGAAGACAGCATGAGCAGGGAGGGTNTTTTTGGTAAAAAAAAAAATCACCCCAAGCCTCAATATTTAAAAAGATAAAGCAGGAATGGGTTAAGGGAGAGTTGGAATCTAGCATTCTACCACTGGTCGTCTCCCTTATCCGTATCAAGGAGTAACTCAGTTAGTAACCTGCATACAAATTTGCTCACATATGACGAACACTCAGTAAACTTATCAATAGGTAGAGAGAAACCAGAATCCTTCAGAGAGAAGGGAGAAAAGAAAGAAAGAAACAGTGCCTCCCATTTGAAAACAAGGAGTCTTAGGTTAGATTTTTTTGGGGTAAACTGATTAGCTAGCATCTAGCTAAAAGGTCAGGCTGAGCCATCAGTCCTTGAGCAGGCTGACTGGAGGTCGTAAAGAAATTATTCTACTTCCTTACAAATTCTCTGAGGTTCTCCACATTTGGCTGTGGAGCATCCAGCAGGTTGTCTCTAATGTGTCAGCATCCTGAGTCAAGTCTGCCCTGTGCCACGTTCCTCATCTCAGTACACTCCCTTTGACAGCAGCCTCCACGGTTCTGTTACTAAAACCGCGGGCTCAATGGAGCACAGTTTGAGAAACACTGGCACTGTGCATCCTATCTCAGAGGAAGCTCCATTGTTTTTTTTGTTTTTTTTCAAAAATGACGTTAAGCTTCATTACAACAGGGCATTTGTCTATTCACTTATTTTTTTTTAAATCTTATTTTTACTTACGTATACATTTATTTTTTATTTTAAAAATAGTTTTATTTTTATTTATTGCTGTGTCTTAGGTCCTCAACCAGCTAACATAGAGTAAGAGCTCAGTAACTGTTTGTTGAATAAACATAGGAATTCATTTCATCCATGTAATGAAACATTCATCTTATTTCTGTTTGACACTAAAGAGTCTACCTTAATAGGAAAGAAGTGAAAACCTGTGATTCGCAGGCCATTTCTCTTTCTGGAGAGTTGAGTCACATTTCCATTTGATATTGTCTTAGTTTGGATACTTAGTAGAGGCCCGGGACGCTGTTAAACATCCTACAATGCACAGGAAAGCCCCCACAGCAAGGAGTGATCTGGCCCAGGATGTCTACAGTGGAGAGCCCTGCTGTGGAAGCAGACAAGGATCCGAGTATAAGTAGTGAGAGGGGGATCCTAGGACACCCCAATAGGGGACTGGGAAGCTGATAGGAAGGGAAGGAACTGATAAGGGGTGCATTATCAAATCCATTACCTCTCTGGGCAGCTGGAGCCTAATTCCACTACGGAGGTAGGCAACATGGGCTTCCCAAAATCATCCCAGCTGAGGGCTGAGAGAACTGGGCCACTTACCCACCAATCCCATCAGTCACTGGTGGAGAACAGTGTGTATCGCCATTAATTCTCTGGCACTTCCAGCCTCTGTTCTAACAGCTCAAGAAACCCCAGGAAAGAGACAGCTGCTGGCAGTCGGACGTGGGTGCAGGGGTGCTGCAGTGGTGAGGCTGAGGGATGTGGGCAGAGTGTAGGTGGCAGTTCGGTGGCTGTTTTTGCTCAGGAAATCAGCCACGCTCATCACCATCACCTGGACAGCTGCAGCAAAATAGATTCCTGGGCCCTGGCCCCAGGATTTTTAGTTGGGAGGTCTGGAGTGGGGCCTAGGAATATGGGCACTCGTGCATTCGTGTCTCAGGGCCAGGCACTCTGGGAGACACTGGAAATATGATGTTAGGGAGGAAACCAGTCCCTACCCTATAGCCCTTACAAATAAATATACAGGAAGTTTAAAAAGATTACCAGGAAGCATTTTATAATTCACGCTAAATACACAAATGCAGATCATATCACCCTACGTCTTCATACATCCGAAAAATAACTCAGCAGGCCCACAATGGGAGGAGAGGAGAGAATGAAGGGGCCGTGTTATGTTGGTTTTCAATGGTTTCTGGGCACTTCCAAGGACACATGGCCAGCAGGGCCTGGTTGCCATGTGGAGTTGGCCTTTCCTAGTCTCTGGATTTCAGGTGACTGTCACCCTATATGGCCTGGATGGAGACAGTGAACCCCACCATCTGTCAGACCCTGACATTCCAGTTTTTGAGCGAGGAGGAGTGGATGTCTTCTTACTTTCTACCCTGTTCCCCCTGGGGGAACTGAGGGGTCTACGGCTGTGGCATGACAACTCAGGGGACCGGCCATCCTGGTAAGTCAGGGGTGGGCACACTATGAGAACCCACTAAGTGCCAGCCCAGGGCTGGTCACTGTGCATTTCCTGCCTGGCCAATCCGTACATGCCTTGGCAAACACATAGAATGGATCCCTACTTCACTGATAAGGACACTGAGGGTCAGAGAGGCCCACCCATCCATGAGCCACACATATGGGATCAGCAGCTAGAAGGACTGGAAGTTGCAACCCTGGAGTCCATTGCTACCTCCACCCTTGGCACATTTGCAGCATCAACCTGTCACTGAGACCCCAGTTCTCCATCTGTAAAATGGGGACAGGTGCCCATAGAGGGGACTAAATGAGACACTGGCTGATTCTATAGTAGAAGAAGTAAGAGCAGCCACTACTCTTGAGCACTAGGCTAAGCCTTCCCATTTCTGTGCCTTTTCTCATTGGCTCCTCAACAATGACCCTTAGGGACAAGTAGTCTCATTCTTGTTCTGCAGGTGGGAAAAATCTAAGCTCAGGGAAGGTAAGTGACTTGCCCAAGGTCACACAGCTAGCAAGCTCAGAGCCAAGAATCTACCCCTTCTGGGTGAGGCCAAGACTAACCACCTAGATAGTCATTTCCACCCTGACCACCCATCAGCGACTTGCAACTTTAGAAAAACACAACACTTCTATTGCTCTTTAATTTACCTAAGAGATTACACATTACTGCTTCAAGTGCTGTACGTTGGACCCTGAGATACTGCTGAGTATGCAGGGTGCCTGGGACCAGCCCCTGGGAAGGGAGAGAAGGAAGCAGGAGGAGCAGAGAGCAGAGGGAGCAAAGCGTTGATACAGCACAACAGTGCGCTGACTCTCCACAGGGAGCTCTAGAGTGTCCTGAGTTGGGCTGAGATGTCCAGGTCTTGACCACACCCAGGCACTGCACCCACCAGTCACTGGATGTTGGTCTCCCTAGGACACTGTGTGACCTCAACAGAGGTGGCTCTCACATTCCTGACAGGGCTGTCCTCCTGAAAATGAGAAAATGCATGTCCAGAGCTTCTGAGCATAGCCCACATTACACAGCAAATGCTCAGTAGAGAGCAGCTGTTGATACCATCACTATTCTTGCTGGTCATAAAGCAACAGGGGAAATGGCTGCTCCTGCATCAGACATCCCAACAGAGGTGAGATGGCTTCTTTTCTTACCTGGGCCTCAAAGATTCAGATCAGGTTAGACGATACCCTGGAAGTCCTGAGTCCAAAATAGATGGCTCATTCTCTGGGTGGAAGCCCGCAGGAAGACGAGGCTTTGTGTGCCCAAGTCTGCACCTCCCTGAATGCTCACAATTTAGACAACTTGGCTTCTCTCACTTGTGCCTGGATGCTGGCCCTGGGCTTGCTGCCCTGAACTAGGGTTAATAGTTTCAGAATGTACCCTCTTGCAGCATCTCTGTAAACAGGTGGCAGGCTGCAAGACGTGGCTCTCTACACTAGCTGAGGTCCCCATGTGAGGCCAAATTCACTCACTCGCTGATTGGGGCGTTTTGGTCAAGGCACCAAGAACAATGGAGAAAAATATAAAGTCTCTCTTTTCAGGAGCTCTTGTTCTGGGCTCAGGTTTGCAAAGGTGTTACCTTCATGATATCCAAAGAAGCCTCACCCCCCAACCTTGTCCTCAAAAGTGTGGGTCCCTCCTCCAGGTACGTGAGCCGGGTGCTGGTGCATGACCTGGCAATGAACCAGAAGTGGTATTTCCTCTGCAACTCATGGCTGTCCATCGATGTCGGAGACTGTGTCCTTGACAAAGTATTTCCGGTGGCCACAGAGCAGGACAGGAAACAATTCAGGTACTTTTTTCTTTTCTTTTTAAGCAAATGCTGTTCACTTTATTCTTTCATCTCTAGGGAAGTTGCATCGCAATCCAGGTAAAGCAAACTAAAAGCATGTTTCAGCTATGGGACTGGATACCTTCAAGTGTGTGACATTAACAACCCTCAGTTTTTCTTGCTGGGACTGAGGGGCCCTGGAGGGACATGGACCCTCAGAACGACCTTTGAGGTGGTGAAAACGGATGGAACGTTATTCATATTTCTTTACACATGTCGTAGAATAGTATGTTTTATATGACTGAACAGCCTGATTTGACAGGTGATTTCATGTCTGGCCATCTGGGGCTCCTCCTTCATGCTATTTTACCCAACAGGAGTGTTTCAGTGCATGTCTCCCTTGGCTTACTTCCTTCTCTCCACATCTGCCCAAACACATACAAGCAGATACAAATGTACACACACGCTCACGTGCACATACACAACATGACAGACTGTTGTTTATTTCAAATCTTTTAAAATGGCACTACTCCTACTATGTCACTTTTCTTCTTTGATGATACACCATGAACATCTTTCTTTTTTTTTTTTAATTTTTTTTTTTTAATGTTTTATTTATTTCTAGGGGAGAGAGAGAGAGACAGCGTGAGCAGGGGAGGGTCAGAGAGAAAGGGAGTCACAGACTCTGAAACAGGCTCCAGGCTCTGAGCTGGCAGTCAGCACAGAGTCCGATGCGGGGCTCGAACCCACGAACCGCGAGATCATGACCTGAGCGAAAGTCGGACGCTTAACCGACTAAGCCACCCAGGCGCCCCTTTGAACATCTTTCCAAGAGAGTATGTCTGGGTCAGACTTTCCCTTCTTGGCTGCACGATAATCCGTAGACTGGATGTCCCACAACTAATTCAACCATCCTATCAATGGACACTAAGTCTGCTCCCATCCAATATTAGAAAATCAAGAGACTCCACAAACACCTGGCAAGTATGAAAATGCGGCCAAGTATGTTCCTGCCTGATGTCAGTCTGCTCGAGCTAGGGACCAACTTTCCTCTTATACGGGCCATGTACACTCTGTTTTGCCACAGTCCCCACTCACTCCCTATTACCTTACCCCCAACTCACTTCACTCATTTACTTGACTTGTTAACCTCTACCAGGTCCCTTTAGGTATTTGAGTTTGTGACCTCTAATTTATTTGTTTTTATTTTATTTTTGAGAGAGAGAAACAGAGACAGAGACAGAGAATCTTAACTAGGCTCCACAATCAGCACAGAGCCTGATGTGGGGCTCGATCTCACAACCCTGGGATCATGACATTAGCTGAAGTCAAGAGTCAGATACTTAACTGACTGAGCCACCCAGGTGCCCCATGACCTCTACTTTAAATGGCTTCTGAGTTAGGTTCAAAAACACAGTCTGTTTCTAGTACATTTACCGAAAGGTGACTTTCCCTCCTAGCTGCCACTGTGAACAGCTCAGCCTGCAAAAGGAACAAGTCTGAGCCAGAGAGACCTGGCCCCCAGGAGAAGTATAGCACAGATGTAGGCACACACTGCACAGTTCCACATGCCTGCTACTGACTTGCTGCACGACCCTGGAAAAGTCACTACACCTCTCCAGGTCACAGCTTCCACATCTGAAAAATGAGTCATGTGGTGTGCCTACCCCATGGGGACCTGTGCAGGTCCTGTGAAGTGATGTGGGGCGCATACTGAGCACAGCAAGTGCTCAGAGTTAAGTGCTCGATTACAACAGCAGATATTGTCCCTCCCATTGCATCAAATCAGTGATGCCTGGAAATGAGACAAAGAGTCATGTGAAGGCAGAACCATGTCACTTCCCCATGAATCCTGGTGCCCGACAGAGCACAGGGTACACAGCACCAGGCTCACCAAATATTTGGTGAAGGGTCAATAAATTAATGATGAGTAGAACAACCACATGGAATATCACTGCTGTTGGCAGCTGACCTATCTCCTTAAGCATCTCTGAGTCCAGGCCACTTACGCAGAACAGAATGGCAGTCAAAGTACAACCTTGAGGGGTGCTGGCACTGGCCACCAGAACGGGCGCCAACTGGGAGCATCAGTTCTGCACACTCAGGAGAATCAGGGCCCCTATGCCACTCCTGTGGTTAGACTACATTCTGCTCACAGGGAAATAACACAGATTCTTAAGGGGAATATGCCATTTTCAGAAACCCTGTCTTGCAATTTTTATTCTCTCAAACTGAGTCTGAACCTACAGCCTCGAATTTTTAACCAGCATCCTCTAAGGCAAAAATTATAATAAACCTAATGATATTACAGTTAATTACTGTATGAAAATTATAACAAAAGTAATTGCTAACACTGATGAATATTCACATGTATGCCAGCTACTTTACCAAATGCTTGACAAAAATGATCACAATCCTTTCAACAATCCCATTAGGCAGGTTCTGTTATTATCCCCATTTTACAGACAAGTGACGTGGAAAAAGCATAAAGTAACTTGCCTGAGGGCACACAGCGAGTGGCAGGGCTATCTAGGATTGCAATTCACTCTGTTCAGAGCCCCCACCATTAACTCTGAATGATGCTAAGACGCTGTGTCTTCGGCATTAGAGAGAGTAGAGGATAAATCTTAGAGACAGCCCTTCCCTCCCATCCCAGGATTGGTCTGACGAGACCAGCCCTCTCCCATTCCTGCCTCTCTCTCCCTGCCTCTTCACAGCCACTTGTTTTTCACGAAGACCTCCACAGGCTTCCAGGACGGGCACATTTGGTATTCCATCTTCAGCTGCTCAGCTCGGAGCAACTTTACCCGTGTCCAGAGAGTGTCTTGCTGCTTCTCTATGCTCCTCTGCACCATGCTGACCAGCATCATGTTCTGGGGTGTTCCCAAAGACCCAACGGAGCAAAAGATGGACTTGGGTAACTCGTACTGTCATGATGGTCAGGGCTGGTGGCCAGTGGGTGCCTTCCCCAGGTCCCAAGGCCACCTTGAGATTCAATAATTCTCTAGAAGTATTTACAGAAGTCAGAAACACCATTACACTCATTTCAGAGGAAGGATATAGATTTCAGGGGAAAGCAAAGACGTGCATGGGGTTGGGCCCGGGGAGATCAGGTGCAAAGATTCCAGCTGTCTTCTCCCAGGCATCTGTGACAATACTCACCCCTCCCGACAGCGACGTGTGACAACACACATGCAGTACTGCCAACCAGGGACGCTCACCTGAGCCCTGGTGTCCAGAGTTTTTATTGGGGTTTGCTCACATAGACAAAGCTGATCCCCACATGGCTGACTTTAGCCTCTGGCCCCTCCAGAGGTTGAGGTGATACTGTGTGGCCAAGGGCCTCACCATAAATCACTATTAACATAGACTATAGAGTGTGGCCCAAGACCTCAGGGAAACAAAGGTGTACCTACCAGGCAGAACATCCCAAGAGCTTAAAGGTCACCTCCCAGGGGCCACTCAAGGGCCAGACTTCTCTGTGGGCAATGTGAGTCCTTACTGTTCAGCCACCTTCTAGAAGTGGTGGAGAATCTCCATTGACCCTTTCCCTCCTCTGTCCTAGGTAAAATTGAATTCACTTGGCAGGAAGTGATGATTGGACTGGAGAGCTCTCTCCTCATGTTCCCCATCAACCTCCTGATTGTTCAGATCTTCCGAAACACTCGTCCTCGGGTCACTAAGGAGCAGAATGCTGGGAAATGGGACAGGGGCTCCCCCAGCCTGGCCCCCTCACTGCAGCCCATGGAGGATGGCCTTCTGACACTTGAAGTGGTGACCAAGGCATGTCTTCAAGCTTGGCGGTGTGTGGGTGTTCTAGCCTGAATGCAGGGGGAGAACTGAGGCTCAAGGCCTGGCAAGCCCACGTTGTCTGACAGCATCAGTCACCAAGATTCATCAACTATACACATGTGTGTTTACACACACACATGCACACATATGTATACCACAATGCATGTGTACACGTATATGGGCACTGCACAGGTGCACACATATATATGCACACACCTAAAGACATGTACACATGCATGTGCACACACATATACAAAGACATAAAAATGTATACATACACTTGCACACATATATATGTACATGCACACACGCCTTCATACACACACATGCACACAGACATACACACAAACATCTACATGTATGCACACACAATTTTTGAGTACCTTGTGTGTACAAAATATTACACCTTTAGTATAGAAACCCATATTCCATATTCACAGAAACCGAAGGGACTCCTTCTGCATTCATGTACTCAACGAACATTTACTGAGCACCTACTACACACCACCACCCTTTGAGAAATACAGCCTGGAATGTGTCAGTTCAAATCCTAGAAGAGGGACTCTATAAGTAACAAAATGGAAGCTCAGGGTGGTCCAATGTCACGTCTCAACAGGCAAAGCTGGGATCCAAACCCAGACTGCAAAGCCCTGGGGTGGATGTTCTTGACCACTCTGCTGCCCCCTCACGTGTAGCTCACCTTCCTCTTACCCAACCTGGGCTGACTTGCAGGATATGTGGAGACTCGTCAGCTCCCTGTTTAAAGCTCTGAAGGTGCCATCTCCTGCCTCTGGCTGGGAGTCAGTGACCTTGATGGACATTAACCAACTGCTGGCCTTAGTGGAAGATGTCATCTGTGTGCAGAACATGATAGGGCAGGAGTCCTGGGAGGAAGCCAAGCAGAGAGAGGACTCTTTCACACTCACTCTGGGGTCTGCACAAGTGGAAGGTAAGTCCTGACGTTTCTAATCTGGAAAAGGGGACCAGGTGGAGACAGGACTTAGGGCTGCATCTGGATCACTAGACCTATGCAGTGGGTCTCACCAAACTCCACTGCAACCACCTTCCATCACCTCCCTCTCTGTACACAGGCAACCCCTCTCTTCACAACACCAAGCTGCCTTCCCGCTAAAGGCCTTCGTATGTGCCTGTCCTTTCATTTAGAATATTTTTTCTCCTCTCCTCTCTAGTTCCTAATCAGGCTTTAGTCTTGGTTTAAGCACTCCTTCCTCAGGGGAGCAACCCTACCCCCAATGCTCACAACAGGGTCTCCAGACACATCCTCTTTAGCCCCTAAGCTTCTCCTGCACTGCGTTTACACCGCCTGCTGCCAAATCATGACTTGTGTGAAGAGCTGTTTACAGCCTGCACCAACCTTGCTGGAGCATGAGCTCTCTGAGGTGGGAGACATCTGACTGTCCTCTCTCCACCATCTGCCTCATGCCTGGCCCCATGCAACACACAGAAAGCACACAACAAACATGAGTGGTATGACGTCAGCATAGCAGGTCATTATGGGATGCACAAAACAACAGGGTGTGTTCTTTCATATGTGGTGAGAAAAGCAGTGGCAGCCTGATCACTCTGGGTCCTGACTCTGCCACTGATGGGCTGTGGGACCTGGGGCAGGTTACTTCAATTCTCCATGCCTCAGTTTCCTTTTCCATAAAGTGCTGGGGGGGTGCAAAGTGAAACCAGACCCATTTCCAAATGTGAAGAGCAGGGCACAAGACGATGGACAGGGCAGGAAGAAAACATTACAGAACAGAGAGTGGCAGAGTGAAAAAGTCACTCGTCCATTTGTTTCCAATCCTTCTAGGAGCAAATCTCCATTTGGTATTAGTGTGTCTTTCACACCCTTTTAATACTTGCAAATTCTGTTTGGCAGAGGAATAGCAGGTCTCAAACTCAGAGCTTTTTGAAACAGTATTGAGCTAGAATTTAGTAGCATCATTTCATTTTTATTGAGTTCTATGTATGGCACATTATTCTGGTTCGGACTACTCTCCCTGACTCCCCGCTTGCCCCTTTCCTGTTTGTCTTCCACCCACATCTATGCCACCACTGTTCAGACCAGGCTGTCCAATAGAACTTCCCACGGCACCGGAATGTTCTGTATTGGTGCCATCTGGTATGACAGCTGCTGGTCCTATGTGGCTACTGAGCACTTGAAAGGTGGCTAGTGTGACTGGGGAACTGAAGTTTTTAATGTTAATTTTAATTTAACTGTTGGGGCCAGTGGCTGTCATGTTGGATAGCGTGGGCTAAGAATGCTGCCATTTTTAACACACAAGGGTGATGATCACTGTATAAACCTTGTCTAAAATAGACATGGGGTCTACAGAATGGGGAATTTGAATTCATAAACTCCTGGTCCCACCTCTGATAAGGTGAATTAGCTTCTGACTGAGGCCAGAATCTGCATTTTTAACCAGTCACTTAGATGACTTTTGAGTGAGTGTTGAGAGTCAGTGTCCTCAAGACAAGATCCCAGCTCCTCATTGTTAACACTTACGGCCCTCCTGGCCAGGCCCACGCTGACCCCATAGTCAGCCCCAACCTGACCTCCATGCTCCACAGAGCTGGGCTTGGGCTGCCTAAGAAGGCTGATCCTGCAGGAGCTCTGCTGATGCCTGCACTGGACATCTGGCCTGAGTCTGGGGGGTTGGTCTTCCTAGCAGAGGCCTCAGAACATGGACTCTGGAGCCAGCCAGGTCCTGGGCCTCTCACAGCTGTACCAGCAGCTGTGCAACTTTGGACAAGTTGCTCAACCTGCGACTTGGCTTCCTTCCCGGTGAAAAGGGAGGACTGATCCACCTAGCCTCTTGGCTCATTTCAAGGACTAAATGGGGTCACAAGACACATGAAGCGCTTAGACCCAGCCTGATACAAAGCAGGTATTCAGTAAGTGGTGTTATGATTGATCGGGAGTGATGGTATCTTCCAGAAACACTGCCTGAGGACTTGCAAGATGAAGGCTGTTGATGTCAGAACCCAAAGCTGCCGCTTCAGCTAGGCAGGCCCGGGAAGGAGCGTCAGGGAGGAGGCCTGAGTCAGAGGGAAGCGGAGTCAACATTGCCCCAGACCTTCACCTGCATCTAGCCCTAGCCAGCTGCACCCTTCTTCACATTGCTGGTTACCTTCTTGCTCACTCACTTCTCACTGGTGACTGCGGAAGGGCCGTGGGGCAGGGCTGCTCTCTCCTGCTACCTCTCATACCCGGCTTCATGTACCCCTTGCAAAGACAAAGGGTGGTCCAGTCGACCTGTTCCCTTTACTGCCCCAGAAGAAGGTGCCCCTGGGTGCCCGCCTCCCAGCTCAGGGTTGGAGACTCAGGACTGGTTCCATCTGAAGCGGCCACACTTCCCTTAGAATGCATGGGCAATAACAGAAATGTCCGCATTTGTTTCTTTCTTGCATTGAGTAACTTAAAACAAAAAACACCTTTATAGGGTTTTTTGTTTGTTTTTTTGTCTGTTTTAACTTTTTAGGAAGCTGAAATTTGAACAAGCCAACTGCAGGAAAACATTCATGAGATGATCAGGGGAAATCTGACCACAGACTGGATATTTTGTGCTATTAAGGGATTATCAATACTCGTTTCAAAGCTTGACAATGACGCCATGGTTTTATATTTAGAAGCACATTGGAGCATTATAGCATATTGTAGAAACACATATGTAGAAGCATATTGAGATATTTAGGGACATGACCTGGGGGCTTGGAATCTGCTTCAAAACCACCCCCTGGAAAGGGCGGGCTGGGTGCAGGTGAAGCATGACTGGCCACGAGCTGGTAATCTTGAGCCACGGGTGTGTGCAGGTTCATCTCACACTCTCTACTTTTGTAGCTGGACATTTTTCATAATTAAAAAAACAAGTTGAAAACAAAAGATTAAGACTGACACCAGGCAAATCTTGGCAGAAGGCAAATCTTGTATACGTTAAAATATTTGCTGATGAGATACCACTAGGGTTTGCTCTCAAGCATTCCAGAAGAAGAAAAAAGTTGGGGAAGTTGGAGGGTGAGGCAGAGACAAAACAAGATTAACAAAGGTTGGCACTTGGCGGCAGCAAGTGACAAGTATTTATTCTGCTCTCTTCGCCGACATGGAAGGAAGCTTTGAGAGTGCCCTTGACAAAAGGTTGAGAGGAACATACTCAACCCGACTGGCCATGGGAGCCCAGCACTTTCTCCATCTTTCTGAGCCCAGCTCTCTCATAGCACGGCGCCTAGCAAGTGCAATACAAGAAAGCGGTTACTAACACTGCTGTTGTCTAAGGAGGCTGTCTGCTCTGTCTTTGGGCACCAGCGGATGTGCTTTCTCTCCCTTGTCCTCAGAACAAATGCTCCGCCCCAGGGACCCTCAGAAGGACAATGCCTACAGGCAGTGTCTCTACCTTCAGCTGGACCACTTGGAACAAGAGCTTCAGCTGGTGGGGCCCCACGGCTCCTCCCAGTGCCAGAGCCACGCCCGGGCCCTCAGCCAGCTGCAGACACTGAAGGGCTACCTTGGGGGACGGCTGGACACGCCACCCCTGGCGCACACCAGGTAATCCGCTCCCCCAGGTGCTGGGTGGGCAGCAGAGGGAGGGGCCTGCAGAGAGAGGGCAATCCAGGCAACTTTGGAAGGATGTTCACCCAGATCTCCCCAGGCAGAAGCGATTCAGGATACTCGCACGAACTCGGAGGATGGCTTTGAATAGGGCTATTTGCCAAAAGGCAGTTTGTATAGCACTTTACAGTGTATAACTATATTCTTGTGGGCTGTTTCCTAACTGTGCACCCTTGCACAAGTCCCTCAACTTTTCTGACCTTCAGTTTCCTCATCTGTAAAATGGGAATGATAATTCCCATCTCCTAGTTCAAACTTAAAATACATTTTTAGGGGCGCTTGGGTGGCTCAGTCAGTTGAGCGTGCAACTCTCACGTTTGTGGAATCAAGCCCCACGCTGGGCTCTTTGCTGGCAGTGCAGGTCCTGCTTGGGATTTTCTCTCTCCCTTTCTCTCTGCCCCTATCCTGCTCACATGCACACATACCCTCTCTCAAAGATAAAAAAAAATTTTTTTTAATATATTTTTAAAGATAACCAGAGATGTGAATACAGACAGGTTGACATTAGGGAATTGTTAATTTTGATAGGTGTGAAAATGGCCCTGTAATTCACTAACAAAATGACCATTTTTGAGAAATATTCTGAAGTGATTAGGGATGCTATTATGTCTGGAATTTATTTTTAAATATCTGAGAGAGAGGGAGAGGGAGAGAGAGGATAGATAAAATGAGTCTAACAGGGAAGTGATGGTTGTTGAAACTAATTGTTCAGGGCTTGTAGTGCTTACTGATTTCTGTAGGATGAGAAATTTTCATAATAAAAACTTTTGGGGCACCTGAGTGGCTCAGTTGGTTAAGCGTCAGACTTCAGTTCAGGTTATGATCTCATGGCTCATCGGATGGAGCCCCCCGTCTGGCTCTGCAATGATAGCGCAGAGCCTGCTTTGGGCCCTCTGTCTGCCTGTGTCTCTCAGATAAATAAACATTAAAAAAAAAAAACAAAACAACCTTTTAAAAGGTATATAGTAGAAGCGTTCTAGGCTTCCCATGAATAATGGGAGCAAACCTGTGTAAAGCACTGAATAAATGTGCCCTCAATAGGATAAAAGTATGTAAACCAGATAGAATATACAATAATAGCCCCTTGATGTGGGTACAAGATACAGAGGAGAAAACTGAGGGTCTGAGGGTCTGAGAGGTCAAGGAGCTCAACCACGGTCATGCAGCTGGTGAAATAAAGTGGCATTTGAACTTGAGCCTGATCATACCCCACTCCCTTTTCAGCTCCCCGATGGTGAGCCAGCCTCCTCGCGGCCTGCCCTGGTGGTGTGTCCTGGTGGGCTGGCTCCTGGTGGCGGCCACCAGCAGCGTGGCGGCCTTCTTCACTATGCTCTACGGCCTGCACTATGGGCGGACCAGCTCCCTCAAGTGGCTCATCTCCATGGCCGTCTCCTTCGTGGAGAGCGTGTTTGTCACACAGCCCCTGAAGGTCAGGCTGCCCTGATCCCTTCTGCCCACACTTTCCCTCCGCCGGCTGCCCCGTCCTAAGGCTTCTGCCATCCCTTTATCTATTCATTACAAGCCTACACAGCAGTTGGTTGGTCACGAAAATGATGTTAATTACCACAATAATCCGAGTTCTGAGACAGAGGCTCTGGGGCTGAGACTCTAGGCCAGGCCTGGTGGCTTACCAACATGGGGCTTGTCATCATCACAGTCACCCCCAGGAAGGTCTTTGCCTCCGTGTTATGAGAACCTGAGGTTAGGAAGTAAGGTCACAAACATCTTGCCCGAGGGCACATGTGCAAAATATGAATAATACCATATTTCTTCAATTCTAAGATCCTTTTAACTGTGAGATAGGCTGGCAATTTACAGGAACTTTATCTTCAGAAACAAACAAACAAACAAACAAACACCAAGTCATCACCAAGAAAATGCACTCCTATTTCTGAAATGTAAAGTTACTATCAGACTTGGAGAAATACTGAGCCCCAGCCTGGAGCTTGGAGCCACAGCTCCCCCTGGACGGCGTCAGAGAGTGGGAAGGTGGGGGACGTGCACAAAGGAGGGGAAGTTTACAGTGAATCTTTATGCTTGTGAGACTCACCAAACCTCCCATCCCCATCTTACCAGGTAGTCCCCAGTTCTGCCCCAAATAACCTTTATCAGAAGATTTAGGGGCCCCCGGGGTGGATCAGTCCATTAAGTGTCTGACTCTTGATTCTGGCTCAGGTCAAGATCTCATGGTCCCTGGGTTCGTGCCCTGAGTGGGGCTCTGTGCTGACAGTGCCAGAGCCTGCTTGGGGTTCTCTCTCTCCCTCTCTCTGCCCCTCCCCTGCATGTGCGTGTGAATCAGTGCAGGAAGAAAGGGGAAGGGACAGAGGGAGGAGGAAGATGTAACTCAGTACTCGATGCAGTAGGAGAGATAAGAGCTCGGGCAGCAGGAGGGCACAGCCGGAAAGGCTTTGATATGAGAAGCAGGGAGAGCTCAGGGTTCACTCTCTCTGCCTGCTGGGCGACCAGGTGCCCTGGTCCTCTCCCTTAATAGCCATGTCTCCTCTTGGCACAGGATGGGCTGGTTCCCACCTGGTTCCCCCAGAGCATAGTTTCTCCAGATCTGACCCTGATCCTGACTCCTTCTAGATCAGGAGTTGATAGTTTCCACCACGGGCCTGGGGTTCACAATGGGTTTCACCTCCAGGTGCTGGGCTTTGCTGCCTTCTTCGCGTTGGTCTTAAAGAAAGTGGAGGATGAGGATGAGCCTGTGGCCTTCCTCCCAGGACGCCCGTCTGTCCCAGGTAATGGTGCACAGGTGGAGGCAGGGGCCTGGAACCTGATGAGGCTGAGACAGCCATACACGGCCCAGCTGCTGACCTTCCCCAGCATCCCTTCACCCTTGATTGGGGAAGCACCCCTAACCCATCCAAAAGCAAATGACTCCTTCACTGTCTCTAGAAAAATCTTGTTTCGCCTCTACCCCAGCCCTCTCTCTTGCACTCAAGCATGATCCCTTGGGAGCTGTGCTCTCATTGCCTGTCATCCTCTGTGATCCCCAGAAAGCAGCTTTCTCCCCCAAGGCTCAGGCCACCTGGCCTTTAGAATGAAAACCAAAACAGAACATGTTTGCAGGTGGGCTGCAAAGAGTTCCAGGACAAGGGTCTGGAAGCTACGGCCAGAGGGCCAAATGGAGCCACTGCTTGTTTTGGTAAACAAAGTCTTATTGGAACAGAGCCATGCTGAGCCTTGGAGGAGGGCCACTGAGCAGTCCCTTTCCCTGCAACCTGACTTCTCACTTCCCGACCCACACTCCTGAGAATGCCTACAACAAGACCATCACACAAGACAGGCGAACAAAATAGAATCAACACTCTTAACAGTCCACGCAGAGGTTCTGACTCTCAGGGAAAAGAAAACAGGGACAAATCGACCAAAGGCATACCTACATTCTTGTACTGACATTATTTTACAGTGTGGTTACCTCCTCATGAGCCAGTATTCCCCCACTCTAGGGTAAGGTTTGGGTTTGTTTTGTCTTGGTTTTGGCTCTGCAGATCCAAAAGGTCCATTAAAATCTTCTTTCCAAGGGGAAAAATAGTGGGGGAGAGGGAGGGAGGCAAACCATGAGAGACTCTTAAATGCTGAGAACTGAGGGCTCATGGGGGGGGGCGGGGAAGAGGAGTGATGGGCATGGAGGAGGGCACTTGTGGGGATGAGCACTGGGTGTTATATGGAAACCAACTTGACAATAAACTATTTAAAGAAAAAATCTTCTTCCCAAGACAGAAGAGTAATTTTTGTTCAAAGAGACACCAGCTTCCAGAACAATTAAATATTCATCCAGTCATTCCTTTGGCAGCTACTCAGGGAGTACTTGCTGTGTGCCAGGCAGTTTGATGGCTCAGGAACATGATTTACGTAAATCTACTCACTGTAAGTGTGTAATTCACTGATTTTAGTAAATTTAATAGAGCTGTGCAACCATTATCTCACTTCAGATTTGGAGCGTCTTCATCACCCTCAAAATGTTCCCTCTTGACCATCTGAAGCCAATCCCTGCTCCCACCCCAAGCAACACAGCACTGGGGGGGCAGGTTGCCCTTGGAAAGCACAGTCCACTGAGGGGGATGCGCTGAATAAGTAAACAACACGAGTAGACATGCAAGTGTGCAATGTGAGAACTTAGGGAGAGAATGGGAGAGTGCAGGCCTCTCTGCAGAGGTAGCACCTCCACTGGTTCCTGAAGCCTGGTGAATGGAGAGGCTGCACACTGGGCATGTGCAAAGGCCCTGAGGTGGGATGGAGCTTGTCATTTTACATGACTATGGACAGCATAGCTGAAGCTTGGGGAATTAGGGGGAGAAGAGTTCAAAATGAGGGCAGGGGCACCTAGGTGGCTCAGTCGGTTAAGCCTATGACTTTGGCTCAGGTTATGATCTCACAGTTGTGAGACTGAGCTTCAAACTGGCTCCATGCTGGGTGTGGAGACTGCTTGAGATTCTCTCTCTCCTTCTGCCCCACACATTCTCTTGTGTGCACTCGAAGGAAGGAAGGAAGGAAGGAAGGAAGGAAGGAAGGAAGGAGAAACAAATGAGGGCAGAGAGGTGGGGAGGAAGCAGGGCCTCGTAGCACCTGGGTCAACGCTGGAGTTTTGGAGTGCTAAATACAAGAGACATGATTTATCTTGTGATTTGAGAAAGATTACTATAATTGCTCTTAGGAGACGAGAAGTATTGGGTCAAATGTACAAGTGAGGAAAAGACTACTGGAATGGTCCAGACAAGAGATGATATGTACTGGTAGTGAGGGTAGAAAGAAAGGCATGGATGCAAAAGACAGTTGGCATAATACACCCCTATCAGAATAGCTAAAGTAAAAAACAGTGATGATAGCAAATGCTGACAAGGATGCAGAGAAACTGGAGCATTCTCACGGCGCTGGTGTGAATGTAAAATGGTACAGTCACTCTGGAAAAGTTTGGCAGTTCCTTTCAAATCTAAAAACGGTCTTACCATATGCCCCAGCAATTACATTCTTGGGCATTTATCCCAGAGAAATGAAGACTTATTTTCCTGCAGGAACTTGCATCTATATGACCACAGCAGGTTCACTGCAAATAGCCAACTGGCCACTCCTAGGAATCTCCCCAAGAGAAATGAAAACATATGTCCACCTGTACATGAACATGAACGTTCATAGCAGCATTATTCATCATAATAGCCCTAACCAGGAACAATCTAGACGCAAACGGATACACATATAGGAGTATATCCATACCAAAAAAAGGAACTAAATACTAATTATACAACAACATGGATAGACACCAAACCATTATGCTAAGTGAAAGAAACCAGACACCAGAAACGATGCACTGCATGATTCCATTTATATGAACCATCCAGGAAAAAAAAAAAAAAAATCTATCGAGACAGAAAGCAATTTGATGGGACTGAGGGTGGGAATGGGGACTGACTTCACGGGGAGATGAGGGAACCTTTTGGATTGATGAAAATGTTCTAAAATGGGGTTGTGGTGATGGCTTGCACAACTCTATAAATCTACTAAAATCACTGAATTGGAGATTTCCAATGGGAATATTTATGAAAATTATAACTTAATAAAGTGGCTTGGAAAAAAAAAAGATCCTTAGAATTAGACATGAAATATCAGTTACCCTCCTTCTTCCGTCCGTCAAAATTTCGGAGTACTGGGATCTGACTTAGAGTCCAGGAGCACAGGGAGGGGAGGGCGTTGTGCTTTCAGTACTAGGAGAACTCTCCGCAGGAGCAGAAGGGGTGGAATTCTGAATGTGGGGATGGAAGGGCAGAGGCGTAGAGGGCAGTGTTAGGAAATGGCTCCTGAGAAGGAGGAATGGTGGATTCTGTTGTACCCGGTGAGAGAGGAGGCTGCTGGCTTCAGAGCAGAGCTGTCCTGGTGTCCTTGCTTCCACAGATCCCTCTGCCTTGTTCCGAGCACGAAGATGCAGCAGAAAGGACATCTACCAGCCGCCTCTGGCTACTGACATCGAGAAGATGAAAACTACCCACCTCAAGGAACAGAAGGCATTTGCCTTCATCAGAGAAATCCTGGGTAGGCGGTGAGGTCACCCACAAGCAGTCTCCCCACTCGCTGGTTGTCAGCAGAGACTTGAACAGTCAATGGCGGAATCTTCGACAGACCCACACTGCCTCTGGGCCTGTTTTCCTAAATATCAATTTGCCCCACCTCCTTCCCTACACTTAAAATCCTTTGGTGCCTCACATGGACCTTAGGATAAAACCTGAGCTCCCTACTGTGGCTCTGTCCACCCTGGGTCACGTCTCTTGGCCCATGTACCCTGAGCTCTGTTCTATAGCTCCTGGGACCCCTTGCCCTCTCTGGACCCCAGGCCTTTGCCCAGGCTACTCTAACCTGCCTGAAATGTACCTCCCCTCCTCCCCACCTTTCCTTCTGGCTAATTCTTTATTCTTTAATTCTTAGCCCAAAGACTGGGTGTCTTCAGAAAGGCTTCCCAAGGCTGTTGACCAGGAGCTTCTGTGTATCTTTGTCTGGGTTTTCCCTTAAGCAGATCTGGGTACCAGTAGTGGGTTGGGGAGGTGATCCTGGCAACCACTGGTAGAGAAAAGGAAAGAAGAGAGAAGGCTGGCAATAGAAGATGTGATGCATGGGTTCCATGTGGGAACTGGAGGTCAGTCCTACTGGGGACCTCTGTGGGGGCCTGTAGTACACGCCCCGAAGCTGTCAGTCACAGGTCACTGGTGAGGGCTGCTCCCAGGGAGGACACTGACCCTGCAGCACTCCCAGCCTGCCTTCCCACTGGCTGAGCACATTGCAGCCAGACAAATGCAGAGAACAGGGAAGCTTGCATAGCAGTAGCAGCATGCACAGAATAAAGAGCACCCGGATATAGGGGCAGAGCCTTAATTCATCCCAGGCAGGGGTTGCTGGAATGTATATTCCTAGGCCCTGGGCCCAGAGATTCTGGATCAGTAAGGCTCTGCATACCTCTAAGATTTTGATACCTGGCATCCTAAACTAAATCTCTGTACCTAAAGGGCCCTTACATCACACTCACCTGTCTACAGGTGACCTCCCTGAGGGCAGGGGACACAACTGTCATTCTCATCATTCTATCCTCAGCACTGCAACACGGCAGAGCCCCAATTTTAAAAGATTCTTCTTAAGAAACATTTATGGAGCATGAATACTGTGCAGGCACTATTTTTAAGTGGTTTATAAAGATTAATTTGTTGACTCCCTCATCAGAACCCTGTGAATTGAATTATCCCCATTTCACAGACAAGGAGAGTAAGGCAAAGGAGTTAAGTCACTTGTGAAGGGCACATGGAGAGGAAGCGGCAGAGCCAGGATCTGAACCCAGGCAGGAGGCTTACAGGCTGTGGACTTTACTCCTTTCTGCTGTCTAAGGATTGGTTCCACTGTCACTGGGGGGTGGGGGGCAAGTAGCTGGTCTACAAGGTGTTGCTATGTGCCATTCTATTTCCTGCCTTGGGCTTGGTGGGACTGGGGACCCCGTGTGACCAGGGCTGTGCCTCCCTTCCCAGCATATCTGGGCTTCCTGTGGATGCTGCTGCTGGTCGCCTACGGGCACAGGGACCCCAGCACCTACCACTTCAACAGACACCTCGAGCGCAGCTTCACCCAAGGCTTTTCAGCTGTGCTCGGCTTCCAGGAGTTCTTCGCGTGGGCGAACACCACCCTCATGAGCAACCTGTACAGTCATTACCCAGGTACTCTCCCCTCACCCAGGATGTGCGTCAGCCCCCTTGTGCATATTCCTAAGAACAGGCATGGGTCACTGTCACCATCAGCATTATAGAGAATCAATAACCACGGGATGATATGCTTTGAAGGAGAGACTCTCAGAAGGCTGTGTATGCACAAGAGAGGGGCCCTAAAGCCCCCTTCGTGCGGAGTGGAGGACTTCCTAAATGAGAGCTAACTGAGCATGAATGGGCTAGACAGAAATAGTACCCAGGCAGAAGGGATAACATGAGAAAAGGCAAGCCTGAGACACGATAGCACATTCCCGGCATTATAAAGCACTGAGCGTGGCTGCATTGTAGGGTATGAATTGAGGACCAGTGAGAAGCAAAGCAGGAGAGAGAAATAGTGGCAAGATCATGAAGGGCCTCAGAAGTTCATAGTTTATGCTTAAGCAAACAAGAAGCCATTGACAGTTTCTCCATGAGGGAGTAACTGAACTGAATCTGTGTTTAAGAAGGATCATTCTGGAATCACGGAGAAGCTGAAGTAGACAGTAATTAGGATACTAGGGTGAAATGATGGGGCTGATGCAGGGATGTGGGGCTGGGGTGATGGAGAGAGGGGTGTGGGTGCAGACAACACTGAAGAGGTAGAGTTGATGGGCCTTGTTGACCATTAGGATGTGGGCATTGAGGGAAAGGGCACGGAGGGTCTCCCTGGTGATGACTGGATGGCGGGGGTACCCTTCCTCAAGAGAAGCTGTGCAGGAACTGGATGGTGCCTGGGGTGGAGAGATGGTGATGAATGCAGCCTCCTACATGAGCTACTCCTGACCGTTTTGCAATGGCTACAGTGAAGTTCACGTTAGCGTCCAGGCCAGGGAGCTTGGAGTGCGTGAAAATGATTTTGATGGCTAGAATGACCCACTGGTTTTTCATCTCCAGGCTTTATCACTGATGGGAACTCCAAGCTGGTTGGCAGTGCCCAGATTCGCCAAGTGAGGGTCCGGGAAAGCTCTTGCTCTCTTGCTCCACAGCTGCAGGCTTCTCTTCATGGATGCCGTGCGCCATACTCCCTGGACGCTGAAGACCTGTCAGACTACGGGGAGGGCTGGAATGCCTCCGTCCTCAATAGCAGCAGTGGCCTTTCCCAAGCTTGGCAGTACCAGAGCCAGCGCCAGCGCCGAGGGTATCCCATCTGGGGCAAACTCACCGTGTACTGGGGAGGTGGTTACGTGGCCCCCCTGGGAACTGATCACAAAAGCGCATCAAGGTAAGACTCACTTGATTCACATGTGGGCAAGGAGAGCCATTTGCAAGAGTCCAGGTCTGACTGGCAGGTGCAGCCAAGCTCATTTGTGCTGCTATGGGGAGAGACTGGGGGTCTCAGGAGAATTCAGATGGTATTTCCAGGCCCCTGGAAGCTGCAATCTCCCAGTTGGAGAAGTCCCTCTCCATCACTCTCAGGCTGCTGGGCTGAGTCTGGTGGCCTCTGCTAGAGCCAGTATAGGGATGGGGATTCTACCACGCAGAGCTGTCCACCACCAGGCAGATGGGAAGTGGTTAAGGCTCTTAACCTTACCCCAAATTCTGCTTGTATGCGCAGTGAGTTACAGGACCAGGAAAGAACACAGAGTTTGGAGAATTCACTGTTTTTATGGTAGCAGGAGCAAGCCTGCTCTTTGTCTGAAGGATGTCACCCCATCTTCATCTCTTGAGGTTGCTCACTACAAACACAGCCTCGAGAAATGACTTGGGTAAAGCCCAGACAGACCCTCCATTCCTGGAACACCCAACCTGATGGTGCAAGGACACCCAGGACCCATGCAGATCACCTCTCCCAGCACACTCCAGAGTTCGAGCACCCAAGGTGTGACACCCTGGCACAGTTTGCTGTTAACTGTGTAGACCTGGGCAAGTTAGTGAACCCATGTGAACCTCAGTCTCCTCCCTGTATTATTACAAAACTGAGGAACACAGGTAACAAACCACCAGGGAGGGGTCCCCTGGGATTAAGGACAGGCCAGGGATAGTCTGTTTTGGCATAAAAGGTGTTTTCCTGCCTTTGGAACAACTGATATTCTCTCTTCTGTACACCAAGCAGGATGCAGACCCACTGGAAACAGGGCATATTTTAATATACTTAAGAATAGGCCCATGATTATTGCTGTCAGTAATAACAGCGGGCACACACACACACATACACAATTATTGCATTTTCTCTTCACAATGTTCCTGAAGTGCTGGTGTCAACACCATTGTAGACGAGGAAACTGAGTCATGGAGAGGTTATTAGCTTGACTGCAAGGCAGTCCGGATTTGAACCCAGGGCCCTCCAGTACACGCTCTTTCCACAGCACCGGTGGGCACACCTCCAGGAACTGGTCTTATGTGACCTGCCAGCCCAAGAGAGATTTCAATAGCTGCCCCCGCCGCCTGCCTAAGCCCCTGATTTTCTGTACACTTCCTCTTGCTCAGGGATCCTCAAACTTTAAAAAGCATCACAATTAAAAAAAAAAAAAGCATCATGATCCCTGGGAAGGCTCATCAAAGCAGAAATCCCCAGGCTCCGCCCCCAGAGGTTCTGTTTTGGGAGATCTGGGGTGGGGTCTGGGAATCTGCATTTCTAACAAGTTTCCACATGAGGCAGATACAGTATGGGGCCCACACTCTGAGGACCTCTGCTCTAACAGTCAGGAGACCGGGAGTGCCAAGACACTGCACCACTGGTGGGAAGCTGTGATCACTCCCAGGAGCAGGCCCAGGGCCCTATGGTGCAGGGCATGGAGCAGAGCCAGTGGGAGAAATCTTCACAGAAAGTCTTGGCTTCCTCCGGGGCAGAAGGGGCACGGAGCCATGGCAGATGGAGCTGTCTCTAAATACCCCTCTTCCTACAGAATTCTCCAGTACCTATTTGACAACACTTGGCTGGACAGCCTGACCAGAGCCGTTTTTGTGGAGTTCACGGTCTACAACGCCAACGTCAATCTGTTCTGCATCATCACTCTGACCCTGGAGACCAGTGGCCTGGGTGGGCAGCCTTGCCTGTGACCCCACCTGCAGTGTTCTGGAAGACAGATGCCCCTCCCCCTGGGCCAGGGCTCCTGACCAGGCTGGACCTCGGTGCCCCAGGGGCAGAGCTCCAGGGCAAATGGTTGTTTGGGGGGAGATTCAGGGAGTGTGGGTCTTGGCTCTCCCTGGGCACCCAAAGGCCAGGTTCCAGGGCTGCTCCAGCCATATTCCTAGTTGCCCCCATTTCCCTCAGACCTGTCTCCCAAGACGCTCCAAGGAAAGCCAGTTGGGGTCTGAAGGCAGCTCATAGTCTTGAGCTTCCCACTCCGGGGAAGGCGGGGTGAGGGGCTAGCAGTGAAGAGCTGGGAAGGGGGTGACCTGGACACAGATAATTTCACCTAAAACACTGCTTTACAACTCTGTACCTCAGCCGACAGTGTGAAGTACATTTTACATCATATTCTGACATACACAGACACACAAATACACATAAGAGACAAGAGCTTCAAAAATATTTCCCTTAACTAGAGGTACGTACTCTGGTATTCTGTCTTCTCCTTTTCCCTCCCGCCTTCCTCCCTCTTTTTAACCCTTTCAAAATCTACTGAAAACACTGACCTAAAGCCTCTTCAGCTAATATCAATCTTCCTAAAATTCCACTACCTTTCCTTTAAAAATTAAAGTTTTTAGTATCAAATTACATTTTTAATAAAACTAACACATGTCTATAGTTCCTTAAATTTCAGAACTGTGTAGAGTGAAAAGTAAAAGGCCTTCAACTTCCATGATCACTGGCCACTTGATGTCAACACCATCAAGCACTTCTTTCAAATCCTTTTGAGGCGGGTGTGTTTACTTGTATCATTACGTTCTATTTCTTTTTGCCACCTTTGCAGTTCTGACTAGTGACACAGTTTGTCCCCAAACACATCCGATCAAATTATGTGTTTCTAACGGATGAAATGTGAGGGGTGGGTTTCAGGTCTGGCTGGTTCGAGCAGTCCACCGATGGCGGCAAGGACGCCCTTCGGTTGTTTGTGTCTCTGCATTCTGCCATTCTTGAGGTTGGCTTTGTGTTCAGAGGCAGCAGCCTTATTACTCAACTTGGTTTTTTTCTTAAAAGAGAACTAAAATATCATTACAATATCTGCCAAAAAGAAAAGATACACAAATGGATGAAAGTTGATTCAAAAGAAGGTTGAATTTTAGGCATATTGGTCAACAGATGAATTGGTCTTCAGTGAACTCTCTTTAGGTGAACTGGCTTTATGTGAGCCAGCCTGGAGCAGATTAATGTTAACTGGGCGGCCGTGCTCTGGCTGGAGGTGACTGAGGGCACAAACAGAGGACACCAGATGCAGAGGGTAGGGAGCGGCTCCTCCCATGCAGCTCCTGGCATCCCTTCTGATAAGTGCATTGTCACTGGCATCCACCAAGTGTCCCTGTTCAGTCCCTTGGGTTTTTGGGTGTGAAGGACCTTGATCTCTTCTTCTGCCCTGCCAGCCCTCAGAATGGCCTGAGCTTGCATCATGCCACTGATGACTTCCGGTCAGGAGCGGTGGCTCTGAGCAGGCAGATAGCCAGGAGTGAGCAGAACGCATTTTGCTTCCCAGGAACCTTCGTTGCACATGCGAACATGCAAAGCCTGCGCCTGTACCCCTTCACTGATGGTTGGCACCCCTTCGTGGTCGCGGCAGAGGTCATCTACCTTCTGTTCCTCCTCTACTACATGATTGTGCAGGTGAGGGGTAGACTAGGGCTCCCTGGGATGGAGGTGGCAGTGTGCCTGTCCCCTCTCGCACACCCTTCCCTGGAGTGAGGCCAGTGGAAGGGAGACGGAAAGGTTCTGTTTGCCTGTTTGCCATGGCAACCTTTCGGTCCTTCTGTAGTCTGGAGAGCCCACCGGGCTCAAATACCAACTTTCGGCACCTCTCAGGAACTAAGATTCAGAGGGTGGTCCTTCCTGAATGGGGAAGGGAGAGGAACTGAGCCCTTCCAAAAAATGTCAAAGGTGGGAGACAGAGACAGGTGGCTGTGCTCACGGCTGGCGGTTCACCTGTGGTCCCAGGGAATTAGGGAAAAAATCCCCTTTGCCACCTTTACCACCATGCTGCACCAAAATGAAAAATGAAGGTGCATACATTGATAATGATGGGGATTTGAGGAGGCAGGTAACTCATTTGAAGCTTGAGATATGGCCTGCCCCTCCCCCACAAAAATGCAAATCAGGTCTCTTAAAAGGGCATCCCCAATCCCTGCTCAACAGCCACAACAAACAGTTTAAAGGAAGGATGATACCTTGAGTGCTTACCATGTGATAGGCATTGCGCTAAGAATGCTGAGTGATTTTCTCCTTCAATAACAAGAGAAGGTTCTATTGGTTCCATTTCACAGAGTAGGAAGCTGAAGTCCAGAGACATTAAGTAACTCATCCAAGGCCAAAATTGAATCCAGAGTCTAATCCCTGAACTTGACACACTGCCGCACCATTAGGCTCATAAACCTGGGTCCCACAGGGTGGGACCAATTCAAACCCAAACAGGGAACAGTTACCAAAGAACAACCTAAGTCTTTGCATTTTTCTGAGAACATCAAAGGAGGCCCATCTGACTACCCACTTCCCAGCTGCCCTCACCCTCTGCCTGCAGCTGCTTCAGAACCCTTCTCTCCAAAACCCTTAAATCTTTCTCAAAATATTGCTTAAGAAATTTTAAAAATCTCCTCTCTTCATCTCTTTATGATGGAGGTGAACTTAGCCTCTCTTAGAAGCCAAATGTGAGTCCCCTGACTGGGTAGGAGGAGGGAAATGGAACAGACAATAGAAGATTCTCTTTAGTGGAGGGGCTTTGGGGGAGATGGTGGGGGAAGCTTAGAACCTGCGCAGCATAATTCCTTTTGACTTGTGACACGTGATGGGGAAACAATTAAAAACAAAGTCTCTGGCCAATCTAGAAAACCTCTCCACAAAGGCACAAAGGTCAAAAAAAAAAAAAAAAAAGAACAAGATTATTTTCTTTTTTTTTTTTAATGTTTTATTTATTTCTAGGAGAGAGAGAGAGACAGTGTGAGCAGGGGAGGGTCAGAGAGAGAGGGAGTCACAGACTGAAACAGGCTCCAGGCTCTGCGCTGGCAGTCAGCACAGAGCCCGACGCGGGGCTCGAACCTACGAACCACGAGATCATGACCTAAGCAAAAGTCGGACGCTTAACCGACTAAGCCACCCAGGCGCCCCCAAAATTATTTATTTCTAATTGTGGTAGATAGCATGAAGTTTACCACTTTAGCCATTTTTTTCCACTTTAACCATTTTTAAGTGTACAACTCAGTGGTATCAAGTACATTCGCACTGTCATACAACCCTCAGTACCATCCATCTATCCATCCATCACTTTTTTCTTCCTGCGAAACTGAAACTGTCCCCATTAAACAACTACTCTCCACTTCTCCGTAAGGAAACAACTTTTCTTATTGAATAAGCATTAAACTAGAAGGTGATGCACAGCCAAGAGATTCTGAAAACATAAAGGAATCTCACCCTTGTGTATTGCTCATATACTCATTCTTAAGATAAACACTAATTAATCCTCAAGAGGATTTATGGCATATCTATCCCACTAGTCCACCCTAAATTCACCTGGTAATTGGGGTTGCCACTTTTGTTTGCTAACTGCCTTTATCGAAAGAAAAAGAAGGGCACCTGTGTGGCTCAGTTGGCTGAGCGTCTGACTTTGGCCGTGAGTCATGATTTCACAGTTCATGAGTTGGAGCCCCGCATGGATCTTTACTGTCAGCACAGAGCCGGCTTCAGATCTTCTGTCTCCTTCTCTCCGCCCCTCCCTTGCTCACACTCTCTCAAAAATGAATAAACATTAAAAAAAAAAGGGGGGGGGAATAAATGTACATGTTCACAACAGGAGGTAATTTTGCAACTTGGAGCCTGGTGCCTGCCATTTGGCTCCTACCCTCCCAGGGAAACTGGGAGTGAAGGCCACTACCTTCCTTCAGGATCACATTTCAAAGAGAAAGCTCCCAGGTCCTTTAGAAAAACATTCTTGAGACTAGTTTAACTTTTAAAAAGATGGACATACACCTCAAAGGGACAGAGAAAGAATTCACAATTAACAAGTTTTCTCAAGTAAATACTCTATGAAAGAGTGGGAGGGTCTTTCCCCTTCCCCAATTTTTTGTATCAGAGAGAATTAAATGTTTTTCTTAATTAGATGCTGTATTCACTCTTCTGTGCCTTCCAAGTTCTGCAGCCTTAGTTGATGATGAAAGCAGACGGGGTCTGTGTGCAGTGCTGGGGAGAGGCCCCAAGCTCTCCAGGCACATGGGCCAGGGCTTTGAGGAGCCTCTCCAGGACACGGTAGACCCCTGCTGGAGGGCCATCTTGGTTGGCTGGGAGAGCCATGGTGGAAGGGGTGGGGAGCCACAGTTCTGGCCCCGGCATTCAGTACAACCTCCAGCTCCTTTCCCAGGGCAAGCTCATGAGGAAACAGAGGTGGTGCTATTTCCATAGCAAGTGGAATCTTCTGGAGCTGACCATCATCCTGGCCAGCTGGAGCGCCCTGGCGATGTTTGTGAAGAGGGCTGTCCTGGCAGAACGTGATATCCAGCACTACCGGAACCATGGGAAGGAGTAAGTGGCTCTGTCTCAGCCCCCAACTCCCACATTAGATCTGGTTCCTCCAGCTCTGCGGCCCCAGGGTCAGAGGGAAGCTTTTGAAATCCTGTTGATCCTCAGAGGATAAAGGGTCACTTTTTTTAAAAAGTAACTGTATTTTTAAATACAGTTTTAAAAAAATAACTATAGTTTCTACTTAGATTCAGGGTTAGGGCCTGAAGCATATACAGTTGGAGAGGGCTCTTTTAGGACAAAATAGAACAATATCTTACTTTTGCAAATCTTATCAAAACAAAAGACCATGTGACACCCTGGTAAGGTCCCCGCCCAAAAGCTGTAGCAGCACTCAACCTACATTTGCTATCATTTACAAAGTGTCCACTCTGTTAGGCAGGATGCACCAACCCACCAGATCCTCATAAGGGCCCAAGGTTGTAGATGTTATCATTACCCAAAAGTAGGTTTGCTCTTGGTGACTGTCCAGCCAAAAGACACGACTAAACCAAAGAGTAGGAAAAGGAAGCATTTTACTTGCAACAAAGGAGAACACTGAGAATCTTTCCCAAAGCGGTCTCTCTAAATAACAAAACTGGAAGTTTTAAGATAAGGGTGAATACATCTTCTTGAAGGGGCTTGCACAATGGGGAATACAGCACGGAATTGAGGCAGAACTCATCGTAGGGTAAATGAGTCCAGATCAAAGTCACTGGGACTGGCAAAGGTTAGCATTATCAAATCTCTGGCTTTAGTTGGTCTGGTATCTGAGTACTCCAGGGGGTTTAGATCCTGCAAAGATAACTCAAGAAAGTGCACCAGGTTAGTCTTCACTTTATCACTGTTGATCTCCTTCATAGAATCAGACTACCTCCTGGCCTGATAATGGCTGTTTTGTCCTTACATTCATTTACAAGATGCCAGGGGGCCTGAAATGACTTCTTGTGTCAAGAAAGCTATGTCCAGTGGCACCTGGGTGGTTCAGTCAGTTAAGCATCTGACTCTTGATCACTGCACGGGTCTTGATTTCAGTCAGACTTGTGAGTTCAACCCCCCACTTTGGGCTCCAGGCTGGGCATAAAGCCTACAGAAAGGAAGACAGCAAGCAACCTGTCTGTCTTTCATTTCTGGGGACCCCAACTCTGTCTGCTTATATTATCATTACTCCATTTTACAAATAAATAAATTGAAGCTCACATTACCTCTGTAATGTGACTTTACCAAGGCAACACAGCAGAGAAGTAATTTTAAAGGTGGCAGAGAAGTAATTTAAACCTAGCTTGTGTGAGAGGTTCAGTCAGTAGACCATGCAACTCTTGGTCTTGGGGTTGTAAGTTCAAGCTTCACTTTGGGTATAGAGATTATGTAAAAATAAACTCTTTGGGCTCCACACCCAGTGCAGAGCCTGCTTAAGATTCTCTCTCTGGTCCACCCATGGTAACTCTCTCCAAAAAATTTTTAAATAAAACTTTTTAAAAAAATCTCAAAGGGGTGCCTGGCTGCCTCATTTGGTAGAGCTTGCAACTCTCAAATCTCAGGATCGTGAGTTTAAGTCCCATGAGTTGGGGGTAGAGATTACTTAAAAGTTAAATTTTAAAGAAATATATTAAAAAGAAAACAACAAGAAACCTAGTTTGTGTGTCTCCAGGATCCCAACCCTTACATCAAACCACTGTGTTTCTTGACTCAACTCACTGATTTTACTGATAGAGCTAACATTTATTTATTGTTGGATGCCTATACTGCTATAAAAACAGCAGGTAAAAGCATTATCTCCTCTACTTTAATCTTCCCAAAACTTCTAAAAGATAATACTATAAACATCCTTTTACAGATAAGGAAACTGAGGCTCAGAAAGGACTCTGTGCAAGGTCACAGACCTTGGAAATGCAAATGAAGGGCCTATATGAACTCTGCGTTCCTAACCTCCACCCTAGAAAGTCTCATCAACTCACAAACCCTCAGAGCTTCTCTTTGTGCCATGCCTGTGGTGCCACCCAAGGGTGGAACAAAAGCCCCACCCTCTCTCCAGGCACCCTTCCGCAGAAAGGTCTCAGTAGCAGCTGAGTCCTTTGAGTTCAGAAATTATTAAGTACTTTCATTTTTGTTTAGGCTGGCTGTAAACCTTACGAACAGCATTTCTAAAATTTAAAGATGTTTTAGAGCTCTTGAAGGGGTCTGCAAAAGATGACCTGGGGTCCAAATCCAGCCTACCACCTGCTTTTGTAAATAAAGTTTTAATGGAACACTGCATCATTACCTGTTCCTTTACCTATTGCCCATGGCCACTTTCCTGATAACAACTATAGAACTGAGTCATTGGGACAGAAACCATCCGACCCTTTGCAGAAAAAGTCTGCATTCTAGGAAGAAACAGTGGTTGAGTTTTGGGTTATACGTGATTAAGATCACTAATTTTTAAATGATCACTGTCCCCCTACATTAACCATGCTTTATAATTCCTTACAATGACCTAAAACATACTTGAGTCTCAACATTCACACAGACAGGTTTCTTACTTAGATGGGTTATAAAACAATTTTATAGCAAGAGAGTTCTCTTCACACTGGGGGTCAGAAAACATAAATCTGCTACTTTTGACAGAAACCAGAGTAAAATGTGGTATTACATGAAAACCTCAGTTGAATTTGAGAAATCAATTAACCAAAGTTTTCTATTTATTTCAGAAACTTGTAAACTTTGTTTGCTTGTTGGAATAGATAAATCATTCCATAGCCAGATCCTAAATTTCAAAAATATTTTTTAAGACCAAGTGATTTGCTTCATAGTCTCCTTTCAACCCAAGCTGTTCCCAGGCCTCGCTCCTCAGCAGAACTGCCCAGGGAGATGATCAAACCCTGATGACCAGGCCACATTCCAGACCTAGGAAGTCAGTGCTGGGTCCCGCTCTAGTATTTTCATTGCTTCCTTGGTTATTCTAACCTGCAGCCAAGGCTGAGAACCATGCTTTAATTAGAGCTGTCATCATAAAGGAGGGCTTATGTAGTTATTTTTTCCACATATATGAGCAATTAACTGGCGCAAGAGAGGGTTAGGTGTTTTAAAAGAGGCAGGAAAAAGGTGCTACAGGAACCAAAGGAGGAAGCAGCCATCCATACCAGGAGCCTATCAACTCAAAGGGAAGGAAGATTCTGGAGGGCAGGAGATTAGGGAGAAGGATAGCTTTCACTCAGGCACTATATACGTATATTAAATGCATTTACAAACCTGAGATCATATAATTTTGTCTATAACCTGTGCTCCATCCATGTCACTAGATAAAAGTCTATGCCATTTTAACGACACACCGATATTAAGACTGAATTTAAAGCAAATAGGCACAGAGGGGAATGAAGGGCAGAGTGGGATGGCGGGAAGAATCGGACTTTGGAATCAGGCCTGGATTCCAACTCTCTTCCAGCACAAGTTGTGTTGCTATGTCACTAGCTGTGTGACCTTGTGCCAACTCTTCTTTGCCCTTATCCATAAAACAGAGACAGCAATACTTGCCTCATCCAGTGGTCTTGAAGACCAAATGCAGCTGAGGTTCATTAGGCCCTCAGTACTAAAACTGAATGGTATTTCCAACCTTCTTTCAAATGGAAGGGCAATGTGGACATACACTTAGACAAGTGTGAGGGAGGAAGTGGCATCGAGTGAACCCAGACCAGGAGGGGAAGCTCACAGAACTCCCTCACTTGTATCTTCTTGACCCTGGGAAGATTCCTCCTTTGCCATTCTTCCCTAGCTCTGCAGCCACTAACCGAAACTGGTAGGTAACGGTCCCATGACCACCACCACCATCATCACTAGCACATCAACTCCATCATCATCATCATCATCATCCCTATCATAACCATCATCCCCACCACCACCACCATCTTCACTCTCATCTCCATCACTATCATCACCATCTCATTATTACCCAGCAGGGGGAACTGGACCAGCCTTATATCTCCCAGACCTGTTGTGGGAAGTGATGGGCTCTGAGATCATGGTAAATCTAATCCTGCATCCTGGGCTGAGGATCCAGCATCCTGACTGAGCGCAGATGAGCCCTGGCTGAGCTTCTCACAGTCTCTGAGACTCACTCTTGCCTTTTGGTCCTACAGGGGGATCAGTTTCAGTGAGACAGCAGCAGCTGATGCTGCCCTTGGCTACATCATGGCCTTCCTGGTACTGCTGTCCACGGTGAAGCTTTGGCATCTGCTCAGGTTGAACCCCAAAATGAACATGATCACATCGGCCCTGCGCCGTGCTTGGGGGGACATTTCAGGCTTTATCATCGTCATCCTTATCATGCTTCTGGCTTACTCCATTGCAGTGAGTGGTTCCTTTGGTAAAACCTTCAGGGCTGGTCTCCTTGGAAGCAAAGGCTCCTCAGTGGTGGTGGTGGTGGAGTGTATTGAGGATTAGTGTTCAGAAGACTTTGGAACCTAAGGGAGATGGTGGATCTTCTGAGTCCAGGGCTTTTTAGCTGGGAGCTCGTAAAATGGGTGGCCACCCCAAATGGCAAAGGCCAGCCACCCCAAATGGCAAACTCTTACTCAGTTGGGTAAGAGTGAGGAGGTATAGTCTCTAAGACCAAAAGGGCCAACTATCTCCAATAAAGGATTCTTTTCTGTATCTGGACCCTACCTGGATATGCCAGTTCTCCTGACATTCCATGTGCTCAGACATGCATAGAGCATTCCCTCTGTGTTGGGGGGTGTGGAGATGAACTGGGCAGAGATGGGGAAGTGAGGACAGACACATGAGCAGGCTGTGTCACTGCTTGATGCCCTACACAGGCATGAACTTAAAAGGGCCAAAAATCATTTCATTCAGGCCCTTGACACTGAAAGCATTTTGGCAGTCATGTCTCTTGCAAATGAAAAAAATATACTATCAACTATTTTATTACCAATTAATGTGGGAAACAAAGACCCTCTGACACATCTTCATCTCCATCTGAATATAACCCCCGTCCTCTCCAAGTCCACGTTCCCCATAATAGCACACTTCCCACTCCTCTGTGCCCCTTCACCCAATCTGTACCCACTCGCTACCCCAGCCCCTCTCCCAGTTCTTGACTTGGCCCCATCCAGTCTTACCTCCCACCATCCTGACCTCCATACCACACAGTGGTCCCTCTTATCCTACTTCCCACACTCTCTCTAACCCTCTCCCCATTCCTTACCCATCTTTTTCCTGTCCCTATCACCTCAACCCTGACTCCTCCCTTCCTGACCTACTTCATCCTCCTCTCTCACCCTCAGAAATGGGGTGAGTGCACTGATGGAGTGATGCCGGGTGTATGCTAAAAATCTGGAGTCTGGTTTTATCGAAAGTACTTCACCTGACCCCTTAATTCACATGGGTTTATTCAGTCTCCCATCTGTGGTATAGGACCTACAGGGACACTGCAGTGTCCTGAGATGAGAAGTTCGCAACTCAGAGCCAAGGGAGTGCTAGGCCTCCCTGACACATGAGTGGAAATCTTTGGCAGGAGGGGTGCTGTGGTGAGGAAGAACTATAGGGGAGGCCCTGCCCAGGCACAAGCCTGTTGTCATCCAACCCAACTCCTCTAGAACAAAGAGACTGGGGCCTCAGAGAGCCCAAGTTCATTGCTGACTCTTAGAGCAGCCATCTGAGTGAATGCAATGGCAGCCTAGCAGGTGGTGCTGAGCACCAGAGGTGGATGCGCATCCCTCACACACCCACTTGCAAGCCCCCATAGGTAAAGTTCTGCCAGACCAACAGTAAGGCTGACCCAGAACATGGACTCTACTGTCAAACAACAGGCTCTGGGGGTGGGGCGGGAAGGTTGTTTGGTTTCTTTTTCTGTTCATAAGGACTCTTTCCATTACAGTCAAACTTAATATTTGGTTGGAAACTCCGTTCCTACAAAACCCTCTTTGATGCAGCAGAAACAATGATCAGCCTTCAGCTAGGAATCTTTAACTATGAGGAGGTAATGGGGTGGGGTCGGGGGAACACGGACACTCCCATCTACACCAAGCCTTTATGAAAATTAGAAAAAGCACCCTCCTCAAATGCCTCTCCCTGAGTGGATGTTACCCCTTGGGTCCATAGCCAAGCACAAGGCAATTTTGGACAAATAAAAAGTCCCCTTCCTCCAGGCAGACAGCCCCATACTAGGGCCTGTAGCTTGCCCTGGGGACCTCTGCTTACAGGAGAACATCATGCACTGACTACTCAGGAGAGAGCTGTGCTAGGAGGTCTCTGGAAGGGAATGCTCCCAACCCTAGCCAGAAATTGTGCTTATATTTTGAAATGGTGGCAGTAGGGAGTAGGGGGTGCTGTCCTTTTCCTGTCTTGATAGCTCTCTCTCTCTCTCTCTCTCTCTCTAAAACTTATTTGAGAGAAAGAGAGAGAGAGCGAGCAGGGGAGGGGCAGAGAGAGGGAGAGAGAGAGAATCTGCACTGTCAGTGCAGAGCCAGATGCTGGGCTCAAACTCATGAGCTATGAGATCATGATCATGAGCCAAAGTCAGTTGTTAACCAACTGAAGCATCCAGACAACCCATCTCTTGGCAGCTCTTGAGAGCACTGCCCATACTCTCAGCTGCCAGACAAAAGGGACCCTTCCTGGTTCCAGGCTCTCCTGGTCTGGGAACCAGTTTTCCCTCTGAGGGTGGCTATGGGGGAAGTGGCCACTAGGACACAGGACTTCTGGGGATGACTCTTGGCTTTCTTCCTGACAGGTTCTGGACTACAGCCCAGTGCTTGGCTCCTTCCTGATTGGGTCCTGCATCATTTTCATGACATTTGTAGTGTTGAATCTATTTATCTCTGTCATTCTGGTGGCCTTCAATGAGGAGCAAAAAGATGATCAGGTGAGTCCCTTTGCCCTATTCAACAGTCACTGACCTTGAAGTAAGAAGAAACTGAGCAGCCCTAGACATTAGGGGGACTTGAGAGACCACTGTAGCTCAAAGCCCTCACTTCATGGGAGGGGAAACAGGTCCAGAAGGAGGACATTCCTTCCTCGAGAACACAAACAAATGAAGGGCAGACTAGAATTGGGTCTCCTGATTCCCAAGGTGGCACTCGGTTCACGACCCCAGTGACGCTCAGCCCTGAGTGCATATTTGAATCACATGGGGGCTTTTGGGATACCTGTTGCTACACTGAGACCAATAAACACAGAATTCCTGGGTGAATGAGCCAATCATGTGTAGTTCTAAAAACTTCCCATGTGATTTTAATATACAGCCAAGACTGAAACCTTCTAAAAAGTTATTAAGGAAGACAAGTTAGGTGATGCAAACCTTAACACTCCATAAAGTGGACAGTCTCTACTCAGAGAAATACAAATGCGGTGGAAGGCAGGAAGCTTTTATAGGATAAAAGAATAAAGAACAAGGAAGAGAAAAATGAAAATATATCTGATTGGGGCCACACAGTCAACCTAGTTTGGGGTGAGATGGAAAAGAAAAGAAGAATAGACCCCAAAAGTGGCTTGGTGTTTAGGGGCTGGCTAACCTGATATACTGCATTCTGATAAAGGGGAGCATCCCAAGGGACCCAAAAGTTCTCTAAGCTTCAGTCTGCAGACATGGCATCCCAGGCAGGAGCATGTCCATCTTGGGCCCAGAAATTTGTTTCAACAAGTCATATGGTAACTAGCTTAAATTTTGAGAAGCCGGCAAATTATTTCCCAAAGCAGCTGCACCATTTCATGTTCCCAGCTGCAATGCAGGAGAGTCTTTGTACATAAACTCCTAACAGCCTCTCTTGGGGGTGGTAGAGGGAACACAGTCCTTCTCATCACAGGGGAAGAAGAAACCTCGGGATAAAGATGGGAGCACCACACCCCTGGGATTCCCAGAAGAAGGGGAATCCCAACACAAAATTGACTCTACATACTCCAATGACTTTGGCAGAGACCAAACTGAACAAAAAAAACATGGTTTCCCCTCAGAAAGGAAGAAACCCAAGAAGGATGCTTCTATGTATGTTGCATGGTTCTTTTTCCCTCCACAGCTGTCGGAGGAAGGAGAGATTGTCGATTTGTTGCTGGTGAAAATACTTGGTTTCCTGGGCATTAAATGTAAAAGAGAAGAGCCTGGAAACAGCAGGGAGGAGGCCGAGTTGCTGTCAGAGGTCGGGCCCCCTGTACCTGTGTCATCTGCACCCAAGCTTTAAGCTCTTCATCCACACATGAGCATCTGTAGAGGGCGAAGGCCAGAACCTCGGACCTATGCTTCCCAGTGATTCTACAGTCTCTCCAGGCCAGTGTTTTTCTGTGTCCATAGAAAAGCCACCAAGTCTGGCAAGTAAAAAAAATAAAAATATATGCTTGAGTACTTAAAATCTCCACTACTGTAATAGACTGTGCAAATGTATTTCTTTCTAGAAATAAAACAAATACTGTCTGGAGTTTGGGGAAAAAAATGATCTCTACGGACTATTTCATCTTCTTGGTTGGTCAGGGATTGGTTCTGAATGATTCTATCTCAGAGTTTCTCAAATTGTGTCCAAGAAGTGTTAATGGCCATCGTATCAGTTGCCTCTGGTTGCCGGAACAAAGTAGCATAAACTGGATGGCTTAAACCAACTGAAATTTATGGTCTCCATCCCAGAGGATAGCAGCCCCAAATCAAGGTGTGAATGGGGCCATGCTCTCTCTGCAGACTCTGGAGAAGGGTCTTCACTTCTAGCTTCTAGGGTCCTCTGGTGTTTCTTGACTTGTAGATGCATCATTCTAATCTCTGCCTTTGTCACCACATGGCCTTTTCCCTGTGTGTCTGTCCCTGTGTTTCTTTCCCTCTTCTTATAAGATCTTAGCCCTGCTGAATTAAGGGCCCATCCTACTCCATTATGACCCCATCTTAACTAATTACATCTGCAACACCCTTGTTTCCAAATTTGATTACATTTTGAGTAGTAACGGTTGGGCCTTCAACATTATCTCTTTAGGGGACAAAATTCGACCTAATAGGTATCATTCCCCCAGAAATGTTTCTGAACCAAATAAAAGCCAGAAACACTAGATTACTAGATTATAAAGGTTACACATGTTCTTTAGTATGAGAACTTTCAGAGTTTTTAACATACTAAATATGCACTGTGAGTCTCCTGGACTGAGATGAGCATGTGAGATAAAGGTGTAACAATTCCCAAAACTTTTTGACTCCAGCTTTGCAGCACCTCAGTCAGGGCTAGTGTTCCTTAGTTGATACTTTGGGAATTGGTAATCTGCACCAGTGGTTCTCAAGCTTGGCTGCATGCTAGAATCCCCAGTCTTTATCCCAATACATCAGAATCTCAGAATCTCTGACCTAGGACCTAGGCATCAAAAAATTTTTTTAAAGTAGACTCTACGCCTAGTGTGTAGCTCAGTGCAGGGCTTGAACTCAAGACCCTGAGATTAAGACCTGAGCTGAGATAGAGAGTCAGGTGCGCGGGGCACCTGGGTGGCTCAGTTGGTTAAATGTTCTACTTTGGCTCAGGCCAGCATCTCTCAGTTCATGAGTTTGAGCCCCACATTGGGCTCTGTGCTGACACCTTGGAGCCTGCTTCAGATTCTGTGTCTCCCTCTCTCTCTGCCTCACTCCTGTTCACACTCTGTCTCTCTCTTTCAAAAATGAATAAACCTTAAAAAAAAAAAGTTAAAAAAAAAAAAGAATCGGGTGCTTAGTTGACTGAGCCAACCAGGCACCTCCAGGCATCAATAATTTTATAAAGTCTCCCTAGGTGACTCCAATGTGCAGGTAGACTTGCTAACCGTGCTCTAAATTCTGAGAACCACAGATCTAGCTAACAAAAGATGTTCAGGTGCCTTTGTGGGTAGGGCATGCTTCCCCTCCCCCATGCAGGAGAGTGGACCGCACATCCTCTCCAGCTCATTTATCTCTCCCCCTCCTTCTCACGCACTTGTGGTAACAGACACTCTAGGTTGCCTGCCCCAAATCCTTTCCATGCCTTCCTCTTTGCTATCAGAACCCAACTTTGTTCAGGCAGCCATCTACCCCTTTCCCCGGAGACTCATGGGAAGGTGACCCTGCAGCCACATCAATGTAAATCCTGTTAGTCTTAGTGCTACTAATTCATTTCCCTTGACATGAGGGATTCAAGGTAGTCACATGACCCAGTTCCAGGCAGTGAAACCTGAAGTCTCTAGGATACTTCCAGCAAAGGTCTACTTGCCAACAAAGAGAGACACATGGAGATGGCACCTTATGCTGCTAGATGTGGTCTGGTCTGAGCAAGACTCCAGGAACTCTGGCAGTTACTCTGAGACCATGTGGAACCATCCAAAGATAGCAGAGCAGAAAGATAAGAGGAACATGAGTGCTTGATGAATGACTTCATCAACCCTGGAGCTGAATTACTGGCTTCTATTTGGATGAGAGTTAATTTTTTTTTTAATGTTTTATTTATTTCTAGGAGAGAGAGAGAGAGAGAGATAGCGTGAGCAGGGGAGGGTCAGAGAGAGAGGGAGTCACAGACTGAAACAGGCTCCAGGCTCTGAGCTGTCAGTCAGCACAGAGCCCGACGCGGGGCTCGAACCCACGAACCACAAGATCATGACCTAAGCGAAAGTCGGACGCTTAACCAACGAAGCCACCCAGGCGCCCCTATTTGGATGAGAGTTTAAATGTCTTTTTATGACAGTTAAGTTAGGATCCCACTCTGAAAATAAAAAAAGATCCTTTATAAAGAGGCACATAACATGCACATACACAAACCTTGAGGATTTCATCATTTTCTCTCCAACCAAAAGCCCATCATCCATTCATCCATCAGGTATGAACGTGAGCTACATGTGCAGGGACACTCATCAGATAACCTATAACAAGGTGTACACACAGGCCCCAATAGACCAGTACATAAACCTACCCAGATAATACAGTCCGTCTTTATTTATTTAGTTAGTTTTAAATGTTAATTTTTTGAGACAGAGAGAATCCCAAACAGGCTCCTGTCAGCACAGAGCTCGACATGGGGCTCAATCTCATGAACCATGAGATCATGACCTGAGCCAAAATCAAGAGTCAGATGCTTAACCGACTTAGTCATCCAGGCGCCCCAGTCTGTTTGCTTTAAATATGAAAACTTTTAAGATCTGGAGAAGTTGTAAGCTCTTCATCTCTCATCTTTTTTTTTTTTTTTAATAGTTTATTGTCAAGTTGGTTTCCATATAGCACCCAGTGCTCATCCCAACAAGTGTCCTCCTCCATGCGCATCACCCCCCTTCCCCTCTCCCTCTTCATTTCTCATCTTACCCATCTACTCTCCACCCCTTTACTGACTGTAAATATTAAACTGGCAACTCCTTCAATTGTATTGTTATGAGAGGAAAAAAAGCTTAAAGAGATGAGTGGACCCCTTCTGAGACACTTGAAAGAAAAGACCACAGGCAAAATTCTCAGGAAGTTGTACCAAACGTGCCATGGGATGACCTTCCAAATCTCAAGCCATGGATGTTACAAAGATTACCAATTAAGAAAAAAAAAATTTTTTTTGATTAGCCTTAATACTTATTAGACTTTTAAAAATGACACCTTGCCTATTGTTTTGGTGGAAGGCCATGTGATATGGTTCACAGATTGATATGTGACCTTGTTCTTCCACCAAACACATTAGTCGAGCTAGGAATAAATATTTTAGGGCATGGTTTGCATTGTGCAATGTTGGCTTATAACAAAACAACAATAAAGACAGAATATTGACATGAGAAGCTAGCCAAAATCTGGAGTTTGGAGTAGACCACTGAGAGCCAGTCAGCATCCCAAAGGGAGGCAAGTAGCAGAGCTTAACAGCAGTTGACCATGAACCCAACTAGAGGTCAAATCCTGCTACTGCCACCTAGCCACCTAGTAGCTGCTTAAGCTAGACAGGCCTTCCCCATTCCACTCCTGGGCAAGCCAATTAACCTTTCTGAGCCTCCAGTTCCACGCCTATGCAATGAAAGTAACACCTATCAGAAAGGGGTTTGGAGAGGATCAGAAAGGTAATGTTTGCACAGTCCCAGGCATATAGCAAGGAAAAGGAAAACGAAGCAGGATTGCCCTTGCAAGCACTGCACAGATGTGCTAACAATGACCATTTTGTAAATGGGGTGGAAGCTCAATGCAACAGCATGTAAGTCTCCCAAACACCCCTTCACACTCTCACATACACACACGCTTTAGGGTGTGTGTAACATTGAGTATGCGGAGATGATAATCTGTAATAATGAAGATGTGGAGCTTGAGGTGTTTTTCACCCCAGTGTTTCTTTGCTGATTCCTGCCCACTCCATAAAATTTGTGTTGAAGGTGAAGTCTTTTCCAGAACTTAATTATTTTCCATCTCCTTGGATGGTGCCATGACTTCTGTTTTTCTGGAAAGGCCTTGGTCCCAGGGCTGGATACTTATGCAAAGAACTGACCATGATGGGTTTCAACTTAGTCTTTTGATTGCTCCTGGATTAGTTAATTGGCTCCCATCCAGTCTCCACCAAGGAGACTCCTTGCCTCTCTAGGGACTTCATGATTCTGTCTGTCCCCTGCATGGGGTACCCTGGTCCCTTGGGATCTGTAAAGTAATAAAGTGGGTTCCTGGATTGTTTTCAGTATTTCTCAAAGTCAAAGAGAAACTATGTGTCAGAACTTCTTTGGCCACTGTCCAACAACAGTCGTCTTCTGGAATGATTCTGTTTAGACCTGGCTATGAATCCTGCTCTGGGTGACCTTGATCCTCTGAAGAAAGGTGGGGGCGTATTTATCGGGACTGGGGACACTCTATCTTCCCCAGGACCTCAGGGACCCAGTGGCACGGGAATGCCTGCCCCGCGAAGCCATGTCTGCCGGAACCCTTCTCACTGTCCCAGCGGGTCTCCCATGCTAGCAAAGCTGGAGCTGCTGACCTTGCACTTTCACTGCCAAAAAGCGACTCTAGGGTACTAGGCCCCGCCGGACCTCGGCCTGCCGCGCTAGGCCCCGCCCCTGNAGCCTGCGCGCCGCCTCCGCTCCCGCCGCGCCCTGCCTGCCGCGGCCCTGGGGGCTGAGGGCGGGCCCCGTCCGGATGCTGCGCACGGGCTCCGCTCTGCTGTCTGGTAAGCGCGGGCGGGCACGTGGGGTGAACCCGGCTGCTTCGGGGGAAGGGGCTGGGCGCCTCCGTCCCCGCGTCAGTGCTTACCTCGAGTCGCCCGTGCTGACCTCCGGGTCCAGAGAGGCGACCCCTGCCCACGCTTCTTCCTACTGCTGGGATCCCTGGTTGCGTGGCCGCTGCTGCCTCCCTAAGTGGCGTGGCCGACACCGCAGCCTTTGTCCTGCGGGCTGGGGAGCCGGGAGGAGGAACCTGGCGCACACGCGTGGCCGCTCGCTGCTAGACACCGGGCAAGCGTCGCTAAGCTCCATCGCGACCTTAGGTTATCCTGCGCGTGTGTGCATCGTGGGCCCTGAAAGTGGAGACATAGTAGGCTTTGCTTTGCTATGTGGGCTATCATTGAGATCTTAAGTCAGATTAAAGCAAGAGCACTTAATGAAATTAAAGCACGGGAGCTAGATTTTTACTGGCAAAAGTGAGCATAACTTTGAAGACTTGCCTACTTCCCAAAAACAGTGAGATAAAGTCTTTTGGACCCATATATTCTGCTAAAGTCTATACTGAATCATGGATGTGCTGGGACAGAAATGAGGTCTCACACGGACTTGGAATTTAAGTAACTAGGAGACCTGCCCACAAATACCCTGGCCATCTCTGCTACTATTAGTGCAATTACCGCTGCAGAAAACGTGTTCTTAATGCGTGCACAAATGCTTGAGACCCTAAGAGCACCTCCAAGAACTCTAGGGTGCGTAGGTCTGTGATGGCTGCTGTCGCATTAAGTTGACTATTTTAGAAACCTGTTTGGAACTGGAAGAATTGATAGCATATTTATTTATTCAGTCAAACATAAAGATGCTACTCTCCCGTTGCTCATATATTCCTTTAGTTCTGTTGGTGAAATGTATCAATATTTATCAATTTGAATACAAGAGAAAAGCATATCTGAGATAAGAATATGCGTTTTTTTTGTTTTGGTTATTCAGTGTAATATCTAGTTAAATATTGTCCAAAATATCAACACCCATGATCTGGTTGAACACTAAGGTTTTTAAGAACAGAGACCCAAGTTCCAATTTTGATTCTACCTCTTATTAGCTATGTGATCTGGGGCAGTCATTTAACTTGTGAGTCTCTCCCTCATCAGAAAAATGGAAATGATAATGCCTACCACACAAAGTTGTTGGGAGGCTGAAATGAAAACGCAACCTTTATGTACAAGTAGCCTGACAAAAGGTGAGTACTTGGTAAACGTTGTTATGAAATATTATAGAATCAAATAATAAAAAATAGTTTGACCAATATGTTATCTGACTAGGGACTTAGAACGGACTTTTTTTTTTTTTTAAGTAGGCTCCACGCTCAATGTGTGGCCTGAACTCAGAACCCTGAGATCAAGAGTCGCATGCTCTACTGAGTCAGCAAGGCACCCTGAGTAGTGACTTTGAAAGGAAAATGCCTCATTTTGAGGCCAAAAGTGATGTTTTTAAATGCTCAGTAAGAAGTAATTATTTACCTAATCTGTCCACTTTTTCCTTTTGGGCCAAGGATTCAAGGAAAATTAAACTAACCCTGGTCTTTAGCCTAAACAGCTTGATCTAGTAAAAAGTCTTATGGACTTTGAAGTTAAGTGGACTTCCGTGCAGTTCCCTTACTAATGCTGCCTCTCCTCTAAATTTATGGTTGCTCAGTTTTAAACTGAGTGAGGGCAACCTTACTCCTAAGATTATTCTTACAATTAGGCAAGATGGCAAGGCCCAAATCAAGACAGTAGTCTCAGAGAAGGCATGTTTGTTGTTGTCCAGCCCTTTAAAAAGGTATGTTTGGATTTAAACTGCTCATAATTGGTATTGTAATCAGCAAGTTCTAGAGCTGTAACAGTGATAGGGAGAAATAAGTGTTGTAGCCAAATACCTATGTAGATACTTTGTTCAGAATATCCTTTACTAACTAAATAACTAAAATTATTTCTTTAATTTTTTTAATGTTTTATTTCTGAGAGAGAAAGAGAGGCAGCGTGAACAGGGAAGGGTCAGAGAGAGAGGGAGACACAGAATCGGAAGCAGGCTCCAAGCCCTGAGCTGTCAGCACAGAGCCCGATGCTGGGCTTGAACCTAGGAACTGTGAGATCATGACCTGAGCCAAAGTTGGACGCTTAACCAACTGAGCCCCCCAGGCACCCCACTAAAAAGTTATTTCACTCTCTAAAGTTCTGAGTGCTTACTGTTTGCGAAGCATGGTGTTTGGAACTGGGAATACAAGTGAAAACGGGATAAACCACGCTTTTGCTGGTTTTGTACTTAGTCTCTTTCCTGGGGAGAACTGACAGAAGGGCTGTATGTGTAGCTTCTCAAGTGCTACGCGCTTGTAAGGTCAGGACCCAGGGAGACTGGTGCAGTGCGGTGGGAGCAAGTTGGATGGCCCCAATCCTAGCCTGGAGGGCTAGACAAGGGACCTGGCAGGAAGGAGCTCCTAAAGTTGACATAGTCGAGAAAAGGAAGCGGGGGGAGGGCAGGGAGAGTGGCAGTCAGAGCACCAAGTATGAACTTTCCACGAGAGATCAGATTGTCCTGAAGCAGTTAGCTATTTGAAATGGAATGGAATGAAGCAAAGCAAGTTCTTTTGTGACAGATATTACAACTTCTTCCAGTAAAGAATATGAAATTAAAGTTTTTTAATGATTGGGGGAAAGAAAGTAGTAGTAATATTCTGCTGTGTATCAGCTGTGTAATCAAAGCAATTTAATGCAGTCTTAAGTACAACTATCTTTTGGGTTAAGGGGTAAGAGTGAACCAGCAAGGCTTACCCTAAAACAGTATTTGAAGTAATGAACCATTTTCCTGTTAACTTCTGAGGCATTATTTTTGGAAAAATACTTGGTCTCAGAATATGGTGTGTATATATTTAAGCAGATAGCATATGCTTTAAATTTTTTTTGTTTTGTTTTAAAGAATGACAGTAGCCACTTTCTTCAAGGACAGGGTTAATTCGATTAAAATAAAATCTTAAGGACTCAGTCAAGTTATAATTTGTTCCGGGTCAGTTTCATTCCTGTAAGATTCCACTTTATAACCAAGTTGCAGTGAAGCCCTCTTAGGTCAACTCTACCCAAAGACGCATTTTTTTTTTTTAGGTTAAATTATTTATGAGCATTTGTAAGCATTATGAGCATTTATGTTCCCTCACCCCACGTCTGTCTATAGACGAACAGACTACATTCTGTATAACACAGACCATTAATAGATAAGTATACTTTGAAATGTCCCCCAAAAGTTTATATGTGTGATTTAGACTAATGTTGGAATAATAAAATCTCCAAAAGAGGCACCAGGTGTTCACATCTTTGCCTAAATAATCCTACTGTTGGGGAGATGTTCTGTCTTCACGAGATCTGGTTTTTCCTGGGTAGTATATTGAAAGGCAATGTCAGTAAGTCAAACACAAATACTAGGGAAGTCTTGCCTTTTGACAGCATTGATATGAAAAGTGCTTTTTAAGAAGTGATGCCACTGCTTTTCTGAAATATTGGTCTTCTGTTTTAGTGCGTAAATTCACAGACAAACATGAATGGATAACAACAGAAAATGGTATTGGAACTGTTGGAATCAGCAATTTTGCACAGGTACTGGATTGTCTTGAAATATTTAAAACAGTCAGCACTTGCATAATTTGGATTGTCTCTACCTTTTAAACATTGTTTATTCTGCCCCTTAGTATTTTGAGCCCTTTCAAGAATATCAATCATAAGTGAAACAAGTAAAATATAATTTAGTCAGGTTAACACTTACAAGTGAACATCCCTTGTTCAGGAAAGATGTTTGTTTCATGTTGGGGCAGTTAAGGCAAGAAGAGTAAGAGCCAGTTGAAGGCTTGGAGTGTTGACAGTGCTTTTGTGGATTCTGTGATACACACACCAGCTGGGGTGTGAAGAAGGAAAACCCTAGATTGGCACAGACTGGACCAAGGCAAAACCTTTTATTTAGCCAATCTTTTTCTCTCAATCTCCCACTGATCCCATATTGAGAAATTATGCAGAAGAAAATGAGAACTTTTATTAACATAAAATAGCAGTAGGAGTCTGATTTTCCACTGCTTCTGTGTCGGGGGTGGGGCTGGAAGGGGAAAGGGGGTGTTGAGAATCAATGACAGTTGTATCTTCACTGGCGTTTCTGCGTACCTGCTGAGGCCCAGTACCACAACGTGCTGGGTGCAATACTGTGCCAGTGTTGTCCTCCCCTCCTGGAGTTGATGAGGGGAATACCCTCCATGGAACACAACGCACAGAGCATTACATGGTGGATGGGTGACATGAGTAGTACAAGGGTTGTAACTCACTGACCTGATGGAGAGCTCACTTCTTAATAAACAGAGTCAAGGTCTTCAGGGAGTACAAGGCTTGAGGACTATGATTTGCAGATCAGTAGGTAGGATTTCAGCAAATACAGGAGAGGCAATGGCCTAAACAAAACGGCAAAGGTGGAAAAGTACAAGGTGTATGTGTTCTCAGAGGAGCTCTAGTATATTGGGGAGGGGGGCTGTGGAGGTTTTAAAGGGTTGTGAGAAAAAAACCAAAGAATGTGGCCCCTCAGATGTAAAATATGTCCTCTCTGAATTATAGAGTGTTAGTGTTTGGTTTGTTTCTATTCACTAGGAGGTTTAATTTGATTTCTTAAAGGTTATTGTTTTGTTTGTTTTAGGAAGCTTTGGGAGATGTTGTTTACTGTAGTCTGCCTGAAGTTGGGACAAAATTGAACAAACAAGGTATTTTTCTCATCTTGGTATATGATTCATGCCTTAAGTTTTCCTTATCTTGAATAATAACGTTTGCACCTAGGATCAGTTAGCGTGCTTTTTACTCAAGTAACAGAAAACTCATCTAAAAGTAGATTCAACAATTGAGATTTATTATATCTCCTTCAGGAAGTCTGGAGATAGGTGGACATAGGATTGGCTTAGTGGCACAGTGAAGGTTCATCAAGGACATGACTTCTTTTCCTACTTTTTCTGCCTCAGTATGTCAGAGGTCACAAAATGGCAGGAAAATCTTCAAGCATCACTTTCTCATGGCCATATCCAAAAGTAGGATGAGAAGGTAAAATATGTTTTTCTTTAGAGGCAGTAAAGAATATCAGGAAAGAATGGGCTCAGGAGTCAGAACCTGGTTTTAAATACTGACCTCACAATGCATCAGCTATGTAATTTTGGTGAAATCACTTAATTTGGGTCTCATCTTTGTTGGGATAATAATAATAGCTACCTCATAGTTGTTTAAGGGTTAAGTTGAAATTAAGCATAATGTTTAGTATTAGTGCTTGATATGTTAGTACCGGGCTTATTATTATTCATGGGCTCTGTGACATACAGAAGACCGCCCTACAGAATGTAAGTATCTGTTTTTCTAAATATCTTTGACAGTATTGGCCATATGTTTTTCTGCTTAAACTTCCCCACTTATCTTGCTTGAACTTTTTCTGCTTCCTGGCTCTCAATAGTCATATCCCTCTTTTTGAAGGTCTAGGTAGCAACCTTTCCAATGTCATAATAAGACCCTTGTGATTGATCATCTTTATCTGTCCATTTTTCTTCATTCTGTACATCAGAGACCACTTGTTCTTATTTTCTTTTCTTGTGTTTTATGTACTTTGTATCCACTCTGCTGTTTTCAAGCAGGAGATCTGTTTGTGAACATTTTTCTTTACAGTAAGTGAGCAGCATGAACCTGCTTTCTGTGCTTAAAAAACTTCTATTCACATAAATATCCCTAATGAATGGTCTCTAAACTTTCTGCTAAAGGTGCTTATAAAATTGATGCACAGTTTACATGCACTGAAAGTGCGTGATGTATGTACAATCCAGTGAGTTTTGACCAACGCTTTGCAGACTCTGTCCATTAAGATCTTTCTCGAGATGGCTTCTTCTCTGATTTATCACCATAGATTAGTTTTGTCTATTTAATTTCATTCAAAAGGAACCACAGTTTAGGTCTGGCTTCTTTGTCCACTATCATGATTTTGAAATTTATAATGTGATGTACTGTTCATATTTTGTTGAATAGTGTACCATTATGTAACATTTTTATCTTTCCTCCTGTTGATGGATTTTCATGTTATTTCCAGTTTTTAGCTGCTAGAAATAAAGCTGTAAACTTTTGTGAAAGTCTTTTTTGTAGATGTTTTCATTTCTCTTGGCTAAGTACATATCAAAGTGGAATTTCTGGCTTACAGTGTAATAGATATATTTTTAACTTTGGGAAACTGGCAGTTTCTTAGAAAGTGGTTGTACCATTTTACATTCTCACCAGCAGTATGAGAGAGTTTTTAGGTACTGCAGATCTCGTGGTTTTAACCTTACCTTTCCTAATGACAACTTATTGTTGAGCACCCTTCCACATGCTTTTTGCCACTCACATTTTTTGTGGTTTAGTTTCTAGTCAAGCCTTTACCAAATTTATTTGGGTTTTATATATTCTAGGTACAAATCCCTTTTCAGATCTCTATTTTATGAGTATTTTGTCATATTTTGTGATTTTCTTTTTTCTTGTGTTTTGAAAAACTTAATTTTTAACAAGTTATTAATATTTTTATTTATGTATAGAACACTGTATTCCATCTAAGGAATCTTTGTCTCCATGGTTCCCATCTTATACACCCTAGTGCCATGGGGTGCTGTGGGATATTTTATATTTTAAATTTTTGACCTCTTTTGGACCCCACACAACCAATAGCTTAGTGGAATTAACAGTTTCAATATTAGGTGTATGTTACTTTGGGTAATGTGTCTTTGAAACAAATACTGCATGAAAATAAGCAAGGATCATCAAATAAGGTAGTGGTTGGTGTTCTGATTCCATGGTAGCAAACTTGTATAGTATGCAACAGACACATTATCAGTAAATAGTTGTAGTTAAAGATGAAAGTAAGTTACTAAGATACTTAGGGCACTGGGAACCAAGAAAGTTTGAGCAACTCTGGCATATATCAGGTTTGCAAAGGTGGTCACTGTGTGTGTTTTTCTTGAAACTTCACATTAAATTCACTGTTCTTATAGTTTCGTAGATTCCTTTGGATCTTCTGTGTAAACAATGTAATCCATAAATAAAGAGCTTTATTTCTTATTTTCAATCTTTCTGCATTTTTATTTCTTTTCCTTGCCTCACTGCACTAGACTGAGCCCTCAGTGTAATGCTGAATAGAAGTGCTGAGGTAGACGTCATTGCCTTGGCCTTGTTCCTAATCTTGAGAGAATGCATTTAAGATTGCATCATTATGCATGATGCCCATATGGTGGCCCATTATGAGGAGGTTCCTTACTATCTAGTTTGAGAGTTTTGATCACTTATGGATGTTGAATTTTGTCAAATTTGTTTTATGCATCTATTCACATGATTGTAGGGTTTTCTTCTTTATTCTGTTAATGTGATTAATAAGACTTATTCTTTTACAGAGAGGGAGCCCGAAAGCAGGGGAGAGGGTCAGAAGGAGGGAGAGAGAATCTTAAGCAGACCCCATGCTCAGTGTGGACCCAGATGCAGGGCTTGATCCCAAGACCCTGGAATCATGACCTGAGTCAAAGAGTCAACTGACTGAGCCATCCTGGCACCCCAAGATTGATTTATTTTTAAATGTTTAATTAGCCTTGCATTCCTGGTAGTCATGATGCAAAAACAGAATAAGTTTAGAAATGTTCTCACCTCCTTTTTCTGAAACAATTTACAAGATTGGCATTATTCTTTAAAAGATATATAGTGAAATCTGAGTCAGATGACTTCACTGTCAAAATGTTTTTTTTATATCTAATGTAATTTCCTTAACACATATAAGGCTATTCTGGGGAGGAGAGGGTGGCTCAGTTGGCAAAGCTTCCAACTTCAGCTCAGGTCATGATCTCACAGTGAGTGGGTGGCTAGTGGGTTCGAGCCCCGCATCAGGCTCTGTACTGACAGCTCAGAGCCTGGATGGAGCCTGCTTCAAATTCTGTGTCTCCCTCTTTCTCTGTCCCTACCCCGCTTGCACTCTCTCTCAAAAAAATAAACATTAAAAAAATAAAGGCTATTCATATTTTTCTACATTGTTTGGTTATTTTCTACTTTGGTTTTGTTATGTTTTGGGGGGAGTTTTTCCATTTCCTGTTGTCAAATTCAGTGTAAAAATTTTCATTTTCATTTGTTATCCTTTTATATCTATAGGATCTACAGTTAAGAACCTCTGTTTTGTTCCTTCATATTTGTAGTAATTTGTGTTTTCTCTTTTTTCCTTGATGAGTCTTGTTAGCTATTTATCAATTGTATTCATTTTGAAAGAAGCAAGTTTTCACAATTTTCTTTATAGTCCGTTTCATGCTCATATCTTTGTTTTCTTCAACTTAGATTTAATTTGCTCTAATTTTTCTGACTTCTTAGGTAGAAAATTGGGGATTTGTCTTACTAAGTACCTTTTTTTTTTTTTTACCCATAGTGTGAAATGCTGTCTCCCTTCTGGTGGGTAGCAGCTAAAAGATAAGTTTAATTCTCTTAGCCTTAACTGGACACCTGGGAGTTTGCCTGGTGCATGATGGCTCCGGGATAGGTCAGAGACCTGGGCAGTTTATACACAGGATTTGGGGCTCTCCCTTTTAGTTTCTCTCTTTGGGATTTCCCACCTTACTTTTGCAGGAGCTATGGTGTCCTCAGACAATTTTCTTCTGGTTCCTTATGCCATTTAAGACTGAGATTTTCTTTATTTTGGCTGCCCAACATGGCATAGATTGGTGCCTCTCTTCAGGCTAAAAGCCTTTGGGAAAAAAGATCGCTATTCCTTCTTTCAAGTGTTGTCTCCTTTCTCTAAACTAACTGCTTTTGTTTGTTTAGTGTCATTAGAATCCAGGTCATTTGTTTTAAGGTGTTCTTTGTAAATGAAACCTAAAGATATTAATTTCCTTCTAAGCACTATTTTAGCTATATCCCACAAATATGAGCATGTTGTATTATCATTCACTTTAGATCACTTGATGTTGTCCCAAAGGTGACTAAGGCTCTGTTTTTTTCAGTGTTTTTAAAATTTGTCAAAACACTGAAATAAGTAATTGGTTAATTTCAGATGCTCTTTCTTCACATTCACAGACTGATTCTGTTACTGCCATCCAGTGAACTTTATTTTAGATATTATACTTTCAAGTTCTAGAATGTCTATTTTAAAATTTCCATTTCCTTGGAGGTATTCCCTGTGTTCACACATGAACTTTTTTAAAAATCTGAACATACTTGGGGCGCCTGGTTGGCTCAGTCGGTTAAGTGTCCGACTTCACCTCAGGTCATGATCTTATGGTCCATGAGTTCAAGCCCCGCATTGGGCTCTGTGCTGACAGCTCAGAACCTGAAGCCTGCTTCAGGTTCTGTCTCCCTCTCTCTCTGCCCCTCCCCTGCTTGTGCTCTGTCTCTCAAAAATAAATAAGCATTAAAAAATTTTAAAAAAATCTGAACATACTTAATATAGCTACTTTTAGGCTCTCTGCTTATTCCAGAATGTGGGTCTATGGGTCATTTTAGGATCTGTTGACTTTTTCTCTTCACCATGGCTCCCTTTCTAGGATTTCAACCCTCAATTTCCAGCCACCTTGGCAGGCCCACATTCTGTCCTCTGATCCCTCAAGCAAATAAGACCGGTTTTCTTTTTGTGTTCTAGTTAGCACTGCCCTTTGAGGCAATGCTGTCAGTACAAATTATATAAATAAAGATCACACCCAGTTTGGGCCCCTTTTAAGGATTGATTCCTCTTTTAGTCATTCTACAGAGCTTTCATATAATTGTTTTTTTATGTTTTGTTCAGAGTTTATAATTGTTATCTGCAGGAAGGCTGGTGTTATGAGTTACTTCATTATTGGAATCACCTAAAATTTTCATTTCCAGGGGCATAGCCAATTGAAAGAAAATTTTTACTGAAGTTAAATACATTGGTATTCAGATACATCACCACTTGTTGTCACTCTGTCTAAAACAGATCCACTTTACTGAGGATATTCATACCCTTCTCACAAGTGATAAGAGCATGACAAAATTTATGGTTTTATTTTTATGAGAAAGAGAGCCGGGGAGAAGGGCAGAGGGAGAATTGTAAGTAGGCTCTACACACAGCATGGAGTTCAGTCCCACTACCTTGGGATCATGACATGAGCCATAATCAATAGTCGGATGCTCAACTGGCTGAGCCGCCCAGGCGCCCCTATGATTTTATTTTTAAGTAAAGATATTTAGAATGTTTTATCACACCTGTATTAAATGCGACTACTCCATATGTTATATGTTCAGTTATTAACTTTTGATATTTAATATTTTCTTTAATTTTCTCAATTTAGAGGAGTTTGGTGCTTTGGAAAGTGTGAAAGCTGCTAGTGAACTTTACTCTCCTTTATCAGGAGAAGTAACTGAAATTAATGAGGCTCTTGCAGAAAATCCAGGACTTGTCAACAAATCTTGTTATGAAGATGGTAAGTTGTTAAACTAGAAATTTTTCAAAGGGTTACTGCTACAGTTAACATTTAACCTAGCGTTTAAAGCAAGCTTCAGCTGATTTTAACTTCATCTTTCTGCACTTTTTGATAGTAAATAGTAGGGATGTTTACTACTATTAGGGATGTTTGATAGTAAATAGTAGAGCTAAACACAGATTAGCTCAGTATAGAAGGTTATGTTTAAGATCTGTCGCTGAAGGTACTGCCTTATTTTACAATGTTCTTGGCATCCCAGTTGGTACTCTTTGCAAACACTTGCAGGTATTTTCCTCTTCAGACATAAAGTATCCACTCACCCTGTGTGGTGTAGGCAGGTAACACCCAGTGTGCCAGTTTGCCAATTTTTTCATATATTCATCTTCCCAATAACCTGGGGAAGTATGGGGGGACAGCAATTTTCTCTATTGTGTACGTGAACTGAGGCTCCAAAGGGTTCATCTGTTAAGGTCACACAGCTAATAAATGGCAAAATCAGGATTAGCTTGTAGGTCTCCACTGCCTGTCACCTAGCCATCCTACCTCCATTACTGCTTTCTGCTGTCGTCACCTCAGCAGTTAGTGTTTCTTCTGGGAAAGAAAGCTGTCCCTGGTCTGTGTATCTGGATCCCTCAATGTTAGTTGTTGGTGGTTATGACAACTTGAGGTTTTTGTTTTTTTAATTTTTAAAATTTTAGTCCCAGTATTGTTAATGGAGTGTTTTATTAGTTTCATGTGTGCAATATAAGTGATTCAGCAGTTCTATACATCACTCAGTGCTCACCATGATAAATGTGCTCCTTAATCCCCATCTCCTAGTTCACCCATTCCCCACCCACCTCCCCTCTGGTAACTATCAGTTTGTTCTCTATAGTTAAGAGGCTGTTTCTTGGTTTGCCTCTGTTTTTCTTTTCCTTTGTTTTGTTTCTTAAATTCCATGAGAGTGAAATTATACGGTATTTGTCTTTCTCTGACTTATTTCAGTTAGCATTATACTCTCTAACGACATCCATGTTATTGCAAATGGCAAGATTTTTTTTTAATAGCTGAGTAATAATCCATTGTATATATGCCACGTTTGTCCCTTCGTCTCTCAATGGACACTTGGCCTGCTTCCATAATTGGGTACTGTAAATAATGCTGCAATAAACCTAGGGGAGCGCATGTATGCTTTCAAATTTGTGTTTTCATATTTGGATAAATACCCAGTAGTGGGATTACTGGATCATAGGGTAGGTCTATTTTTAATTTTTTGAGGAACCTCTATACTGTCTTCTACAGTGGCTGCACAAGTTTGCATTCCCACCAGTAGTGTATGAGGGTTCCTTTATCTCTACATCCTTGTCAACACTTGCTATTTCTTGTCTTTATTTTTAGCCATTGTGCCAGATGTGAGGTTAATAGTCCTTAATCCATTATGGTAGAATCTGTTCTGGCTTTAATTTTCAGTTGTGATATGCAAAGATATTAACTGAATTGTGAAGGGTACAATATAAAACTCCTTGAACAAATAATGAGTGCTTTATGTAAAGAATACTAAACTTCAAGGCACTCAAATTTTTTACATTTTGAATTAATTTGACTATTATACTTTAAAAAGATAATCTGGAATATGATAACTTTTTTTTGGTTGCAGGTTGGCTGATCAAGATAACACTCAGTAATCCTTCAGAACTGGATGAATTAATGAGTGAAGAAGAATATGAGAAATACATAAAATCTATTGAGGAGTGAAATTGGAACCCCTAATAAACCAGTATGAAACAACTTAATAATGTAGCATAGTTGTCTTAAATTAGTGGTACATAGAGGATTTAAAATAGCAACTTTTAGCAATACCAATGCAAAAAGAAACTACTTAAGACAATTTTAATGAAAGAAAACACCCCTTAACTTTCTAATGATTGCAGATAAAAATATGTATTCTTTTTTGAAACATCCTATGATTTTTACGCTAGGCTCCAGTTAAAATACTCACAATCCTGAAATTATCTGTGGTTAAAAAAAACTAGTTATAAAAATTATGTAATTAAAGGATAATACTGTCATCTTAAGCCTTTGGGAATTGAAACTTGCTTACATCTATCCCGGGACTGGGGTTAAAATACTTAAATGATCTGTCCACTGAAAATAACTGGCAGTGGGGAAAGGTTTGTTAGTTGTATAGTGCCAGATTAAGAACAATACTATCTTAATTTTGTAATATACTGTGCTTGCTGGTGCTATTTTTATATGGTGAAGCAACAGCCTTGCAGAAAGATAAAAAGTTTAATAATAAAACATTCAATTTCGTTAATCATGTTTTTTTGCTTTGCTGTTAATATTTCATTTAGTGACTGTTAATATTTGTGAAAAATGCTGATTTTAACTTACGGAAAGTTATTTAAGGGAATTTATTTTTATATGTATCTTTTTTAGGCTTGCTTATTTTGAGAGAGCGTGTGCATGTGTACACAGGCAGGGGAGGGGCAGAGGGGCGGGGGAGAGAATTCTGGCAAGCTCCGTGCTGTCAGCATAAAGCCCAACATGGGGCTGGAACCCATAAACTGTGAGCTGAAATCAAGATGCCTAACTGAGCTACTGAGGTGCCACTTATAAAGGAAATATAGGGGCACCTGGGTGGCTCAGTCAGTTAGGTGTCTAACTTCGGCTCAGGTCATGATCTCACCGTTTGTGAATTTGAGTCCCACGTCAGGCCTTGTGTTGACAGCACAGAGCCTGCCTGGGATTCTCTGTCTGCCCTTCTTGTGTGCTCACTTGGTCTCTCTCAAAATAAATAAACTTAAAAACTAAATACATAAAAAATAAAAGGGGATTTAAGCCATAACAATGAAAGGTTCCAACAAAATGTTTCCTTTTAGTCACAAATCTTGTTTTTCTTAAAGACCTAATTGCCTGATAGCATTAAGTAGCATTTTTTGGTCATCTTTCATATAGTGAAAAGGAAAGCACTGCCTAGTTTTGTTTTTATCATGCTAAGTTAGAAGAGGAAAACAAGGCAAAAAGTTTGATCAACACAGTGCAAAGCATCCTTAAGAAAGTAAACCACATTCAGGTTTCCACTTTAAGTAGTGGGAATAGCAGCGGACATAGTGAAACTTTATAAGCTCCGACATGGACTTAGTGAATATTCTTTGCAGCTTAAGCAAATTTACAGTGCCCAGTTATATTTTTTAGTTGCTAATATAAGTACACAACAAGAGAAGTCAAGCACCTCTATTATTTTTCCCAGTTGGTGCAGGAAAAGGGAGGTATTCAAATATTACCACCTTCTGATGGTAAATAAACGGCAAAAGTGAAAACCTAGAGGAAACAGGTAAATAAATCTTCTCTGCTCAACAGAAAGAAACCATCCTTTAATGGCCATAGCACTGCTTAGCTATATCTCTGCACCTTTAATCAAGAAAGTATCCAAAGTATCTTGGATGACTGTCTCCCTATTTGTATAATTATTAGTTGATTTTTAATTATTAAAAATTAATTTGACTCTGCTTAGGAAGTAAAAAGGAATGAGTAAATGAGTAATAATAACATAGATTTACTCTTTTGTTTTGAAGATACTCTTATATATCACCTTTCATGATCAAAGCAATAGCCAGAACTAGGTAGGACAGATCCCCAACGATCACCCTTTCACAGAAAAGAAAGGTGGTGGAGAGGATAAGACACATAAAGGGCTGGGCAGTCATGGTTAGGATTTTCAGTTTTCTGGTTCATTCTTCATCAGTTCTTTAGCTCATGTGACTACAAAGATACTTAAATTGGAATGTGGGTGGTGGCAGGGAGGATGAATGTTCTAAAGGGGGGAAGCAAGCAAAACCGGCAGTTCTAGAGTGAAAGTCCTCAGTGATTGTAATCTCAAAGAGATGGGCAGTTTATTCTCCTATCCTTTCCCAGAGACACACATTTGCTTTATTTATTAGGCTCATTCTGAGTTTTTTTCAAAGAGCAGAAAGAACATTATGGCAACTTGCTCTTTTGCTATTTAGAATACAGAACCATCTCAACCCATATTGAATAGCCCTCCATAGAGTAAATCAACAGAATTTAATTTCTCTGATCTCACATTCCTTTTGAATGGTTTTGGTCTTTTTTTTTTTATAGTTTTTTTATTTATTTCTAGGAGAGAGCAAGAGAGACAGCGTGAGCAGGGGAGGGTCAGAGAGAGAGGGAATCACAGACTGAAACAGGCTTCAGGCTCTGAGCTGGCAGTCAGCACAGAGCCCGACGCGGGGCTCGAACCCACAAACCGCGAGATCATGACCTAAGCGAAAGTCGGACGCTTAACCGACTAAGCCACCCAGGCGCCCCTGAATGGTTTTGGTCTTAATAGAGCAGTTTAATAACAAGTTTTGGATAATGTTTGCTATAATGAAAACTCAAGAAATGGATCAGGTTACCCTAGAAGTATTAAAATTTTGTTTTTATCACCTCAAAAATTTTATTATCGCCTCCCAGAGTTTAAAGAAGTTGACAGTGTTAAGTTTTAAGAAAGAAACTGCTAGAGGGCTCTGCTTAGGAGTGCTAGTGTGGGGGCGCCTAGGTGGCTTAGTCGGTTGGGCGTCCGACTTTCGCTTAGGTCATGATCTCGCGGTTCGTGGGTTCGAGCCCCGCGCCGGGCTCTGTGCTGACTGCCAGCTCAGAGCCTGGAGCCTGTTTCAGAGTCTGTGATTCCCTCTCTCTCTGACCCTCCCCTGCTCACGCTGTTTCTCTCTCTCTCTCCTGGAAATAAATAAAACATTAAAAAAAAAAAAGTGCTAGTGTGAAAATAGGCAGATATTTCAGGTAAGCTCTCAGCAAATCAGAATTCCTCAATTTTTCTGGGGCTAAAATACCAGTACTGTTCACCTTCAGTTTTAAAAGTTATGCTAGCTGTCTTCATTACTGCTTAATCACTGTTCAGATATCACACATCTGCCTTCCTCAGAAAGGGCCCTCACTTAACACTGAGATTAAATTCTTCCTTGCAAACGGCTTTACTGCTCACCACATACCCATCAGTATTTTCCCTTTCTTTTTTTTCCCCCCTTTTAAATGGACTCTTTATTAGAGCAGATTTTTCACAGCAAAATTAAATAGAGAATACATCCTTCATAAATCTCCTGCCTCCATCTTTCTGCTTTTGAAACCTTCCTTTGCCAACCCTGGGATCTTAACTCTACCAGAGTTTCTGGTATTTTGATTCATTCTGTATTGACTTTTTGTAAGCGTGACCAGCTAAACACACTTCTTCCTTAATGTCTCTACTCAATCACTCTATCAGGCTTTTTTACCTGCTAACCTTCAACAGTGATTACTACTAGCCCATTTCAAATGGGTATGCATGCACAGTTATGAAGGAAATCAGCCACCAGAGCTTCCAACTTGCACGTGTTTATGAGAACATGGCTGCAGTCAGGTTTAATTAAGAGCCCAGGTGGCTCAGGTGGTTGAACATCTGAGGTCATGATCTCATGGTTTGTGAGTATGAGCCCCACATAGGGCTCTGTGCTGAAAGCTCATGCTCTGTCTCTCTCAAGGATAAATAAAACATTAAAAATTAAAAAAAAAATCACTTCATAAAATACTTAGTTAAAATGTTTGGTATACTTCCCAGAAACAAAGTAGCTTTAATAACAGGGTAACAAACCCTTCTGCCAAGCAGGTGATTTCAAATATTGTTTTCAAAAGAAGTGAAGAAGACCTAAACAAACTGTCAGCTGATCGTTACATATTTTGGTTGTTGTTGGTGGTGAATAATTATGTGATTTCTGTGTGGAAAGGAGTTAAAAAGTTTTTTTGGAACACTGCTATAACAAAACCTCTTTCATGTGTATCTTCCTATGAATAAGGTATCTCAGGTTTATATATTAAAAAAACGAGGGGCACCCAGGTGGCTCAGTCCGTTAGGCATCCGATCGGCTCAGGTCCTGATCTCTCGGTTTGTAGGTTCGAGTCCCGGGTTGGACTCAGTGCCAACAGCTCAGAGCCTGGAGCCTGTTTTGGATTCTGTGTCTCCCTCTCTCTGCTCTTCCCTCTCTCTCTCTCTCAAAAATAAACTTTACAAATAAATATAATTGGGGCTGGATCTGTCTCATTCTAGCAGTATGTGATGTTTATGCACAGATACAGGAATTGGGGCTAGGGGAGGAACAGCCCCACCCATTTAATTTTGACACACTTCCAGTAACGTTTAATATTTATCAACATGTGATACATGCCTACTGTTTGTTAGATGAGTAGGAATGGAGATAATTCTCAATCTGGAAAAACAAGGGACTTTTAGCCTTACGGTCTTACAAAAAAATTGTTTCATTTTCAAATTATTTTTTTTGACTGCACAGAAAAATGACAAGACTGATCAATAAATCTTTGACCATAAATATGTTAGAATAAAGTGCTTTGTAGTAAGCAGAATAAAAATACAAATATGAATAAGAAAAGGCAGAGTAATTTACATATTTTAGTTTATATTTTTAAATGTTGATGGGTATCAAACTCATTAAATTTAGATTTCTTTCAATGCTTTTCAAAGAGTGGTGTAACTTTTTTAATGTTTATTTTTGAGAGAGAGAGAGAATGGTGTAGGGGCAGAGAGGAGGGAGTCAGGATCCAGGCAGGTGCTACGGTGTCAACTGATGCCGGGCTCAAACTCACCCACCATGAGACCCCGACCTGAGCCACCCAGGTGCCCCTGAAGTTATGCAGTTTTGTACAATCGTTTTTCGGAGTATGCAGGCATACCATTACTTCCAGGTTGTGAAATACAAGATCCAAATATGCCTATTGTAGGTAACGAAATGATACCAAAAAAAGTTCTATCTAGAAAAGCACTTCGTTCTAACATGCCAGAGTAGTATGACACAAGTCTCCCCACAGGCCTTCCAGACTTTCTGATACAGTATGTTCTGTGCAAAAGCAGGAATGAATACACAGCTCTCTCTCCAAATGCCTCTTAATCACAGTGCTGTCAAAGACATTCTAATGCTTTTATACAAGAGAAATAGTCACACTTGAAAAAAAAAACACACACACACTAGAAAGCGGACGGGGCTTTGGAATCAGGCCTGAGTCGAGTCCAGGCTCTACACCCATACCTGCCTTGGGGTGTGGGTGCCCAGCCCTGGCTGCAACCTTGACGTGCTCCAAAGTGACAGGCCCCGAGGAGGGGGCAGCTAGCCTTCCACTGTCTTCACCCAGCTCCTCACCTGGCTTCGGGACGCGAGGGAGGCCATTTCCCTTCGCTCGTATACAAGATGCCCGTGCCCACGTCACAGCGCTGGACTGCTACGACACAAGTGCCACCGCTCGTACCGTGGGTGGATTCAAACGAGCACCGCCCTGTTGAGCACGCGGGGGCCAGAAAGTGAGGATGCGAAGATTCCACTAGAAACCTGGCCGCATCACCCTCCCGCAGTCATTACCCTGGAGAAGAGGCGGTCGGAGGACAGCTAGCAAAGCCGGGGACCTAGAGGGCGGGGGCCACGGATGCGGCTGAGCATCCTACAACTCGCAGGGCAGCCACCCCCCACAGCACCATCCCGCCCACGCCCCGCCCACGACAGTCCGGGCCGGTGAGGGGAAGCCGGTGCAAGGGTCCTCGCTGTCTAACTGCAGGGTCCGGCGGACACGCTGCCGCTGCGTCTACTTCCCGGGCTCGCGCTCGGGCTTACACCTTACCTCAGACGCCGCCTCAGGCGCTCTCAGCCCGCGGAGAAGCCTCACCTGCCGCTAGAAGGTGCGCAGCGGCGCAGAGCCTGCCGGGAGCACGTGCCCACGGCCGTCAGCCAGCAGCGCCTCCCGCGCTCAGCTTTGTTACGCCAGGCGGGCTTGGCGTCACTTCCGGTACAGACTCTCGCCGGCCCCGCCCCCAGCGCGTCCGTAACCCGGGGCAACTGTCGCCCTCGCCGGCGGGCGGGGACTTGGCTGTCCCGGGGCCTTCCATCCCGTGGTCCCCACAGAAGGGGGTGAGCGGCTGCGGCCGCTTCCCCGCCTCCGGGCCAAGGCCCTGGACCACTGCACCGGCGGCGGAGCGAGAGGCCCTGCCCAGTGCGAAAAGAAGCTGCCCTCAGGCGGGAAGGCAAAAGAGAGAGGTAGTGTGCGACGCGGCTGAAACGTGAGTGGGCGGGGCCTGGGAGGAGTGTCGAGGGAATGGGTGGGGCAGTGGGCGGGGCCGATGAAAGGGCGGAGCCTTCTGGGGGAGGAGCCAAGGCAGGAAGGGCGGGCGCCCGTGGACCCGTGGGGACGTTGTGGTGGAGCGGACCGCTCTTGAAAGAAGGGTAGGCATCTCTTGTGACACCATAGGAGCTGCTGGATGCTGGAGGAAGAGGAGGAACTAGATGGGGAAGAAAAAAGGATCTGGAAGAAGGGAAAGAGACTGGGGGAAAGGGAGGGGCTAGTCTAGTAAACGGAAGAGTCAGCTGTGAAGCGCCTGGGCCTCAGGAGAATCAGGTGGAATGCGTGTATCTGCGCTTTCATGTAGACTTGTAAACTGAGTGATACCGAGGAGACAGGCGTTGCTTTGCTATTTTATTCCCAGAGCTAGGCATCTAATAGGCACTTAGCGAGGGAATGGGTGTGAGTGGAAAGAGCGGAAAGGTTGGAGACTGGCACTGCAGTAAAACAAGGTCTGATTTGGAGGGGGTGATTCCCCCAGGAATAATTCTGTGCGTCGTCAAAGCTACTGTGCTCTGTGGGCGCATAATAAGCATAAGGCACAGATAATTAACACGGGGAGATAAGATTTATACTCTTGAAAACGTGAACAAATTGTGGGGAGTGGTGCATGTGCTTAACTTTGAGGCAAAGATTCGACTCTCTGCCACGTTGTGTGCCCATACTGTAAATTAGATTGAAGTCTTCAAATCATTTTCCTTTAGAAACTATATTACCAGGGATCGACATGCCCAAGCCTATCTTTAGGATTTATTTAACCACTTCATATGCCTGAAGCTTAATTCTGTATTGAGAAACTTCACTTCTACCATGCCTCACAGTGTTCCGATTCGTTGATTTCCTCACTCAACACATTTGTTAAAGATCCACAGGAACAACCATTCAGAATTCCACCAGAGGCTGCCAGGAACCCATCTTTCCCTCTTGGCTGAAATTCTGACATAGATTCAAGATTCCTTTAAACATGAAACTTCCAGGAAGATGGAGGTGGGTGTAGGGCATGGTGTAGAGCCAAGCAGGTGGCAAGGAGATTTGAGGGATTATAGCTTGCTTTTGACTTAAACGACCTGGGCTTTTCACCTCCTCCCCTGGCCCATCAACATTCCCCCCACCATTATTTGCCTGGGAATGTGTCAACCAGGTGTAGGAATTTGGGTAAGGCATTTGGAATCTTTTTTATAAGCAATGGCAAATAGGTGGCACATGTGTTACCACTTTTGATTCCCCGGCAGGACATCCTTAATCAACCACAGGCCTCTTTCCTCCAGTGGCTTAGTCTTAACATCCTTCTCAACACAACCCTCTAGTTGTATTGGAACTCTTTGGAACTGACAGTTTGGAACCTTTCTTCATCCCTAACATAGACAATAAATTTTTTTTAAAAAATTTAATGTTTATTTATTCTTGAGAGAGACAGAATGTGAGGAGGGGAGGGGAATAGAGAGAGGGAGACATAGAATCCAAAGCAGGCTCCAGGCTCTGAGCTGCCGCACATAGCCTGACGTGGGACTTACACTCAGGGACTGCCAGATTGTGACCTGAGCCAGTCAGACACTTAACCGATTGAGCCACCCTAGCACCCCTAAACATTTGAAAAAGAAATAGACATCAATGTAAATGTACATTTCTATAACTCTTGGTAAGATTCCTTTTTTAAAGAAATTGGTGTACCTGGGTGTCTCAGTCGGTTAAAGTGTCTAACTCTTGATTTTGGCTCACATTATTATCTCACGGTCATGACACTGAACCCTGAATTGAGCTCCATGCTGAGCATGGAGCCTGTTTGGGATTCTCTCTCTCCCTTTTCCTCTGCTGCATCCCTGCCTGGTCGTGCTCATGCATGCACTCTCTCTGTCTGTCTGTCTGTCTCTCTCTCTCTCAAAAAAAAAACAAGATTGACTAAATTGATGGGTCAAGAATCCGGTAGATGAAATNACGGTCATGACACTGAACCCTGAATTGAGCTCCATGCTGAGCATGGAGCCTGTTTGGGATTCTCTCTCTCCCTTTTCCTCTGCTGCATCCCTGCCTGGTCGTGCTCATGCATGCACTCTCTCTGTCTGTCTGTCTGTCTCTCTCTCAAAAAAAAAAAAACAAGATTGACTAAATTGATGGGTCAAGAATCCGGTAGATGAAATTTATACATATAGGCCAGATAACTGTATAGTGAGGTGAATTTGCAGCTGGTTGGTATTTAGTAAATGCCCAAGTACAAGGCATATCCTCATGGCATTGTTCTTTACCTTCTCCTCGCCAATATTTTATCAGTGACTTAAATGAAGTAAGAGGAGGTATGTCCATCAAACTTATAGAGTGTTAAAGTGCGAAGGAATGGCCAAACTGTGGGGTGTAACAGTCAGATTCACAATTATTTAAGCAGGTTGGAATGGTGGTCCAACATGGAGAAAATTTTAGAAGGATCAGATTCATTTAGAGGTCTCTATCTAGCAAAAAAAAGGAAAAAAGAAAAACTTCAAAAAGACAATTAACAGCATGTATATGGAGTGAAGAAGACAGGGACTGTTAACAATTCATGGGGGGAAATAAATGTAGATGTTATAGTTGATCCCAAGCTCAGTGTTAATCAAGATTGTGATATACCTTTAAAAAAATGTAGTAATCTTTGTTCAATTAGTAGGTGTAGATTTCAGATAAAAGAGAGTCAGATTTCAAAACAGACATTTCTAGCCAGACCACATTTGAAATATTATCCTCATTTCCAGGTAATTATTTTATTTTAAAGACATTGACAGGCAATGGTGCATTCTTAAGATGAGGGAATTTGAGATTCCCATCTGAAGAAATAATAGCTGTCTTCAGTTATTTTCAGGATTATCATATGTTGCTTTTGGGAGGAACACCAGGAACTGAGAAGCATAATTTTCAGGCTTGCACATGTCTTGTTTTGAGAATACTCTAATCTTTAGAGCTACCAGGGGAATGAAAAAAGATGCTTGTAAAGTAATGAGTTCTCAGTTATATGATTGTAAAGCTCCATGGAAGTGAGGGAAGTGGAAGAGCATGACCTATTGATTTACCTCACATCCGTATAAACTAGGCATTTGACTATCAGCAAATATGACTATTACATCCATGCAGATTTCTGCAATTCAGCATCAAAGTAAGAGTACATACAATTTGTAAGAAATCACATATCCACTCTTTTAGTTGATCTTTAATTGCTTCTTGTACATTTTTTTAAAATTTTGTTAATATATATTTATTTTTGAAAGAGAGTGTGAGAGGGGAAGGAGCAGAGAGAGAGGGAGACACAGAATCCGAAGCAGGCTCCATGAAATCATGACCTGAGCTGAAGCTGGATGCTTAGCCAACTGAGCCACCTTCTTGTACATTTCTATTTGTTATCTCTTACATGAGCTGGAAGACAAGAATGGGCAATAAAACTTGAAGACATGATTATTGGAGAAAAAATTTAAATTAAGACTGTTCTTTCCACTGACTTTTTTTTTTTTTTTCTAATTAGAAAAGACCACCAGCATTCTGTCTTAGTACTGGAGCTTCCCGAGCCAGCTTGAACATTAGTGTTCCAGAGGAGCACCTCACATTCTGGTATGCAGTAATCTCACCATTTCACTAAGAATTACTATGGTTACCGACTTCAGAGATGATTCTTTGTTTTCGGTCATAAGGAGACAATATTGTTCCCATGATCCTCCATTAAATGAGTCAAATAGTTACAAAATGCAGTATTTATAACAAATACATAAAGTGCTTACAACCACACCTGGCCCATAGGGAGAACTATGTAACAGTGCTTATTATTATTATGTAATATTATCATTACCTGGGTTTCTTTTGGCACTTTGGAATATGATGTGACTGGCACTTCTGGTACCCTCACTGGGTCCGCCTTCCACTGACTCCAGAATAGGGCCTTCCCCAAGGCCCTTCCACTGTTCCTCTGTCTCGATGTAGACACACATAGAGATAATATTGTCTTCCTCTCAGATTTCACATTTTCTCATGACCTCTGAGAAATAGCTGGAGGAGCTGGAGACGGTTAATCTGGAAGAGAGAACAGTACGTGGAACCTTTTCATAGGGCTGTCGGAAAGCTGAGGCCTCGGGCAGTCTTTGGATCAATGACTCTGCAACCTCTTGTAGTGACAGGCAGCTTTGTGACACTGACGCAGGCCCCTTCCTGAACAAAATGCTTGAGCATTTTCAGAGGTGTCCTAGATGTTGTGAAGCCCAGCCATGGATGGGAAGGCTTCCCATCACAGAGCCTTGCTCTGGAGTGCAAATGAGGGCATGAAGGTGAAGGATATTGAGAAAGCAGGAAAGCCAGTGCTGGTTCGATATAAGCAAGACCTTCCTCACAACTCTGGTGCATTGTACAGTCTCCCAGGCTGGTTTTTACAACAGCGATGGCCAGACTGCCCAGACCAATTAGAACCAGAATCTCTCTGGGTAGGGTGTGGGCATCACGATTCCGAGGTGCTGCCAACTCTGAGAACCAGTAAATTAGAGCACTTTGCCATTATAACAGACTTTCTAAGTGGTAAGCACCTTGCCAGTAGAGATACTTCAAACACAGAGCTTTTTTTCTTATTGATTTGAACATTCTAACTATACTTAATCTTTCCTGAACCGTATCTACTTCTTTTCTCTATTACCCTCAAGTGTCCAGTTATTATTTAAATAAATGGCTTTGCTTTTGACTCTGATTTTTCCTTCTGAACTGTACGCTTGTTAAGTCTTTGGGATTCTGCAGTACAAATGCTTTTGTAATTCGGAAGAGAGCAGGACCGAGTCAGGAGCTGCTATGGCCTGAGCAGGGCCTGAAGTGGAGTTTTACAAGGTGGAGAGACCAGGCTGGTTTGTACAATCTGGTCCTTAATCATGCTTCTGTTTCTAAATAGAATAGCACTCCTGGTTTTTAGTCACTTCTTTTCCTCCCTTTCCCCCCGCCTTCAGATTTCATTCATTTCCTCTGATGTCACAACTGGAAAAGATTAGGATGCCCAAAGATATTTGACCTTCCATAGGTAATTGGAACTTTAGTAGCATCAAAATGCCGCTTTAAGCCTTTATGAAAAAGTCAAAATGGTAATTAAACAGATATTGTTATAAGAAGTTACCTCAACAGAAAATTTTACAAGCTGGCTTCTGGTAGGGCTCACGTCAGGGTGAGAGAAAGCAAAGTGTGTGGTTCCCAGTGGCCCCTGCATCATCATGAACAAGGAATGCCCAGGAAGGCACCAGGTGTTCCTCGGCATTTAGCCGCACCGTTGGAGGCCCCTGGGCACTGGGATTCATCTCTGCAGCTTGTGGGGCCCCCAGGAGGAGCCTCTGTGGGAAGGTACTATAAGCACACCCATCTTCTAGATGAGCAAACAGACCCAGAAAAGTAATTTGCCCAAGGTCGTACAGCTAGTAACAGGAGTGGAACTCTGGTGTTTGGCAACCAAGTCTGTGCTCCTGATCAGGACTATGACTTTCCTAACTCTGACTGGATTCCCAATGACAAGTTCCATATTTCCACCTGGGAAAACATCAGTTAAAGATACACAGTATCACCCTGAGCGTCGCTGCCCCTGCTCCCATTACCGCCACATGGGTACTAGTGTGTGTGGGGACTGCCATGCCATGGCACAGGTTACCACAGGCTGAGCAGCTCAAACACCAGAAACGTACTGCCTCACAGTTCTGGAAGCTGGAAGTCCGAAATCAAGGTATCGGCAGAGTTGGTTCCTTCCGAGGGCCGTTAAGAGAAGGATCTGCTCCACAACCCTCTCTGTGGTTTGCAGTCTTCAACCTGGGCCTCCTCACATGGCCTCCCTCCCTGCGTGTCTGTGTCCAGATCACCCTTTTTGTAAGAACATCGGTCATCCAGGGTAGATTAGGGTGAGCAGACTGACTTAGCCTAGACCACATGCTCCCCAGCCTCGGCCTGGTGTCCGGAGTTGCCGGAAAGGGAAAGAAGAGGCTGGGGTATACGCATACTCAACATATTTCCCATGGTGTTAGCACAGTAGCATCTGGACTGTTCTGGAGTGGAGGGGAGGGATGCTTCCCCCTATATTGCTTGCTGCACTCTACCCCATGATGAGGGATAGAGACTGAACTAACATCTTCCTGTCTGCTTTTCTTCGATCTCAACTTCAGTCTTCAATTAAACCCATTAGTCTTCCAAATTTGCCGTATCTTTTATAATATTAACAGCTGGCAATGGATGCTTTTGTAATATTTCTTCTCAGTCTATCCATGAATGTGTCTTGACGTTATTTCACCTGAGTTAATGAGTTGATTTTTAAGAAACCGATATTAAAAACTAACTTTAGCCGGCATTTCATGCTACAGGAATAAGATGTTAAAAACCTTCAGCAGCTGTCACAGTAATGGATCTCTGTCAGGAAAATGAGGCTGAGTTAGAAAACCGTGAAAACAATGAGACTCAAAGCCCAGAAGAAACGGAATTAACCTATACTTGCGCAGATGAAAGAAGCGAGAAGAGTCACGTTTGTTGTCTTCTTAACATCAGCAACATTACGCTTGAACAAGATAAAAAAGCCAGAGACTTTGTCATCGGAACTGGATGGGAAGAAGCTGTGAGTATCTTCTTCACTGAAATGTCTCACACATCTGTGTTTTGGTGCAAGCCTTTCCTTTTGCTTTTTCAAAAATAGTTATTACCAAAGACAATGTATAGGCGATCAAGATAGGAAGCTTAGGAATAGAGGTGCAATATAAATAATGATAATAGTAGTGCCTTTTATCGGGTATTTGTGGCCAGTTAGTATTGGCCAGCACAGGACTCAATGCTTCACACACATCAATTCATTAAGCCTCTCAGGAGCCCTATGAAGCAGGTGTTATTGAAGCCTTACTTTTTGGACAAGGACAGTGAGGCGCCCAAAAGGTGGAAGAGTGTGCCAGAGGCCACCCAGCCAGTGGCCAGGGCAGGGCTTGAACCTAGCTCTTCTGGACTCCAGAACCCAAGCTCCTTAACTGGTGGGCTAAGTTCACCAAGAAATGTGAGATTTCCGTTCTAGTGGTTCCACTCAGAACCCTGTGGGTTTATTCTTAAACTATTCTTAGAATCAATACTAGAATCCTAAATTTAGAACTGTAAGGATGTCACATTGGAAAAGATTAGGATGTCCAAAGACATTTGACCTTCCATAGTTATGTGAAACTTTATTAGCATCAAATTCAGTGATTCCCAGTGATGCTTGGCAATGTTCCACAAACTAGGAGTGAGGGGAAGGGGGTGCTCCTGGCATCTACCTGGCTGAGGCCAGGTGTGCTGCTGCATATCCTGTAGTGCCCAGGACAGCCCCCCGCTACAGGGTGTGGTCCAGCCCTGGGTTCATTCAGGGCCGCCATCACAGACTACCACAGACATTTCTTCCAGAGGGTGTGCATCCAAGATCCGGGTGCCAGCATGGTTGGGTTCTGGGTGGGGAGCCTCTTCCTGGTTTTGTGCTCACACAGCCTTCCTTGGTGGGGCAACTCTTCTAAGGGCACTGATCCCATTATGAGGGCCCCGCCCTCTTGACCTCATCAACCCTCGTCACTTTCCAAGGCCCCACCTCCGAATTCCATCACTTTGGGGATTCGGGCTTCAACATAGGGATTTGGAGAAACACATCACACAATCCATAACACACCCTAAATGTCAGAAGTGCTGAGATTGAGAGACCCTGATCTGATTATGAACATGGAAACGGAGGCCAAAACACGGCAGAGCAACTCCCCCAGTCCACTTGATGGTTGAAGGAGTCTTGTCTTTAGGACCCTCATTTGTGCTCTCTCGCGGCACCACCCCACCCCTGCCAGGCTCCCGCCCAATCAGTCAGCGTTACAGACCTGAGGATCTAAGACTTTCCAAGTTTAGAAGGTTCTGTTTACTATTGGAAAGTAACAACTTTGAAATGTGTATGTCCAAGGACTGTCGGAAAAGAATTTTCTTTTCATTGGAAGAAATGCTGCATGTGCCCCGTGATCAGAGTATGTTTGCTGCTCAGGTCTGTCAAGGATGATCATGCCACGCCATCTCCTCCCACCTGCCCCCTGCTGCCCTTCACCCTCTCCTGACACCCAGCCCTGCCTGGCTTCTTGGGTGGCCTTATCTCGGGAGGGGTGACAGAGGCCTGTCCAGCCAAAGCTAGCTACCTGCCCTGGCTTGTGGTCCTTTGGTACTTCCTCTGCTGGTGCCAAGGGCCTGGCACCAGTGGGGGGAGGTATCCTTAGGCAGACACAGTGCAGGACAGCGACCTTACAGCCCCATGTATAACTGCCATCCAACCTAACTATGCAAAAGAAAATGGGTTGGTTTTTTGTTTTTGTTTTGTTTTGGTTGGAATATATTCAAGATATCAGTGCAGCTTTGGTAACAGCTAGGACTTTGGCATAAGAAAGACCATATTCAAACTCACCACTTACAGGCAGCTAACCTCAGGGAGGGGTCCTGCCCCTGGCTTCAAGTTCTTCATCAGTAAATTCTGCCATAGTGGTGTATGTGGAGGTCTGGAATGCCCAATTCAGTGTCAAGCACTTACTAGACTTTTAAAAGAAGTGATGCTTAACACGAATTTTTAACTGGAGGAATTTGGGGAGCTGAGCATTCTCTTTTATTTTTTTTTAATGTTTATTTTTTAGAGAGAGAGAGAGAGCAGGCATGCATGCCCAGAAGCAAGGAAGGGGCAGAAAGAATCCCAAGCAGGCTCTGTGCTGTCAGTGCAGAGCCCAACGCAGGGCTGGATCCCGTTATCCTGGGATCATGACCTGAGCCAAAGTCAAGAATTGGACGCTTAACTGACTGAGCCCCCCAGATGCCCCATAAGTCAAACAGTTCTGATTTTAAGAGTTGTGGCCTTATTTTAATGTGCATCTGAAAAAGTATACAGTCAAGACATGAAGATGCGCATTTTTGCTTAGTATTTTAGTATTAAACTCTATAGCTAGTGTTTCAGATGAACAAATACTACTACAAATGCTATTACAAATACTATCACTTAGTATGAGGCAAAAAATAGAATTAAAAATTTTTAAAAAATGGTGAGTCAGTTGTAAGAAAAGTATCAGTTCAAATAGGATGGCCCAAATGGGGGTGTGGCCACAGCTGGGGCAGCTGGAGTTTAAGCAGCTTGGCCGCAAGTAACATGCTGTCTTTTGTGTTTTTTTTAATGTTTTATTTATTTCTGAGAGAGGGAGAGACAGCATGAGCAGGAGAGGGTCAGAGAGAGAGAGAGGGAGACACAGAATCTGAAGCAGGCTCCAGGCTCCAAGCTAGCTGTCAGCACAGAGCCCGACGCGGGGCTCGAACCCACGAACCGTGAGATCATGACCCGAGCCAAAGTCGGACGCTTAACCAATTGAGCCACCCAGGCGCCCCAGTAACATGCTGTTTTATTTGCAGGTTCAAGGCTGGGGAAGGACACCTCCAACTGCCTGCATCTGGCCCAGGAAGAAGCTTAAAAAGGCGAGGGTGGGAGAAAGTGCCAGCAGCTGCTTACTCTGTGTCAGTCTCTCCCAAGGGAGTTCTGAGGCCAGGTCTCAGTCAGAGGTGGGGAAGTTGGGGTCCGTGGGTCCGGAGGAGGCTCAAGGCAGCCCCTCCCAGGCTCCGGGGACCCGCCCAGGCCCCGCCACAGCCTCCAGAGAGATCAGCAAGATCTGCTTTCCCCACACCAGTCAGGGAGAGAAAAAAAGTCTGCAAATAAAGGAGTTTATTTGGTGCAAGGAAGACTGGGCCAGCCCTGAGGCTATTCGGGGCAAGGGCCCCGGAAGTCCCAGCCGAGGCCTCTCCGTCTCAGACTCCTTGACGTCCAGGGCCCTGTTAGTACTACCTCCCCTGAAGGCTTCACTCCCAAAGGGCTTGGATGTTCTGGGTAAGAAGAGTAAGAACATTTTCTTGCAGCCGGAAGAGAAGGTGCTGAGTGTGGAAAAGGATGAGTGTGTGGCTTGTGCGTATGGATTGAAAACGGTTGACGGGAAAGGTGAAATAAGACCTGTGGAGCTGGCCAAGCCCCCTAAGGCCAGTGACACACTGCCTTCCCCTCCCCGGGCGGCCCCGGCTCCCCTGCTGGCCGATCACGAGCGAGGCTGCCTTCATTGGTCTCTGCTGCCTGAGAAACACCTGGTGTGCCCTCCCAGTCCCGGCAACGTCCGCTACCTGGCCACCGTGCAGCTTTTGCAGAAACAGGGAGCGCCAAACAACAAAGCCAAATTCAAAGGCAGGGAGCCAAGACCTGCCGTGAACACCCAAAAGCGCATTCTCACGGAGGCCAAGCAGGAAAACAGGCCCACAACGTTGGAGACCAAAGTGTTCCCGAGAACTCTCTTGCCCTCCCTCACAGTGAGCAGAGTCGTTATTCCCATCTCCACTCACAGACTCCTCTGAGTTGCCACAATAGAATTCCCTGGGAATGAGCACTGTTTGAAATTCATTCATCCTCTCCCTGTCTCACCCTCCCCGATCCAGCCTTCTCTTCTCTTCTGCCACACTCTCCCCTCCCACGCTCCCTTCCCTTGTCCCTTTTTTTTGTAGTAGAACCAGAGGAAATTGAACCTCATTGCATGGGTTCTGATTTATTCTCAAAGCTCCCATATCTATGTGTCACCTGCTTCTGTTGCCTAGCCATTTACAAAACTCAAGCTGGTAATACCATTCTCGCCGCTGCCTGCCTCGTCTCTCTACTCCCCGCTGGAAGCCGCGTGGATGGCGGGGACTCTGAAGGGAGTCCCTCAGTGAGGCCCATGTCAACCCTAAGCCAACTGGCAGGGGCTCTCTCCTCCCCACCCCTGTGCCTTAAGCTTAGTGTAGGAGCTTGTTTAGACCAAATTGTTTCCTGATCTCTCGAGCCAGGCAGATATCGATCTGTTGCCTCATTTTCGCTTGCAACAAAGATCTGAAACACTGCTTTCATAGATAACTCCAGCCTGTGTCCAAATGAATATCCTTGCGTCCAAGATGTCCTCACCTTCTATCCACGGATATATCGTACCCACAACACGCTGCATGTCCCAGGGTTCATATACTTTCAGCCTCATGCTAGTCTCCATGTCTGGAAAAGTTTTAGCCACAGCTCAATAAATATAGTCCATCTTGGGAAGCAGGTTAAGAATAATTATTATTTTTTAAATGTTGTTATCATTATTATTGTCACCTTACCATGAATCTAATATTTGGGAACTCTACAACCCCGGACAGACACTTATGGAATAGGGATGTTACTTTCTCCCCTCTCCTGTCCCCCTTCTTCCCTCATTTTACCCCAGTACATATTTCCTGAAGTTGTATATAAATTAAACATTTGTAAATGAGTTATATTTTAAGTGCCAAGTGACCACGCTATGTAGAGAAATGCTCTGAAAAACCATTTTGTCATATGAATAACCATTTAGCGGCTCTGTAATTATGTAGTTTGCATTTGCTTAAGGTAGGTTGTACTTTGGATTTCTGTCCCCCAGATGATGGGTAGACAGGATATATGATGGTATTTGTAAACATCTGCTTTCTGTAATTGGTCTTTGTAATGTCTCTTACTTTAGGTGGGTTTTGTTCTGTTTTGTGGTTTTTGCAAAACACTGGAAATGCAGAAATGGTTATAGTACAGCGGTCATTAAAAGGTGTATTTTGCCTTCTAAGGTTGGACGCTTCTTTATAGTTTAGAGGCAGTTTTTAGGTCCCGCCCACCCCTTCTTCCCTGCAGAAACCGTCTGGATTCTTCCCCCGGGAAGCAGCTCTGATTTCTCACCATGTCTGGACTATGGAGTGTTGGACACGGTGCTGTGTGAGGGCCCTCCGGCTCCGCACCTGCCCACCTAAGTCAGTGGTTCTTCAAGTCCCCTCTTAAAGAGCAGGATAATGACTAAGCTCAGTACATGTAAAATAGGCGAAAGCATCTTGGGAGAGAAGCGTCTACCAGCGCGAGTGAGGGACAGAGCTGCCCACTCAGTCCAGAGGTGTTTACATTTTGAGATCTCAAGGCAGTCTGAAAATACTGATCTAAGTTAAAACAGAATTTGTTTTTCTTTAGAAAAATTCTTTGTTGAGATAAGGGTTATAAATTCTATGGATTTAGGAGTAAACATAATAATTTAGAATTAAGAGGAGGGCGGTTCTAAACAAAGGAAGGGCCCAAATTTAAAGATTTGTGGTATCCTTCCTTTTGAGCAAATAATTAATCTGGCCAACAAAATATTGACTAGGAGACTTTGTGAATAGATAGGCACATTTCACATTTGGCACCTCTTTAAGTAATTTTTCAATTAACCTGATTAAGCTCCTCTGGGACCTTATTTGCATTAGCCTGGGCTTGTTTTGTGTGGAGAAAAATCACTCCAGGTTTTGCCTGTTTCCATTCAGATTAAATCAGGACATCCAGACTGATGTCCAAGTCTAATGTTTATTTTTATTTTTTTATTTATTTTTAAAAAAAAAATTTTTTTATAATGTTTTATTTATTTCTAGGAGAGAGAGAGTCAGCGTGAGCAGGGGAGGGTCAGAGAGAGAGGGAGACACAGACTCTGAAACAGGCTCCAGGCTCCGAGCTGGCAGTCAGCACAGAGCCCGACGCGGGGCTTGAACCCACGAACCGCAAGATCATGACCTAAGCGAAAGTCGGACGCTTAACCGACTAAGCCACCCAGGCGCCCCTAATGTTTATTTTTAATTTTTTTAATGTTTGTTTATTTTGAGGGAGAGGGACAGAGTGTGAGCAGGTGACGGAGAGAGAGAGGGAGACACAGAATCTGAAGCAGCTCCAGGCTCCAAGCTGTCAGCACAGAGCCCGATGTGGGGCTCGAACACACAAACTGTGAAACCATGACCTGAGCCGAAGTCGGACGTTCAACTGACTGAGCCACACGGGTGCTCTGATGTCCAAGTCTAGAGAAAGGCTAAATGTTTCATAAAATGCGGCCCTGATTAGGGTTCTAGGTCGCCAATAAAACTTTCAGGGGGAAATCTCACCATTTAAGGGTGTTAAGCATGTTAACATGGGCTCAGTTAGGTTTTGGATCCTCTAGTCTTCTCTCAACCAAGCACATTGTGAGGCTGTGTTTCATCCCTTGTTCTATTAGTTTTGGATGTCTCATTAATANCGAAAGTCAGATGCTTAACCGACTAAGCCACCCAGGCGCCCCGAAACTTCTATTTTTCTTGAAACCTTACAAATCACCAAATGGAACTGTGGCAGCGCCTGACCCAGGGCTCCTTAGGGCCCGAGGTCACGTTCTGGAAGAGGCCAGGCTGAGGCCTGGGGTGCTGCTGAGGGTCTGGGTGAGGCAGGGGAGGAGCTGGAGGGGCGGGAAACCTGGACAGACAGACGTTATCCTGACAGAGAAATGAGGGGGTGGCACTTCGGAAGGGCAAAGGGAAGACTTTAAACCAGTATAAGGTCTGGCTTCATTTGGACAATTATGTAGGACTGTGGCTACTCAGGGAGACTTTCGCTCATTTTCAGCTTTATTCTTTTTATTCTGGACTTGGCTCCCTTTTGTGAAATCTACCTGTACTTCAAGGACCATGCTATAAAATGATTTGAACCCAGAATCAAGTTGGTTCTTACTCTCCTTCTCTCCCAAGTTCAAGGGCTTCAGGACCCAGAGAGACCACAGAAGCCCAGCCTATCTCTCTCTGGGTCTCCCCAACTGGCCAAGAGGGCCAAGCTGCACGACTGGAGGACTCACATCTGGGGCTCCTTGGGGTCCAGTGCCCGTGCCACCTTAGTGCTGCATTAGGGGGCTACAGAGAAGCAAGGTGGGGAATAAACAGAGGGGTTCCTATGGCTGTGACCACGGGCATATCAGGGCTGTCCCTGGTACCTCAGGGAGCACTCTCCCACTGTCTGCCAGGCTCACTGGGACCCTGGCACCCGGAGACCATCATGCCGCGCTCCTGCTGTCCAGACTAAACTTGGCCCGGAGTTCAATTAGCCACACAATGCAAGGATTCCCTTGAATGTACAAGGCGCTGTTCTTTCTAAGGGTTCTAAGCCCCTTCTGGGTATTAGTCTCTTATCCTGAGCAAATGCATGGGGGTCAAGGATCATTTTCTCCTATGACCCAAGGAGAATCCAATCAACAGAGAGAGTGTTCAGTCAGGCCAATTCCCAGGTGTGGAATACCTGGAGGCCTGGGTAGAAAATATCACATAAGGCAGGAAGGAGGGCTGGAGAATGCCATTCCTTCCTGTAAGATGGGAACAATTTCAGACACAGGATGTGGTGAAGAAGAGGAGGTAATGTACGTAAAATGCCAACCGAGATGCGTGATATTTTTTAATGTATTGATCAAATCAAATATAAGTAACTGGATCATTTCCCTTTAATGAATGACTGGCTACTTAAAATTGTCGAGGAGTGTGTGGGTGGCTCAGCTGGTTAAGCATCCGACTCTTGATTTTGGCTCAGGTCATGATCTCACAGTTTGTGGGTTCGAGCCCTGCTCTGCTTGAGGTCCTCTCTCTCCTCCTGTCTCTGCCCCTTCCCTGCTTGTGCTCTCTCTCTCATAAACTTTAAAAAAAAAAAAACTTTAATAAATAAACTTAAAAAAAAAAGAAAAAACAAAACCGTTGGGAAATCCTGTGGACATGTCGAGTTGTCATTTGGAGTTTGAGGAGCCTTTACTCTCTAAGAGTCCTCAGACCACAGCTTTGCAACTTGTTGCCAGATGCTCCTGGCTTGGGATTACTCAATCCATGGGCTGCCCTCTCTTCCTGGCCCTTTTCCTCGAGCTGTTTTGCCTGACTTTCCACTGCACCAGTCTGAACACTCGCTTTGCAGATTAATATCATATACGTAAGTAAAACGAGAAGCGTATTCCTTTCTCCTAGGAGTTGAATTGAGGCATTTGTTTTTTTCTATAACTGGGTTTACTTGCCCTTGCTTTACAAAATTAAGGGATTGGTACTAAAGGACTTTCCTAATTCTGTCATTTTGGTGCAGTTAACTTGCCTACAAAATACATAGTGAATTTCAATTCATACACTTCAAAAGTTGTTTATTGTAACCAGTCCTGAAGATATTTTAAAAACATTGTTTTTACGTAATACCACGAAGACTCAACCTTCTCTAGTAACACATGCTCTCTAAACACACATACTACTTAAAGGATCCAACGGCCCAGCCTGATATGGCCATCTACAGCAATGCTTAAATTTCCACCCCACCAACTGGCCCTATCCCTAGGGCAGCGTTCTTCAGCACTGGCATTCTTGACTTTGGGGCTGGATAATTCTTTGTGGGGACTGTTTTGTACAAAGAAGGAAGTTTGGTGGCATCCTTGGCCTCTGTCCACTAGATGCCAATGGTCCCTGAGTCGTGTGGATCAAGAATGCCTCCAGACATTACCAAGTGCCACACGGGCAAAATCAGCCCCGCTGAGAAGCAGTGCTTTAGGGAATTAGCTATTCTAGAATCCAGTGCCTCTGTTTGTAGCTTCTCTGACAGTTTTAGTTACAGAGCAAGCACAAGCCTTGGTACAGGGACAAAGAAAATGTGGGTGATGTCCAGCCTGCCGCATCCTGGAAAGCATGGGTGCTCTGGATCTAAAGCCATCTGGTGCTCTCAGCTTTGTCCTGGTCTGGTCTTCTGGCTGGCCACAAGCCCGCTTTTTCCTCGGAGACAATCTCATAGTAACAGTAGGCCCCTTGTGCCAGGGTCTGGAAAGGCTGTTGGCATTCCCGTCTTCGTCTTTTGAGAGAACGTGCATTATTGCTTCGGCAAGGTTTCCGAGAAAAATCCTATGATATTAAGTTATGTATTTAAACTTGCTGCCATTGTTCAGAATTCCTTCCTGTTTAAGCAACACTCCCAACATTCACTGCTCGTGATAAATTGGTGTGAATATCAAGAGGCTGCCCATACCGTGGATACCACTCCTTAGTAGCCGCTGGCAAACTGATGCTTTGCATGTATGTATGAAACTAGTTTTTGTTCCCGATTTAGCTCAACCTACAGACATCTCTTCCTGTGTATCTTTTAAAATCAAACAATTTTTCTGCTTAAGGAAACTTTGTTAACTTGAAAACATACTATAAGGCAGTCATATTTTCAGTATTATAGGATTGTTGCCATATTTGTTTTAAGCTGCATGTGTTCTGAAGAAAACTAGAAATCAACCACTAATTTGGGATAAACACCACTAGTTCTGATACTGCTCATGACACTACAAAAGCCTAGTTTCTGTGCTTATTCACCCAAACCCTCATGACTGATTTCTCTAATGTAATTTCAGGAAAACGGAATGTCAGAGAATGTACTTATTATGGTGGTTATTTAGAGAACATTAAATCTGAAGACTTACTACTTAGGCACGTTATCTCATTACAGAATAGTGATTTAAATGGTTTTAAAATACAGCACATCTTACCAAAATGGCAAAAAAGAAAAAATAAATTGTTGCATTTACAATTCATTAAGCGTATTAGACTCCCAGATATAGCTAAACAAAAATTGTCTCCATGAACTGAAATAAGGCAATATAACTAATTCCGAAAGCATAATTGGCCCAAGTTTAAATGGTTTCTTTCTTTTTTTCCCCTTTTTCTTAGAGAGAGAGAGAGGGAGGGAGGGAGGAGGGAAAGAGAGAGAAAGAATATTACTGGGAGAGGGGCAGGGAGAGAAGGGGACAGAGGGCCCAAAGCAGGCTCTGCACTGACAGCAGTGAGCTCCATGCAGGACTTGAACTCACGAATCCATGAGATCACGACCTTGAGCTGAGGTCAGACGCTCAACCAACTGAGCCACCCAGATGGCCCTGGATGGTTTCTTAAGAGTATACTAGAACATCTTAATTTTTGAAGGCTCATTTTTTAAACAGGGAAATGTTACTGAGGTACGCTGTAAAGTTAAATGCCCTTTAGTGATTCCTTAATTCAGATGCATTTGAATTCTGCCACATTTGTATTGTAGCACAAGCTCTACCTTCTCTGGGGTCATTAAATTTCTTGTTACAGCCCAGGAAAAAGAAGATAAAGTAGGAGGGCGATCACTTTCACATTCAGTCCTAATGAGCAGCATGTTTGAGATGCAATCATAAAAAGAAACCAGGACATAAAAAAGCTGTGGGTGGATCACCAGGAAGGGAAGGTAAAAAGCTGCAAGCAAAATCAGGAAGAAGATGCCAGGCTTGGAACAAGGTCTTACTGACATATACCACACTAATAAGCTCAGACCTTTAGGCAAAAAACCAAAAAACCAAAAACCAAAAACAAAAAACAAATAAAAAAAACTTTGTTCACATTGAAATGTAACAAAGTTGCCATGGAGATACATTTTTCTTTAAAGGTTTTCATTTTTTTCAAATATTTGACCATTTCACCAATAAACTAAGAAAGAGTATCACTTGTTTTGTTTCTTTTTTGTAGAGTTCTGTCCTGTAAATTAACCTGCATGACAAGTATCAAAAGTTAGTGGAAGGGGCCTTGGCAAAAAGTTTCTCCTATGCCAATCTTCACTACTTTGTGGATTTAGAACAAAGTTACAAATGTATTTTAATTAATTATTTACTTTTGAGAGACAGAGTGAGACAGAGCACGAGCAGGGGAGGGGCAGAGAGAGAGGGAGACACAGATTCTGAAGCAGCTCCAGGCTCCGAGGTGTCAGTACAGAGCCCAATGCGGGGCTCGAACCCACGGACCACGAGATCGTGACCTGAGCCGAAGTCGGACACTCAACCGACTGAGCCACCGAGGCGCCCCACAAATGTGTGTATTTTGTTAGTAGTGAGGCAATATAAAACGTAGAGGTTTTCCCCTCAAGTTTGTTGAAAGGAATGAATGACTACTGGTATTCTTCCAGTTCAAGTACTATAGACAATGCTTTTATTTATTCACATGGTTTGGACATTTGCTCCTTTCAAACATGNCGGACGCTTAACCGACTAAGCCACCCAGGCGCCCCAAACATGCACGTTTTTTAGGTGTAGTGTGGGTGCATGAGTGGCTCAGTCAGTTAAGCNGCTGGCAGTCAGCACACAGTCCGACGCGGGGCTCGAACCCACGAACCGTGAGATCACGACCTGAGCGAAAGTTGGACGCTTAGCCGACTAAGCCACCCAGGCGCCCCAAACATGCACGTTTTTTAGGTGTAGTGTGGGCGCATGAGTGGCTCAGTCAGTTAAGTGACTGACTTGATTTCGGCTCAGGTCATGATCTCATGGTTCATGAGTGTGAGCCCCATGTCGGCCTCTGCACTGACAGCGTGGGGCCTGCTTGCAATTCTCTCTGCTCCTCCCCTGCTCCTGCTCTCTCTCAAAAAGTGCCACATTTGTTAGTCTGAGAACACTGACAAGCCGGGAATCCCCTTCATTTTTAGCCTGCCTCTAATATGTAAACTAATACATCAGGATGCATGTTAATCAGTAGTAGTCACACAACAGAAAGACCTCTCTGGATTTAAACGTTGCAAAGCAAGGGTATTTAGTTGACTACCCTCTTGGCCATAAGAACATCTTGCTGAAGAAACTAGATGGGAATCCATGTCGTCTGACACAGTGATTTTAGATGTTGGGAGTATGAAGACAAAAGACCTATCTTCTTTCCTAGCGACAGATCTGGTCACTGATACTTTAACGCACTTCCAATGAGAACTGCATAAGCTGCATAAACACTTGAGATTTCAAGTATTCATCCCTAAATCTCTAATGGTACAAGTTCCCCCTTCTCTTTCTTTAAGAGCCTTCCGAAGACCAGTGTGAGAAGTGCTGCTTTAAATATACTGGAGAGTAAATGCTGCTTAGAGTCACTATTAGCAGGTTTTGGGGAGGTTTGGACCAGAATTAAGATAAACTGTCTAAAACTGAGACCATAAAGGACTGCATGAAAGTCTCACCCTGTCATTTGCCACTATTAATAAAACACTCAACTTCATAACTACACTGACATGCTTACATTTTCTTCTGATCAAAAGTAGCTTCAAACCTTACTCAGCATCTTTTAGGTAAGTCCACAAAATTTTTGTATTTTAATTTCCCCTTTATATCAAGGAATCAGAAACATACTGATCTGGCTTTTCACAAATTAGTGACTAAGCAAAGAACTACTCATAATCTAACCCTCTCATTTTTGCTCTTAAGCTAGAATTACATTACTTCCAAAGATAAAAGGGACCCCATTACAAAATGGCCATGAATTGGGGGGCACTTGGCTGGCTCAGTTGGTTGAGCATCCGACTTCAGCTCAGGTCATGATCTCGTGGTTTGTGAATTCAAGCCCCATGTCGGCCTTGCTGCTGTCAGCAAAGAGCCTGCTTCAGATCCTCTGTCCCTCCCCCCACCGCACCTCCCTCACTTGCATTTTCAAAAACAATTTAAAGAAGTAAACAAAATGTCATGAATTGGCAAATGCATGAATTGGGAGTAATTTCTTTAAAAATTCAACAGCTTAAACCCTAAGGTGTATAGCTTTTGTCAAATAAAAACTCTACATCAAAATAGAAAGTTTGGTAATGGAGTGTCTTCATTTTCTATGAGGCAAATTAGTAACTCTCATTAACAAGGTAAAACAGTAATGCAAATAACTAGGCACAACCATTTGATCCTGTGACTATCGGAAGTTGATGGTCTGTGAAACATCAACAAATTAGGTCACATTATGAGGGTGTCAAAGAATTCACACAAAAAGGTAGAATTCTCACTTCTCTTTAATCACAGAATTTCAGTTTTTACGAATAATCATAGGACAATTCAGGTAACTAAGGTTTGGGAGGGAAACGGGTCTTGTACAGGAAGAACTACGACATGCTCCGTTTTTTTAAGTCAGTCTACTTGCGGGATTAACAAACATTTTCACAGAAACAACAAAAAAAAATTTAAAGCCAAAGATCACTGCGTTTATATTTACAAAAAGCCATAAACGAACATGCATTTCTCCCTGACTAGGAGAACTTAAATAAATGTTTGAACATTAAGGCAGTGACAAGTCTAAAACATAATGAAATTCTAAGTTAAGGCTTTATGTCTGTTTTGAAACCCATGTTCACAGGCCGGTGTGACCAAAGCAAACTTTTATCTACCAGGTTAATCTGTCCAGGATAGGTTATTGATTCACTACCAACTATTCTATGGGACAAGAATTAGTACTAAAATCATCCATTTAATGCATTATTAGTCCACTCCTTAGGTTTTATTTTGAGGATTTAGTCTTCAGCAGCATAAGCATGTGCCACAGAAGGAACTTTTTTTTTAAATAAACTTAGAAAACTTAAGGGCTGCACCAATTTTCCCTTGACTGAAAGTTGGTCAACAAGAATTCCTTATTTCCTAAACACAGAAAACCTCCAGAGCATATCTGACCATGCTCCCATCCAAAAACGTGGATGTTCTCGATTACTGAAGTAGCTAGTCTCCATCTTCTTTGAAGACTGTTTGGCACTGCCGTCTACATAAAGCAACAAAATGCGGAATACCACAGTGCAGGTGGATGTGTTCTATACTTGCTGTCCTCAAGGCACAAATGCTACCCTTGCTGGGCCAATGTCTTTCCTTATTCAAGGAAAAGATGAGAGGTGGATGAAAAGATTCACTTGACAATAATCGATTGCACTCTTGCCCTATTCAAGCTTACATCAAGTACTGAAATTTAGAGAGGGATGTCCTTTTCTCTTTCCACTATTAATTTTTTAACATTTAGAGAGACAAAACTCATGATCCAGCCTTTGGGTATACTTTGAGAAGCAGCTCTGGAGCCGCCCCCTCCCCCCCAGCCGTGTACTGGGGAGAGCAGGAGGGGTGCTTCACAGGGCACACTCCAGTATGAGCTAGGGGGCATGACTCCACGCTGCAGCGTTTCAGCGGCTGGGATGACGCACGGTCACTCGGAGCAGAAAGATCACTATTTACGCCGAGTGCTTGCCGCTACTTCTTGAAGCAGTAATGGCGCGGAAACACGTCTTTGAGCAAAGTGCTGTACACGTGTGTTGGGATCACTCCTAGTTCGTTTGGAGGAAGAATGGCATTGATTACATGAAGATGGTCCCAAAGGCTAAAGACAGCTGTGGTTTTTCCTTGGTCTCCAAGTCAGAAAAAAGGGAGACGTCAAAGCTGATGAAGCTGCAGGTGGCAGGAGTCCCACGCCATGTGAGCACTGGTGCCTAAATCTGCGGCGTGGCAACCGAGTTCTTTAGATTTGCCAAAGGAAACAGGAATTCCTCTCCAGCACCGTCAGATAGTTTAGGTGCAATTTAAGTCAAGCAAGTCACATTTCAACTGAAATTAAATGTTTTGCAGATGTGAAAAGTCTGTATCCTAGTACCTGGTAAGCTTGGCTTCAGTTAATTGCTAGATGGGTTTTAAAGGTGTGGGATACCCTTGTTTTTTTGAGATGGGAAGACTAACTGTGAGAGGGCAAAGGGAGGCAACACAGAAACAATCATTTTCAGATCAACATCTTACACTTTATAATACACTCACATTTATACACAAATTTCATGTTTCCAAGTACAAAAGGCAAAGAACTTCCAAGGACCCAAGTAAATGCATCAGTAACTACATTCAATGGCGTTAACACTGTTGTCCCACCCTCTATTCGCTGGCCCGGAAGGAAACCCTAAGGGCCGGCCCACGCACGGACTTCTTTTAGAAGTTGGAGACTGTGTGTAGTTCTGCACACGTCTGGGTTTCTACAGAGCTGAACTGAGATTCCATCGTGTTCCAGGCCAAGTCAGCCAGAAGAAAGTCATCCATTGCCGTCTGAGTTTCGTTGCTCGTGAAGAACAAGCTCCCCAGGGTCTCAAAGCCGGAACTCATGGTCTGTGTCTCTGTGCTGCTCAACTGAACTTTACTCTCTGCAGCAGGTGTGCTTTTAGCAGCAGAGACCCCTTCGGTTTGGGTCTCAGTGTCCGACGAGTCCGTACTCATGGAAAAGCTGGAGTGTTTCAGAAGACTTCCCAGAGGCAGATGGGGGCTACTGTCTAAAAAGAAGTTTAGGTCTGTCTGTGTCTGCGTGTCAAACATTTCAAGGCCTAAGAAGTTCGAGTTTCCCCTACAGCTATAGGGCTGGGCAGAGCTGTCTGCGAGGAAGAAGTCAGTCTGGGTCTCTATGTCCAGCGATTCTAAGACTGGCTCAGTGGTCATGGTGTTAAGCTCACTCTCTTCAGTCTGAGTCTGGATATTTGAGGCGGAAAAGAACTCCTCGATATCGAAATCAATTGCGGGATTCTGGGCTGGGCCAGACGGGAGCTGGGTGTCAGGCCCAGTATTCGTGTCGGACAAAAGACGATTGTCCAGTGTCTGACCGGGCAGGTTACTTGACAAGATGTTTTCTAAATCAGTTAATAAATCTATAGTTTGGGTCTGATTATCTGTCATGTTCTGTGAAGGGAGCATACTGTGCTGTGCACTGAAGTTTATAATTGGTGCAGATTTCTCAAGCTCTTGACTTAAAGTCTTAGGGTGGTTCTGAGGTAACAAACCATGAGTGACAGTCTCTGCTACTAAGCTGCTGCTTATAATATTGTCTGTGGCAACACCGTAGGATGAATGGACGCTCTCAAAAATGTCTCCACACATTACAGCTTGGTCCATCTGGACCCGGTCATCCGTCAGACTCTGCATCCCACTGGTCTGGGTTTCTCTGGAGATCCCACCTGACTGGTAACAGGCATCTATGAACGTATCAGTCTGGGCAGCTATGGAAGAGGTTACCTTAGAACTGGGTAAGAATGTTTGAGTGTGAACACTAATGGGAAGGGAGACTTGAGAACCAAACGTCAAATCCGTTTGAGAACAGGATGATACGGAGGAATCAGGGCCAACCCACTGTGTGGAAGGTATGAAGTGTTGTGTGGCGTAAGACAGGTCTGTCTGTACGTTGATTGAAGAAATGCCATTCTTCTGACACGTGTTTCCCAGCTCTTGTAAAGGATTAGACAGGCTCTTACCCAAGTTCACCTGAACGCCTGTGCTAATTGGCTCTAGAGCAACAGGATTTACAATTTTTGAAAGAGGGAGACTCTCCTTAAGACAGCCAGCCTCTGAATCTAGGCCGAGGATGAGGGTTCCGACTGACAGGGGCAGTATGTGCACAGCGCCCGGGGTGGAACCCTGCTGATCCACGCCCAGCACCACAGGCTGGGCTGCCGAGTCGGCTGTGGGCACAAAGACAGGCGTGGGAGAAAACTGCAGAACAGGAAGTTTAACCAGAGCCACTCTGGGCTTGGGTAAAAGCAACTTCTGAGGGTATCTTGGAGGTGTTGTAAGAGTCTGCTTTCCGGCATTAGAGTTACAAGAGTCTTCAAAAGAAGTGACTAGCTTGATTTCTGAAGTTTCTAGTTCTTGAGTGTCTGGTCTTGGAGCTGGCTGGCTGCTCAACGACTCAGGGGTCTTACTGGACAGCTTCTGGCTATGCAGGCAGTTTTCCATTTTCCTTTTCTTACTAGGTGGGTCCCTGAAAGCAACGACAGAGTAAAAAGAGAAAAATGAGTGTAAGCTGCAGCTGTCCTCAATCCCGGTGCCGTCTCCTCAGCCGCTGACACACACTGTTCCTTGCACCCACAGCAGAGGTCAGACTTCACCCGGTCAAGAGGAGCTGGCCCTCTGTGCGTCTGAGAACTGGGCCTACTATGGTGGTGGGCAGAGAAACACGCAAGCAGGGAAGGAGAAAGCACATCTTTTTTTGGGTATACCTCCAAGTACTAGAACTCAGCTGAGCTTAGCTCTGTCAGCATAAGGAAGCGAGCAGATTATATAATGCAACCTTTACCGTTTCTAAAGTAGGAAGCTATTACTCCAAATATAAAGTTGACCTTTAAAATTTTATGGTAAAACTGAACTCTTCAATAATCTAACATCCCTTTGATAGAAAATGCTGGAATGCTGGGGAGGAATAAGGAAGAACAACCGGGTCAGGTCGATGCGGATCCTTTCCTAGTTCTGCTCGCTTTCTCAAAAGTTCCCTTCGTCCACATCACGTGTCATCTGCGTCCTTCCTCCTTTCTCCCCGCACTAACGGCTCTCCAGAAGTTTCATCTGGAACTCTTCCCACAGCTGCTGACTTGCGGGCCAGCGCTTCTTCCCCTTTACCTGTGCTCTGCAGGGATCTCGTGGCCAGTTCGGTAGATGTGGGACTGTAAGGCGGTCCTGCTGGCATAGGGACAGCCGCACGTGCACTGGAAGGTCTTGCCGCAGTCCTCGGCGTGCCTTTTCAAGTCCCACTCGGTGCCGTAAGAGTTGCTGCACTTACTACACTTATGCTTCTTTTCGGCGTGCATTTTCATAAAGTGCTGGGGAGAACACAGAAGGGGCGACAATGGGCAACTGCAAGCGCTCAGAGTGTTTCAGACCCGACCCGCACGCCCGAATTAGCGCTGAGCCCACAGGGCAGACAGCACCGCGGCGGTCTGAGGGAACGGAGAAGCGTTCCTAGTCACTCCTGCTCTGGGAGAAACTTCCTGGTCCCACCGTGTAGGTGTTAGAGATGTGCTGCAGGCAGGGGAAGGTCCGCCACGCGTTCCTCAGGACCCTCCGGCAGACGCCTGCGGAAGGATCTCGGCCAGTCTTTGCCAGTCCTATAGCACCTCTTCCCTACTCGCTGGGCCCCCTCCCTAAGGCGTCTGCTTCTGGAACTCTGCCTGACCTCTGCAGTCATGTGCTCCCTTAGGAGACTATTTCCTACATGCCTTTGCCCCTCTGGCCTCGGAGGCACCCAGAGTCACCCAAGAGATCTGGACACACACTTCTCATTCACTGAGGAAACGGTCTTCTCGTCTTTCCTCCAAACCCACTCCTGGACATCTTCGCCTTCAGAACAAGCCACGTCTCCTTCACTCGCATTACACCCCACTCACGTTTTCCCCACCTGGGAGACTCTTGGGCGGCTGTTCCCACAAGCAGCTCTCTTCAAGAGTTCTCCAGTTACGTTTGGGAAGGGATTGGAATGCACACTAGGTTTACGTCACCTGCGCCTCATCCTCAGAGAAGTATACTTAAGACAAGTAAAGTACCTGTTTTACGAGAGAAAATTGAGAAAATGGTCTGTCAGGGCCTCTGGGGCATCCTTCAATTGGACAACAGTAGAATTTCGGTACGGTTTTCAAATCTTTTCTTATTGTTGGATTTACTATGCCATCCTGCAAAATAAAAAGTTACTTTAAGCATTTATTTAAAAAAAAAAAAAAAGCTCTATTTTGGATTGTGGTGCTGGTGGCACAGCCATATGAACCTACTAAATATTCACTTAAAATGGATAAATGGTGAAGAAACTGTAGTTCAATAAATGTGTCAAATTTGTCCTTAAGTTTCTTTGAGAGAGAATCCCAAGCAGGCTCTGAGTGTCCAGTACTGAGCCAAATTTATAGCTTGATCCCATGAACGGAACCTGAGCAGAAATCAAGATTTGGATGCTTAACCTACTTTAAAATTGTTCAAAACAAAAAAAAACCTTTGTTGTTTAAAAATCTTTATTCCTTTAGAATTCTTCCTTCTAAACTCAAAATCTGTCCTTAAAGCCAAGCTCTGTGTATATTCATAGTTTCTGAGGCTCAAGATTTTGGTATCATCCCTAATTCTTCCCTTCCCTTTCAACCCACCCGCAATTAGTGGGAATCCCTGAAAAAAATCTCCTCTGACTGTGGCCCAGGCCTTCCCAACAGCATCCTGACTTTCTCTGGTCATGACACTGCCCCGAGTAGCTGAAGCTACTGGACACAACTTTTTATGAAACAGCTTGAATATAGGCACTGTACCATGTGTGAAATTTAATAACCCTTCTAATAACTGGTACTAATATAGCTTTTGTTACTGTGTCAGGCACTGTTCTAAGTACTTTATATACATTAACTCATGTATTCCTAGTAATCCTTTATTATTAAGTAGGTGATTGACTTTTTGGCTAGGAGTTTAAAATAACTGGTGACTTAATTTAACTTCAAGTGTTCTGTCTTGGCGCCCCTGGTGAGCCCACATACGGCAGGTGTAAGACACCCAAGAACTCCAGTGTGATCCCGTCTGGCCCTAAAGGAAGGTGATAGTGGCGGCAGTAGTGGGGGTGAGGGGTGGGGAAGGACCTCGCTATAGGTCACTGGAAACAACAGTATATGTATTCATGTAACTAGGGCTCAAGGGTACAAGAGCATGTGGCTCCAGGGGTCCCAAACAGTCTGGCCACTTGCCGCTGACAAAATCCATGGGCAGAGAGCTGAGTGGTGGAAAAACAAAGGGATTTACTTCAGTGAGGCCAGAACTGGGAAGACAGCAGACTAGTGTCTCAAACACTGTCTCCAAAGTGCTGAAAATACTTCCAGGTTTACGTAAGGAAATGTGGGACAAAGATACGTGCGGGTGGGTGGTGGAGGTCAGGCTGATCACTGTCCTGCGTCAGTCATGTGAGGTCTGACTGGAGTAAGGGCAGTTCCTGTTGCTTGGGCCCCCGTCTCGGGATGCTTTGCCTGCTGGGTCTTTTGCCAGGATGAAGAGATAAGCTGGAATGAACTTGATCACTTCAAAAGTACAGACCGAGGTCAAAGCGGAGGTGGCTGAAGTTCTCATTCACTTGGGCCTCACAAGCTGTGGCAGCAGGTAGATACTCAGGTTATCTAGTGTTCTGATGAGAAAGGACTCATTCCTCATGGAACATGTCCACTTCCTTCTCTCCCATCCGTATTTCTGGAGAAGGGAGGCATGAATAACCATGGGGCTAAGACTCCTTCTGTTTGCCTTCCCAGCGGATCTCAAGAGGAACATGTTGATCTTGTTGAGTCTGTGTCCACTCACTTAGAGGGGAAAAGAAGCTATTCTTGTTTTAGTTGTCAATAACATAATTTATCTTTCCATATTAAATTCAATTAGTTCTCCAGGTCTTCCATGCTGGTCCATCCTTTTATAACCCTACTGCACTGTCTAGACATTCATATTCATCTGGGTTATTTAAGTGGTCCCTTAAATAGTTTTCCTTCCTTTGCTAATGTTGTAACTAGATTTGACATTCCAAAAACTTACTTGTATGTATCACCTACAGTTGTGTTATACCTCCAGTCTCCAGTGACAGCCATATCTTCCTCTGTTACCTTTTCGTACACCACCCTACTCAGTCTCATATTATTCTCACTTCCAGTCGCACTTTCTAGGAAGGCCCAATTTGTCTTACATACCCCTGCTCCCTTCTGGCAGAAAAAGCATTTGGCATTGAAAGATTGTAAACCACTTGTACCATCAATTACGGGTGTAGCCTTGGACAGGGGAGTCAACCTCTCTGAACCAGTTTACTCATTTTTAAGAGAGGTAACAATAATGAACTTTCAGGATTATCTTGTATTGGATTAGCATAAACCTAGGCCAGATCACATTCTCAAGAAACAATATTCCCTTGTTCTGCTGACCACCCAGATCTAGAAATCTGTTTCTTGTTTGAATTCCAAGACAGTAACTAACTTAAATACCATTTTCTTCTAGAGTTCCTGCTCCCTAAATTTTTTTTTTTTTTAGTTTATTTATTTTTTGAGAGAGAGCAGGGAGGGGCAGAGAGAGAGAAGAGAGAATCCTAAGCAGGCTCCACACTGTAAGTGCAGAGCCCAACTCAGGGCTCGAACTTACCAAGAGTGAGACTGTCACCTGAGCTGAGATCAAAAGTTGGGACCCTTAACAGACTGTGTGACCCAGGAGCCCCTCTCCAACTAAATTTCTTAAGGACAGAAACTATTTTGTAAATGCAGAGCATTTTTAGAAAGGCAGTCTAATGTAGGACAGGTTTACAATCCTGGGGACCTTTGCAAAATCATGAGACACTTAAAAACATTTCTGCCTGGGTCCAACTCCCGGTATTCTGATATATTAGTTTGGGATGCAGCGATAAAATGTGTTACTTCTATTCATTCATTCATTCATTCATTTATGAGAGAGAGCGAGAGAGCAAGCCTCTGTGCATGCAAGCAGGGTGGGGGGGGTGGGGGCTGGAGGGAAAGAGAGAACTCAAGCAGGCTCCACACGGGGCATAGAGCCCAACACGGGGCTTGATTCTACAACCCTGGGATTGTGACCTGAGCCAAAAGGTCAAATGCTCAACTGACTGAGCCACCCAGGCACCCAGGGATCCATACTTGGTTTTTAAATCTTCCCATATGATCCCAAAGTGCAATCTAGCTTAAGAACCCCTGGTGTAGTGGTTAATCCCCCGCATAGGTTCTGGAATATTGACTGCCATGGTCTGAATTCTCTACCTGGTCACTTTCCTGTGACCTTGAGAAAATGAAGATTTCCTTGGTTTCCTTATCTGTAAAGTAGGCATAATAGGGCTTAGAACAGTGCTTATCACATGATCAATTGGTTATTATTGTTGAGTTATTTGCTGTGGGGAGTTTTGTTTCTTCTTTGGCTTTCTGCCAACCACCTAATGCCAGTGACCTAATCTAAACCAGTACTTTACATGAAATATCATTCTTAAAACACTGGCATCTGGCAGCTTTAATGACAACTGATGTCATCTCTCATCACCAAACTCATCCTATTCATCAATTCATCTAGCGTTTTGTTTTTTTAATGAAATACTTCCAATTAAACTTATATTTTTTTTAACATCTAGTGTTATAGAAAAGAAAATGAAATGTGGGGAGAATATTAAGGAAGACTCAAAAATCCTTCATTCACCTGACCATCAGCGAATTCCTCTTAGGAATTCATCAACATGCCAGGTTGATGGCCCCTTTCTATGTTCAGGCTGTCAAATGTCCACAAAACTGCCTGCAGGCTCACTACAAAATTCATGCTCACTTCTAATACATCCTCAACTCTGCGTAACAATCCTTCTAGTATCTGTTCTCAAACTCCCAATCATGTCCTCATATACCTCTTCATTTTTTAAAAAATTAATGAACTTTATTTTTTAGACAAGTTTCGGGTTCACAGCAAAACTGAGTAGAAAGTACTGAGAGTTTTCATATACCCCTCACTCCCCAAACACGTATAGCCTCTTCCACTACTATTACTGTTACCCCTCCATCAGAGTGGTACATTTGTCACAATCAATGAACCTACAAGGACATGTCATTATCACCTAAAATCCAGAGTTTATATTCGAGTTCATTCTTGCTGTTGTACATTCTACAGCTTCTGACAAATGTGTAATGACATATATCCACTGTTATACTACCACACAGTATTTTCACTGCCCTAAAAATCTCTGCACTACACTTATTCATAACTCCCCTTCCTCCTTTTAAAATTTATTTATTTATTTTTAGAGAGAGTGAATGATGGAGGGAGGGAGGGAAAGGGAGAGAGAGAATATGAATGAATCTTAAGCAGGCTCCACTCTCAGTGCAGAGCCTAATGCGAGGTTCCATCCCCCGGCCCTAGGATGGTGACTTGAACCGAAATCAAGAATCAGACGCTCAACCAACTGAGCCGTGCAGGCTTAGCCCTAACACTCTTCCCCTTAAACCCACCCTGACAACCACTAATCTTATTTGGCCTTTTCAAGAATGTCATTTAGTTGGAATGATACAGGATGTAGCCTTTTCAGATTGGCTTCGTTCATTCAGTATATATGTATATCTAAATTTCCTCCATGTCTTTTCATGGCTTGATGGCTCACTTCTTTTTAGTGCTGAAGAATATGTCATTCTCTGCAGTTCCACAGTTCATTTTCCACTCACCACTGACTGGTGAACATCTTGGTTGCTTCCAGTGTTGGCAATTACTCACTTCTCTTTATAGGTCTTCTACCATCTCCCTCCCCTTTCCTTTCTCACTGCTACCATCATTAGTCCAAGTCAACCCTGACTTGCGGTTTGGACTTTCATCATTAACCTCTTAACTAACTTCTAGAATCTCAATCTCTTTTTCATTCACACTTTGCCAGATTCATTTTTCCATAGTATAGCTCTGATTATGTCATTACCTCAAACATTTCTAGTGACACCCAAATCTTCCCGAGTCCAAATTTCTCTAGCTTGAGACATTCAAAGTCCCTTACCATATAGCTTTGCATTACCTTTCTCGTCTGTTATTTACCTGTTTTATCCAGCCCAACTACCTAAAACCCCCAAACTTTTCAAGGAGAAGAATGTTTTTGTATGTTCTGTTGCATTTGAGAATGTTTTGAACAGAGTAAATGGTCAAGAAAAACCTGGAGTGTTACACCGATTATGTTTGAGAGGCCATCTAAGCCAAACCTGCGTCATGCACCAGGATGAAACACTACAGAGAGCCACACCAGGCTATCCCAACACCCCTCCCCTCCCCCTCCCCCCACCCGGTTGCCTTTCTTACAGGCATGACCACAACTTGATACTGTTCACTTTCCTGCTTTCTGAGGGCCAGCCCCTCAGCCCTCCCCATCACCATCTCTCCAACCCAGTCCTGGGCCTTCTTCCCATTCCTGCCAGAGACAGAAAACTCAAAGGGCAGTATGGCTGAGATGAGAACGGGGGAGATGAGAAGTGCTGATGCACAATCCCACGTGGACTGCAGGGACAATGTGAAGTTCTGTTCTGGCATTCTCTATATTTGTTCAAGAACAAAATTCACCACACTTTTTGGACTTTATCTTTTTCGTGTTCTTGTTTTGGGTACGTGTTACATACAAAGTATTTGAAAGTAAAAAAAAAAAAAAAAAAAAAAAAAAAAATCCAAAATGTTTAAGAAACACTTTAGGTAAAAGAATTTGAGAAAAATCTTTGAGACGAAACAATCAAAAAATAAGATGGAGAAAAGCAAACAAAGAGAAGAAGAGAAAAGCAGGAGGAAGGACACACTTTAAGGAGAAAGAATAGAAGGAAATATTAAGANTTTACTCTACTCTAGCACCTGACTGCCCTCACGGAAAGCATCCAAGGAGATGATTAGTTCACTCTGTTGTCTTCTTATTGTAAATTTAAAATTGGAAGTCTTCGTACAGTACGGTCTATAGAGCAACTTAGAACCTTTCTCTCCCTTTGCTTAAAAAAAAACCTCCTGGCAAATCATTAAAAGCAAATCTTGTACTGAACGTAATACAAAACCCTTTAATCCATGCTTTAAAAATATAAACGCTGCTGGATAATATGTTCTTTAAGGGTCCTCCTGTCCCCTGCGTTGCTTTCAAACACAAGGAATAAAAGAATCTCTAACAATCGAGAAATGTCCATTTACTACTCTTCCTTTCCCTCAATCCCCAGCTTTCACTTCCCCAGGGGTACCCCTGAACACAAGGCTGCACAGGATATTTCCAATTTCTTTACAGCGGATGGCACACAGACATATAGCAGAAGAACCCACATAAAACCAAAAAGCAGCACGTCTGTACATCTTACAGTTCGATCCCCACCTTTACCTATCACCCTCCAGAAGGGCTTGTAAATCATTTACCTTAAGAAAGGAACATTTGGTTGTGCGCAGGTATCTTGTCAAGAAATTCCAGAATAAAATAAGAACCATACAGCAGCAGACGGGGAAGAGAATAAAAGATTATCAAAATTCTAGAGAAAAGAAACACTAGGAAAGGACTAGAATTATGCAAGTAGCTGTAACCAAGAGAATGTGAAGGAAACTTTCCACTGAATATTATGCAAATCCGCCAAGGAGATACGCTCAGACCACCTTCAGGGCAGAAAGTAGGCACTCACTGGTGCTGGAGTCTCTCCGAAGGGTTTTCAAAACCACAGGGATCTCCCAGTCAGCTCGCACCCCCTGCCTCCCCCTCCTCCCTCCCTCCTTCTCATACTTTGACAACAAGTGTCAAGAGGGATGTCTGAACTCCAGAGCCTTCTTATTCTCAGGATGCAGAGTGAGGGTAAGATTCACCGCACTGAGGCACCACTGTACAGGTGCGGCTGTTGTGTCGTACAGGTCACCTTCATGATGGAAAATGAACCCCTTTCCCCCCAGTACAGCAGATGCGAATGAGCCTCTTTGCCGAGCGGGGAGAGGAGAGGGCTCTGGGAGAGATTTCTTTAATTCCTGCGAAAACAGGTGTCCCTCGTGACCTAAGAAGGAAACTCAGGGGAGTCCATTTTCCCCTTCAACGTTTTTAGTTGGGAAAGGGATCCTGAGGTCACTGTGCTGTCTTCAGACAACAGACATTTGACAAATGCCTTGGAAGTGGGACAATGACTTCACACAGTAGAAGCAGCAAGGGAAGATACGGCTGCTTTGAAAAGTCCGAGTCAAGATTTGACAATCAAAATCTGTATTTGTCTCAAACATACGCCTCCTTGTTAAGTCCCTTATATTTTGTACTTTGTACACGTGTTGGATATTACGTATGTGCTTGTATACTTTGTATATGTGCCGCTATCTCCAGACTTCCTAAGCGTCACATATTTTGAGAACAGACTTAGAAACAAGCCTAATATAGGCTACCAAGCTAGTCCTGGGGAGCAAATGCTATCTTCATGCTTCACAAGGCAGACAGATGTAGAGCTGCGGACAGCAGTTCCAGGGAACAGAACAACACAACTGCTGACAAGTGCTTGCGGGAGTGACACTCAGGCCAACCCAGGAGGGTCCCGGTCAGACTGGCGGCTTCACCTGTGCTCTGAGATCTACTGCATCTTGGCTGTCATCGCTGAGGACGCGGTATACTGGCGGGTGACGGCTGCCGCACGTGAGCTCAGAGAACCAAGCGGATGTAAAATTCCTACGAGCATACAGTTCACGCACTGAAGTTAAAATATGAAGCAAAGGGAGGATTTCAGTAAAATCTGTTATGGAAGGGAAACCACCAGACTGAAGACCACTCCCGAAGGCGACTGAAGAGTCACTACACTTGGGTCCTGGGAGAAACCCCAAAACTACTGTGAGGACTTGCAGGATCCCCTGCTTCTCCTGACTGGGCTCCCTCACCTTCCCAGGAAAACGCTGGCACTAGACTGGGGGGGGTCCCCTCTCCTGGGCCACACGTCTGCCCTGCTAGCGACTATAACCTCAAACCTTGTGCTAACTCAATTCTCATCAGAGGCCCGATTCTAAGGAAGTTTCCAAGGAGGACTCACCCGAAGGACAGACAGGGAGAGGCAACACGCCGGGTAATTCAAACTTACTCCCGAGTGAATCCAGACCATCAAAAGCTACAGATTCTCAAAACTGCTTTGAGTGTCATACCGTGGAGTCCTGTCGCTGCTGGCATAGAACGAAGTGAGAGAGAGGTGGTGGAAGGAAAGTTCCTACGGTAGTGACTGAGGGATTGCAACTTAAAAAAGGCCTAGGGTGGGGCCGGACATCTGGATTTTCCGGAAGCTTTCCGCAGACGTGCACTAAAGGTTAAAAAATCGCTGCCCCATTTTACAGAAGGCGGACGGGATGTCCAGACCACTGTCACGTTAATACGCGGGTCCCCTCTTACTGACACTGCCCTTAGGTCGCAGTCCCGAGCCAAGCCGATTCTACCAACCCTGTGAACGCTGTACCTGGCGGTGCTTCCAGGCTAATCCGCGGCTCCCTTTTAAACACCGGGCGGAACCCGGAGGCCCGAGGGAGGCACTGAGGCTGCGGTGGAAAGAACTCGGGCTGTCGAAGCAAAGAGACGGGGTTTATCATCCCAGCTCCCGCCCGGCTGCGCAACCTGTTTGTCATCAAGAGGCTGGGGACGACGCTCCGGGCCCCACGAAGTTGCCGACAAGTACCGAGGCGTAGGGGTCCGGTGGCCGGGCCGCCCCGGCTCGTCCGCGCCCGACGCGGAGCGGCATGACACAGGGTTTTCCTCCTGTGCTANCCGGACGGCCGCGGCGCCCCCTGCCGGCCGTGGAGGGCGCGTCGGCAGGGAGCCGCCGCCAGGTAAGGCGGGAGGGTTACAAAACTTCACCTGGGTCCCCTGCGAACGGGTCGAAGGTATGGGTCCCACTGATTCGTTCTTCACCTTCCCAGAAACTTCACCTTGGGCAATAATTGTATAGAAGGAAAGTCAATATGTTCAGGAACTTTATTTCCCAAAGATTAGGAACAACCCGCATATTCAATTAGTCAATAGTATGTTAATTACATCTGTTGTTTGTTGAGGGCTTACCATGTGCTACACATTTTGTATCTCATTTTGTCCTCACAACAGGTGTAGCGGGTATGTACTATAAGCTTTCCCCCAATCTGCAGAGAAGTAACTAGCCATAGGTCATATTATAGAAACAAATGAATTGCTAATGATTGAGTTAATCACTTTAAGGGAGGGTGGACTTATTTGTCTGTATCTTAAGCACTGAAATTTGATTACAGTTTGGGGGACAGTATAGTTCAGGGCAGGGTTCCAAAACCTAAGTAGCTAAAAGAGCCAGCTGGACGACGTAAATGAACACACAAGACCAGGTGTAGACAAAAGGGAGACGTGAGGACTGCAGAGACATGGAACATACATCCTTTGTTTAAAGGGGCAGCTGCCACTCATGTGTGCTATCACTAGATGTATTTTTCAAGGTTTTTATGTGAAAGCTTCCAATTTATAGCAGGTACAAATTACCACAATTTTAGTGGCTTAAAGTGCCACAGATTTGTTATTTTGCAGTTTTGTACGTCAGAACTCTGACATGAGTATGAGGCTAAGATCAATGTGTGGGCAGGGCTCCATTTCTTCTGGAGGCTCTACAAAAGAAATTTGTTTACTTGCCTTGTCCAGCTTCTCAGAGTCAGTAATGGTGAGATGAGTCTTTATCACATCACGGCCTTCTCCCTCTGCTCTCTCCTATTCCTCTTCCGCTTTTGAGGACCCTTGTGATTACACTGGGTCCATTTAGGAAATCCAGACTAATTTCCCCTTTGCAAAGTTCCTTTCTTTGCCTTGTAAGGTAATATATTTACAGATAACAGGAATTAGGATATGGACATCTTTGAGTAGGGGGCCATTATTCTGCCCATCATAGATGCTAATTCTGATTTTAAAAGTATTGTGGGACAACCCCCACCCCCGAATCTATGTGTGTGGAATAGCATCCATAGGCTATTTAGTTTCTTTGGTGTGGTGTCTAAGAGTGCAGGCTCTGTAGTCCAATTGCCTGGGGTTAACGTGGGCTCAGCCACTTGCTAGCCTAAGCTCTGGTATTCACTTAAGTAGAATAAGACAGGTAATGCTGCCTGCCATATCGGATTGTTATGAAAATAAGATAGTGCATATAACATACTTAGCACCGACATAGTAAATACTCCGTAAACGTCAGCTATTGAATTTTGCAGACTCTACCTAAAGTTCGATAAACTCCTTTGGCTGTAGCAGTCTTCGGTCTGCAATTACTGCTCCATCTGTTCCCAAGACTGCATTTGAACACAGTATGTGTCTTGGGATCATCAAGTACATAATAGAAGTTCCAGTCCAAGACAGTGACATAAGAAATTGAACTCACTTCCTCCATGGAATTCACCAAATCATACTTATTTAAAGAATAATTCCACTCAGCATAACACCCTCAAGGTCCATCCATGTTGCTACACAAGGCCAGAGTGAAATAAGTCAGGCAGAGAAGGACAAATATCATATGTTTGCACGTAATGGAGGACTAGGAGGAACTTAACAGAGGACAGTGGGGGAGAAGAAGGGGGGAAATAGTGGGGGAAAAGGGGAGAGGCAAACCATGAGAGACTCTTGAATGCTGACAAAAACTGAGGACCAATGGATGTGGGGGGGAGGGGGGATGGGCACAGAGAGGGGCACTTGTGGGGATGAGCACTGGGTGTTATATGAAAACCAACTTGTCAATAAACTATTTGTAAAAAAATAAAATAAATAAAATGCAAACTATGTTATATCACACTAAAAAAAAAAAATAAAGGATAATTCCTCCTGAAGAAGAGGACTGACTGAACATCAAGTACGTAACAGATAGAGTTCCATGTATTCTCATTTCCTGAAGCAGGTGCTGCTGTCTGGGAGGGCTACAGGGTGAGCCTCAAGTGACTCCACTATAGGGTGGATAATACGATTAGTGTCTTTCTCATGCAGGCTCCATTTGCACATCACTGCCAAGCACCAGGGAGGGCTGTGAGCCTGTGTGAAACCATCCCGGGGAAAACCTCAGGGCCTCTGTGCAGACCCAACAGAGGCCTTCAGGCATGGAGCAGAGCGCCTCCCACATGTGTGCACATAGGGACAGATGCTCTGCACCACGACTATGGTCTACAACGAAATTAGCATTATTGAGCCCCTACAGACTCAGTGCCTCACTCTGAGATTACTGAAGCATCTATGCCACTTGTGAATTAAACCTAAAAACATACTTTTTCACATATCTATAATCTATAGACAATACCATCAAATTAGAAAGCATTGTTTAGCACCACTTCTCTGATTGTATTTACATTTTTGTATATTGAGCCTGTTTTTGATTTTTTGTCGAAAGTAACTAATGCACCAGTTATTATTTATTTTTTAAAATGTTTATTTATTTTGTGAGAAAGAGAGCAAGAGGGGGGAGGGGCAGAGAGAGAGACGAAGAGAGAGAATCCCAAGCAGGCTCTTTACTGTCAGTGCAGAGCCTGACGCAGGGCTCGATCTCATGAAGCATGAGATTATGACCTGAGCTGAAACCAGGAGTTTGATGCCTAACCCACTGAGCCAGCCAGGCGCCCCTGCTGCACCGGTTTTTAAATATCTTTATTCACAAATGGTGTCTTCTTCTCTGTTCTGACCACTGGCTAACTCTACTCCACTTTTTCAATCTTCTAGAAGACGGAGGCACTCGTATCTTCTTACGTGGCAATTTTATCTCTGCCTTTATTCGGTCCTTGCTTTTTGTTTGCTTTCCCAGTTGACCTGACTCACCTTTTAATTTTATCTTAATTGTAACATACGTTTTTGTACCCCAGATCCTTTGTGGAACAAAATAGATTTTGAAATGTTATTAAGAAAGAACATGCTAGATTGTTGATCTAATGATCACTGAAGAATTTCTGTGAGAAGTAACTGATGTACCAGTTTTTAAACCTTTATTCAAAAATCAGTATAGTATGGTGAGTTTGAATGCCATATGTAGGATAAAACAGATTATGAACAGTATCATACTTACATTGAAGCTATTTCATATTACTGAATCATCTGATATTCTCCTTCCTGCAGTAACTTAACGGACCCAACTCTACCCTTTGGTTGGACCAATTTTAGGGTTTTCCTAGAAAATTCTGAGTTGAAGATAGTTTCTTGCTGTTTCTTTCCATGACCCAAGGTGTCAGACAAAATCCTTGGAAACAAGCAATTAGAACCCAGTCTCTCTGGGATCGAGGAAAGACAGGAGTGAGAAAATGGACACCTCGTCATGTTTTAAAGGCCCACAATTGCTATGCTTTGCAGGGTATGGGGGAGCAGGGTGCACAGTGGAGGAGGAAAGAATCAGTCCCAACAAGCATACTGAACATTTCTGGACTATCAATATCAAGAATGAATTTCTAAAACACAAGTTCATAAACAGAAGCTGCGCAGCTAGCTGTTAATTGAAATGCATATGCAATATAGTCAAGGGAATACCGTGCTTACAAAATCATAGACATCTTATTTATCTCTAATTTTAAAATAATTCATTGCCTTATTGGGTATGCAAGTGAGCAATGGAGAAAGTGGTGCATCTGCGATACCTGAAATTAAAAAAAAAAGAGTCAGTTTAAAAATGGCCAAGATTAGAGGGTGGGTGGATCATGGACCCCCATGATGTACAGAAGCAGAATATATGCAGAATAGGGCATGCAGGGATAGCAGATGGGAGCCAGGAGGAAGCTTGGAGGTAATTAGCCAGCAGAGATAGGATCAGATACAGCGTGTTGTTAATTCTTCCCGCCTGTAAGATAAGCTGACTACTTACCAGCTGGTGCTAAGGATTTCAATGCTTCCAGAAGATGCGGGCTAGAGAACTTTATTAGGCACCGGAGGGGCTCTTTTCTCTCAGCCAAGATGCCTCCATGGAAGTCACTTTTGAATTTCGTCTCAAGCTGTCAACAAATTTATTTATAAAGAACTACTAAATACATCAGCTGGAATGGCAAACTGTAATGAAATCAGGTGATGCGTTTCATTAATTCTTGTCATCAAAAAATACAGGGATTAATGGGGGCGGGAGCCATTTAGTTTGCTAACTGCAAACGTAGAGGGCAACCCGTGTGTCAAACGATATCATCCACTAAATGCCAAGTATGCACAGTGCCGGACACACAGGAGACCTTGGAGGTCAAGTCTGCCCCCGGGTGGCCTTCACCTGAGCATTTAGTTTGCATTCTTACTGGCAAATTAGCACTATCTTTTGAAATCTGTCATTTCGATGTAAAAATGTCATGTCTTCTGAGTCACTGCCATGGTTTCTATTTACCTGATTATGGAAGGTTTCAAAAATACACAAAAGTAAGAAGCACAGTGCAATGAGTCCCCATGTGCATGTCACCTAGCTGAAACCATTATCAGCTCGTGGCTAGTCTCCTACCGCCCATCTCCTGTTCCTTACTGACCACTGTCACTGGGCTATTCCACAGTAAACCCACGACGCGATGGTATTCCATCTATAAATATTTCAGTACCTAGAAAAGACCCAAGAAGGACTCTTTATTTATTTATTTAATGTTTATTTATTTTTGAGAGAGACAGAGTATGAGCAAGGGAGGGCCAGAGAGAGGGGGAGACACAGAATCCAAAGCAGGCTCCAGGCTCTGAGCTGTCAGCACAGAGCGCAATGTGGGGCTCAAACCCACAAACTGTGAGATCATGACCTGAGATGAAGTCGGATGCTTAACTGACTGAACCACCCATCTGCCAGTCTCTCTCTCTCTTTTAAATATTTGTTAATTTTTTAGAGAGAGAGCATAAGCAGGGGAGAGGGGCAGAGGGAGAGTGAGAGAGAAGCTTAAGCAGGCTCCATGCTCAGCGCAGACCCCAACATGGGACTAGATCCCACAACCCTGGGTCATGACCTGAGCCGAGATCAAGAGTCGGAGGCTCAACCAACCGAGTGAGCCCAGATGCCCTATACCATTAAAACCTTCACCCCCATAACATTATCACACCTAGAAAAATTAGTAACAATCTAACAATCCTTTAATATCAAATATCCACCTGCTGCTTCAATAGGTACTGGAGTACCTTAGATTCTAACTTCAAAATTCTTTTACTTAAAGTGCCTCTTAAAATTTAGAGGCAGGATGTTGAAATATTTACAGGGTGAGTATTGCCTGCAGCTAACTCAAATGGTTCAGAAGAAATCAAGAAAAAGAAGGAAAGCAAATGTGCAAAGTGTTAACAATTGGTGAATTGAAGCAAAGGGGAAATGGATGCTCATGGTAATACACATGCAAGTGTTCTGAGGGTTTGACATCCTTCAAAATGGAAAAGGTGGGGAAAATTAATAGCAGGTATGAATCAACCAACGTGCACCCTGACTTACAGAATCGAGCTATTCTAAACTGTACATTAGGGGAGATTTGCATTCTTACTTATTCTCGTGGTTCTCTTTAGTGGGCAGAACCAGCCTGAGAACTCGTAAGAACAGATGGCTGGGTCCCACCTCCAGAGTCCTCGACCCAGGAGGACCACGGTGCAGTGGGCCCAATAATCTGCATTTCGTACCCATTCTCAAGTGATGCTGATACGGTGGGTCCAGAGACCACACCTTATGAGCCAGTGTCCTCCAGTATGGGTTGTTTAGAGGAACTGGGTTAAAACTGTCAGTGTAGGGAGCCCAACTTGAAAGATGTCAATCAGCTTTGCCCACTAAAAACAAATCAAAGAAAACAGGTGTTGGGCCTGACTGAGCAGATCGATGGCAGATTTAAAGAACTGCCTCTAGCTGTAGGGGTGCTAGGCAGAAAGAATTTTACTAGAGGGGAGGAGGGGGTTGTGAGTATGAGTGTGAGTATTAGGTTAGGGCAATCATGATATAAACCTTGAATTCTTCTAATGGTGTCAGTGGGCTTGCCCCCAACCTGGCCTTCCTGGTGGGCAGTGGCATACTTCTGGAATGAGCTAGGTTTATAGTTTTGGCTAGTTTTCTCTGGTGATGCCAACTGGGCTAGGTATGTCACAACTTCTTCATTCACTCTTTCATTCAACGCATATTTATGAGCACCGACTACATGTAAGTGTGGACGGGCTAGAAAGGGCTAGCTTACAATTTTTCCCCCTCAAAAATACAGATCACAGCTGGTTATACAGAACTAAGTTAATACATAGGAAGAAATCAAAAGGCAAATTCAGGATTTCTAGAAGTCTCCTTCACTACCATGGGAACTTAATAAATATGATAAAGAGGTCTACTTTAACTCCTCCGTTTATCAAACAGAATAAAAAGTGATATGACACTTATTGCGGTGAGCACTGAGTGATGCACAGAATTATCATACCACCGTCCACCGGACAACTGGCCTAACCTTGTGGGTCGACTCTACTTCAGGAAGAAAAAAGAGAAGTTAAGAAAAAGAAAAAAGTGATAAAGGAAATGAAACAGTTTCTTATTATCGTTTTCACGTAAGTTTTTTTTTTCTTTCGCAAACGTATAGATAACTCATAGTTCATGTTCATAGCAATGTCCCACCTTATATTGTGCAAATTCTAGTCTCGGTTGACAGTAGTCTCCAAAAGTTTCTTGAGTGACTCTCTGGACTCTCTCTTTCTCGATTCTGTTTTCATGAATGATCCTTGAATCCACTATATGTGGGAGATTTCAAAAGAAAACAGACATTAGAAATATATTTCATCCATAAAGCATCCTCCTTTCCTTCCTGAGCTTTCAACTGGCCCGTGTCATTTAAAAAGATAACATTTACTGGGGCGCCTGGGTGGCTCAGTCTGTTAAGTGTCCGACTTTGGCTCAGGTCCTGATCTCACAGTTTGTGGGTTGGAGCCAGCTTGGGAGTGTCTCTCTCTCTTTCTCTCTCTCTCTCTCTCCCCCTCCCCTGCTCATGTGGGCATGCTTTCTCTCTCTCTCAAAATAAATAAACTTTAAAAAAAAAGTTTACGGTTACTTTTATTGATCACAATAATTCTTTACTATAGGAAAATTGGAAAGTGCAGGCTGATAAATAAAAGAAAAATCCCACACAAATCTACAAATGCA
>NW_027528369.1:4810841-4823686 GCF_008692635.1 Crocuta crocuta | reverse complement strand
AATGCAGGGAAAGCTGTTCATGTTTAATGTATTTTTGTCTAGCTCACCCCTCCACTGTTTAAAATTATTTATTTATTTATTTATTTATTTATTTATCTATTTATTTATGAGAGCACAAATGATTGAGGGGTAGAGAGAGGGAGAGAGAGAATCCACAAGGGGGAAAGAGAGNTGGGGCTTGAACACACACGAACCATGAGATCATGACCTGAGCTGAAGTCAGATGTTTAACCGACGAAGCCACCCAGGCGCCCTTAGCCCCCATTTGAGCAAATAAAAAGATACATATATTTTTACTGGGATTATAAAATACACATAGTTTTGTATCCTGCTTTCTTTACTTAACATGACACCACCAGCAGTTCCTATACCGTCGGAAAGTCATAAACACATACTTAAATCATAATTGCTGTACCATTTCATTTTATTGCCCAGGCATTGCTGAGAGGCAGGAAAGTGTTCACTTCTATAATGTAGGCTGCACCTTTCCACTCTTCAGTAGTCACTTACTCTACCGTCCCCAGACAGACCCGCGCCATCTGTGAGGAACGACGCAGTCGCAACTGAGAACTCAAGAAGCAGTTTATCCAGTACATTCAGAGCCAGGGCTCCAGACTCAGACATTTCTGGTTCCACCCCTGGCTTAGGCAGTTCCTAGCTGTGTAACTTTGCCCAGCAAGTGGTTAAACCCATCTGAAACCCAGCTGCCTGATGAATAGATTGTTCCGGGATTGCTATGAAGATTAAGGAAATGACACCTATAAATATCTTAGTGTGGAGCTTGGCCCTGCAGAAATGCCAGACTATTAGTTAATTTTTGGTTTTAGTGTTATTACTTGCCATTCTGGTAAATTCTAGAAAGAACCTGTGGTAGCTTATTAGTTTCCCTCTTTCAACAGAAAGTTAATTTGCCATTTTTCGGAAAGCAGTAAATAGTTTTGAATCAGGCTCCTAGTGATCGAATGTTTTACCGAGTGATAGAAATCTAAAAAGGAACGATGTGCTTCCAAATTTCACTTTTATCTTAAAACACACATACTGTGCACGTCCAGCTTGAGGGTTTCCTGTGGACGTAGAGTGGAGTTGTGAGTTTCAAAGGTCTAAAAAGGAGAGAAAGAAAGAACAAAAGTGAATCTTTTCCTAGTTTTAACATCTTGAAATATAAATAATAAATGGTCTGAGTACATAGCAGCATGTCAAATTTTATATTTANACCTGAGGCCCTATCCAGGCTGACTTAAGCATTTCTGCCCGAGAAGGCGACTGGCAGAGACTGCTGTGCCAGCAACATGCCTGTTTTGAATGAGGAGCTCTGTACTCTGTTAGCAGAAAAACAGATCTGGATGAAGAGAAGCTGGGGACTTCACAAGCTGGAGGAATCACAGGCGGTCTTTGCAATGTGATGTTTCCGCTTTACAGCTCTGTCGTCATCACGGCAAATCACTTACTGACATTCCTTTTGGAAAAACCACTTTTCTCCCGGAAGTCACTCTCACTTCCTACTCACACTGCAGCAATTCTTTGTGTTTGACAATGTGAATTTTCCTAGGAATGAATGCNTTTTCTATGGGGGAAAATCATTAACTTAATGTTAGAATTTTTTTGTCCTTAAAGAGTGCCTTGCAGAGAGCTATCACTTCTATATAGAATAGATGAAAATACGTTAAGTGTAACATATCTAAAGGCTCAAAGATACACAGAGAGCATTAAGAATCCATTTACAGGAGTGTATACATATGGGCATGCAGTTGCCATGCAGGGGGAAAAAATAACCCCAAGTCTGTGCGTAAGGCCAGATCTACTTTTATCCTTAGAGGAGACAGTGCCTTCAAATAATTTTAACAATAAATAAATTGTGGGCCTTAATAAACCAATGCTTTCTCCTTTCCTTGTAACTCTTGTATCACCTGCTTGACTGATGGGACAAAAGTTAATTCCGCCTCTGTCTTGCATAATGGAGTAACAGAATTTAGCTTCAAAGACAGTGTCAGATTCCCCTAAAGATAGAAGAACTTCTAACTAGAATTGCTAATTTGGAAACTGGGCTCTATCACGTAAGCTCTAATGACTGATGAGCAGGGTAGAACACCATGCAATTATAACAAGATGATAGTGGGGAACTATTGTTTTCTTTCATGGTGACTGAGAGCTTTCTCAGTAATATCTGGAGATCTCCTTCTGCTGGGGGTGGACTTTCCCACCTGCTCAGATGCTTCTAATTCAAGTGTGAAGGAGAAAATGGAGATGCAACTTCACAGAGAGTCACTGATGGGCTCACCTGATTATACTGTTTGAAAACAATAGCCTTCAGAGAGTCCAAATAGCGGCTTCTGAGGTCCATTTTCACAATCTTATGGTGATTGCTAGCAACCGTCAGTGCCTGGAAGTGAAAATTAGCAAGACTATGAGGATTACCGTGTTTATCCCAATATTTATAATATCTATAATATGTGGTTGAATTTTGGCACTAAGCACACATTACTACTTCTTCTTTTTCTTATATGTAAGGTAACCATTTATATAATTCCCACACAAGGAAATGATTGATGATGAAAGGTGGCAATAATAATACTTTACGATGATAGAGGGCAGAATCCAAGACTGAGTTTGACAAACTGAGGTTATGATATCCTACATATTTTGTGATTTACTTTACAACAAGATAATTATATGAAAATATAATTGTGGTTATACATAAGAACCACAGAATTCACTCACTTGGTGGCTGTTTTCCAGTTATTTTTGCATCATGTGTCCCTTTATTTGTTCCTTTTTTTTTTTTTATTTTATTTAAGAGAGACAAAGAGAATGTGTGAGCAGGGGAAAGGGGTAGAGAGAGAGAATCCCAAGCAGGCTCCATGCTTAGTGCAGAGCCCAACACTGGGCTCGATGGGATCATGACCTGAGCTGAAATTAAGAGTCGGACGCTCAACCGACAGCCACACAGGCGCCCCTCTGTTCCCTATTTTAACAATTACAATCCAGCATCTATTCAGAAAGTGCCCCTGTGCAAGCAGTGGACTCTGGCACCACTTGCCAAGGAACCCAGAACGGTTCTTGCCCATTTGTACACTGGGTAACAGGCCGACAAATCATGGTACAGGCCATCCCTTATTAGATGCGTCTTTTGCAAGTATTTTCTGTTGCTCTGTGGTCTGTATTCTAATTCTCCTGATGTCATCTTTGGCATAGCCGAAGTTTTAATTTTAATGAAGTCCAGCTTACCAATTATGATATATTTTTCTATAATGGATTGTGCCTTTGGTGTTGTCTCTAAGTATCATTGCCGCACCCACGGCTATGGAGGTTTTCTCCTGTTACCTTCCAGGAGTTTTTATCGTTTTGTATTTTAGATTTACTGGCGATCCATTTCTGAGTTAATTTTGGTGAAGGGTACAAAGTCTACACAAGATTNCAAAGTATTTTTTTTTTTTTTTTTTTTTTTTTTGCATGTGGATGTCCCGTTGCTTTACCATCATTTATTTCTAGTTTTATTTTTCTTTTCAAATTTTTATTTAAATTCTAGCTAGTTAACATATAGCGTAGTAGTGGTCTCAGGTAGAGTTCAGTGGTTGATCACTTACATAAAGCACCCAGTGCTCATCACAAGTGCCCTCCTGAATACCCACCACCCATTTAGCCACTCCCCCACCCACGTCCCTCCATCAACCTTTGGTTTGTTCTCTTTAGTCATGGTTTTCTTCCCTTTCTCTCTTTTCTCCCCCCATCCATATGTTCATCTGTTTTGTTTCTTAAACTCCACATATGAGTGAAATCACATGGTATTTGTCTTTCTCTCTGACTGATTTATTTCACTTAGCATAATATACTCTAGCTCCATCCACATTGTTTCAAATGGCAAGATTTCGTTCTTTTGATGGCTGAGTAATATTCCATTATATATAGATACCACCTCTTCTTTATCCATTCATTCATCGGTTGATGGACATTTGGGCTCTTTCCATACTTTGGCTATTTTACATAATGCTGCTATAAACATTGGGGTGCACATGCCCCTTCAAATCTGTATTTTTGTATCCTTTGGATAAATACTAGTAGTGCCAATTGCTGAATCATAGGGTAGTTCTATTTTTAGGTTCTGAGGAACTTCCATACTGTTTTCCAGAGTGGCTGCACCAGTTTGCATTCCCACCAGCAGTGCAAGAGGGTTCCCCTTTCTCCGCATCCTCGCCAGCACCTGTGGTTTCTTGTGTTGTTAATTTTAGCCATTCTGACAGGGGTGAGGTGGTCACCTCATTGTGGTTTTGATTTGTATTTCCCTGATGATGAGTGATGTTGAGCATCTTTCCATGTCTTTTTTGGAAATGTCTCTATTCATGTCCTCTGCCCATTTCTTCACTGGATTGTTTGTTTCCTGGGTGGTGAGTTTCATAGGTTCTTTAAAGATTTAGACGCTAACACTTTATCAGATGTGTCATTTGCAAATATCTTCCCCTATTCCGTAGGCTGCCTTTTAGTTCTGTTGGTAGTTTCCTTTGCTGAAGTGCATACTGCTTCTAGATGGAAAGACAATCAGAGAGCTCCAAACCAATACTTGTGTTATATGCCCCCATCTGTAGAACACTTTCTGCTCCTTATTTTAGGAAATCAAGAATTACACGTGGCATTCCTTATGCAATGCCTATTGAGCAGTTTAGACCTACACAGACCTATGAGACAAGGGGAGTGACATACTATAGCTCGTGGTGATGGCTCCGTACCTGACCCAGAAGGGGCATGTTGCTTCTCAGCTGGCAGAAGGAAGTGAAGGCGTAGGGAGTCTGGGGATAATATACCACATAAACAGGTTTGTACTGGTTTGGCTTTCTAAACTGCGTTCCCCAGGCAATTCGAATCCATACCGCATTCTCCTCAGCGTCTCTGAAACTGACCGTCACCTTAATAATAAAAAAAGAAAAAAAAAAGATTTAAGTTTCCTAATTAAAATCTGTGGCACCGGAGGGGCCTGGCTGGCTCAGTCGGTACAGCATGTGACTCTTGATCTTGGGGCTGTGAGTTCAAGCCCCACATTGGGCTAGAGATTACTTTAAAAAAAGAAAAGTCCTAATTAAAAAAATCTGTAGCACCAACAACTAGTGCTGCTTAGGGGTGAAGGATATCTGTGTAACCTCGCACACAGGCTGAGATCTGGGAGAGCCTCTTCTACTTTTCAGTACAGTGTTTTGGGAATCTTTGGGAAAAGATTTTGTGGTTGTTTGCAATTATACATTTATGCCTTGCACAGTCTTTTGGAAGGAAAACAAATTTGATTTTATTTTTTAAAAAAATATTTATTTTTGAGAGAGAGCATGTGCGAACAGGGGAGGGGCAGAGAGAGAGAGGGACAGAGGATCCAAAGTGGGCTCTGTGCTGACAGCAGAGAGCCCGATGTGGGGCTCAAACTCACGAACCATGAGACCATGGCCTGAGCAAAAGTCAGGCGCTTAACTGATTGGGCCACCCAGGTGCCCCAGAAGGAAAAGAAATTTTAAATCCTACAATCATGGTATCACAATTTTTGAGCAATTTCTTGGGCTTGTCCTGAAAAACTGTTCATTGACCTCTAAGAGTAGAAGTAAGGCAAGCTTACAAACGACGCACCTGTTTTATAATGAAACCTTTTTGGCATCAAGCACAGACCTAGTGTGCACTGTAAAGTTTAATAGTAAGATTTCTCTGTAGTAATGAGCTCAAATATATTAACCCTAATGCTCTTATCCATTTAGCTCAGATGCTAACAATTACTCTAAAGTTACGTGGCAAGAATATAGAAAATTCTATTTGGTTTCCATTTCATGGATAAAACACAGATCTTTCTAAACTTTTAAATGTAATTGCCAGTTGGTTTGGAATTTAATGGCCTCCTCCTAGATTCTTAGCTGCCCCACAATTCAGCTTTCCCTTGGAAGTCAGACCCTGGAAAGGAGGCACCGACACAGATGCATTTGGCCTGCCCACGTCTCTACTTCCTGCCTCTTGGATCGCACTGCCGAGAAAGCAGGTGGTAATGTGGCTGCTGGCATTAGCAAAGAAGGCAGTTACTCCGACTCTGCCCACTCTTCATCTGGCTGCTTTCCCACATTCCCTCAGTATATGAGACGAGGGACCCTCCCCCGTCTGGGGTGTGGAGGATGCGGGGCTCTCTGACCCGCCCAGGTGAGCAGCACTGCACTTGGCCCCGACAGGCGCTCAGCGGGCCTCAGCTGGCTTGAACGAAGACGGCAGGGTCTTATTCTGGATAGCCTCTCTGTGTTACGTTACAAGAGCAAAGCCTGTAAAATCAAGATTGAATGCACTACATGGAGGGCACATTTTTTACCAGAGGGAAAATATTGGTTGCAACTCAACATATTCGGGTAACTTCTCCAGTCTAGAATGAGGATAAGGTAAGCAAGGGCTTGTGGAGAAGCTTAAAGGAGGTCTGTGTCCTTCCGAAATTGGATACATGGTCGGGCACACACATGCTTTCATGAAGAAGGGTGCTGGATCACTTACCACAATGTTCATAAGGGTCTATGATCCAAAGAAAGGTTAAAAAGCAACAGGCTAAGATGTTCTATCTCACATTCTTCTAGTAAAGATGATATTCAGATACTTGAAGAGGGAGGGCCCAAATGCAGACCTTTACTATTTTCCTAAGAAACTACCTTAGCAGATATCATCCTTAAATAGCCAGGATAAAGCACCTTTCACTGAGGATAGCTGCGATTAATACTGTTCAAGCCGAACTAGGAGATAAGTCCAGCCGCGTGTCCTAAGTGGTTGGCTAACCTGGGACTGGTACTGCTGGCCAGGGCTACCTTGGCCATAACCTGCTCATAACTGGCCATGACTCACAAGCTACTGAACATCTCAGAACAAAGTTTAGCATGGGAGACAAATGAAGCTTACAATGCACAGAATTGCTACGTACTGAAGTATGTTAATATATTTAGCAAAGACTATCAATATAGTATTACATGATGTACAGGCATAAAAAAGGAGAGAAAAGGTGCTATCCTTTACAATTGAAACATATTTTTTAGTTTCTCTCTTCTTTCTTTATAAGTTTTCTTTTTGAGATTTTTAAATGCTTATTGTTTATTTTTGAGAGAGAGAGAGACAGAGACAGACAAAGTGCAAGCAGGACAGCGGCAGAGAGAGAGGGGGAGACACGGAATTTGAAGCAGGCTTCAGGCTCTGGGCTGTCAGCACAGAGCCTGACATGGGGCTCGAACCCACAAACCATGAGATCATGACCTGAGTCGAAGTTGGATACTTAACCGACTGAGCCACCCAGGTGCCCCTATTAATAAGTTTCTTAAGAACAATGTATTTTGAATAGTTTTACCTGTAAGACATATAGCTAATGTCTCTTTCTCGCTCTCTCCCTGTCTCTCTCAGCCCTGCATACAGAGACACATATCCTCTCAAAGGCTCTGGATCAGATCCCCTGGAGCACAGGCTCCATCCATTACCCTCCACTTAGGCTCCCTGCTCCCTCTCACATCAGCTTCGCTACCCAACTGGTTCAAGGGCAGGAGTTCCTAACCTGAAGGCCCTCATCAGAACCAGCATATCTACAAACTAACTGGACTTTGGCCTCTTCTTTAATTCCGAAAGTAGGCAACGAAACAGTAGAATGTTGGGAACTGTTACTTTGTTGTCTGTAGAAATCCCAAATATATCTCACCCCATTGTAGCATTGCACATGCCTCAAAAATATCATTTATGCCATCACTACTTTGAAACTAGTTGTTTTTAGACCTACTGTGAGATTATTTATGGTGTTAATAAAGAAGCACATGAGTACTACGGCACAACTTGGTATTTAAGACCTTTAATAATGGCATTTTAATAACTTTAATAATGGTATTTTAATGCATTTGGTTTTCCTTTTAATTCTTTATATTATAGTATTTAAAAATAATTTTCAAGAAGTGATCCATAAACCTCACTGACAGCAAAAGGGATCCTTGGCGCAGAAAGGCTAAGATACCTGTTCTAGAAGAGCAGGCAAGTTACTATGTCAAGGCTCTGTGTGGCGTGACATCACCGTCTGCAGCCTTTGGGAAACTGGGGTTATCCAGCTGCTCGTTAAGTTAGGAAGAGGAAAGTTAATTGGGCTGGGAGTCCTCGGTCAGTTGAGAAACGGTTTAGCATATGTGGGCCAGCTCATGGCAGCGGAACAGGGGAGACAGGGAAGACACAGAGGTGTTGGGCCTTTGCCAGCCTTTCAAGCAGGAAGATTCGGCCCATAAAAGAGCTCCTTTGTTCTTCCAGTCTTTCCCACCAGTCTGCCTGAAATTCATTCAGGAGGGAAAAGCTTCTGGAACACAGCAGTGATGGAAGAGAAGAAATCCAGCAGTTGAGGGTCGCCTGAGTGGCTCCGTTGGTAAAGCGTCCAACTTTGGCTCGGGTGGTGATCTCATGATTCTGGAGTTCGAGCCCCACATCAGGCTGTGTGCTGACAGTGTGGAGCTTGGATTCTCTCTGCCCGTCTCTCCTCACCTCCCCCACTTTATTTTGAGAGAGAAAGAGAGAGAGTGAGGGCGAGAGTGAGAGCGAGCGAGAGAGAGAGCACAGAGCCCGATGTGGGGCTCGAACTGACGAAACTGTGAAGTCATGACCTGAGCTGAAATCAAGAGTCAGATGATCACCAGAGTGAGCCACCCAGGCAACCTTAACTACTTACAAAACTGCAGCAATTAAAGGAATGAGGAATTTGCAAAGACCGTGCCCAGTGCATTCATGCTATCAGAGGTGAGCAGAATGGTTGTTTCCTCTCAAGGAGACTATGCATCCGGAGGAAGGCTGACAGTTAAAGCAGGAAGTAGGAGGCGTATGGTGACAGGAGCACACTCCAGGGGACAGCCCTCCAGGGGGATCAGGGACACTCCCTGAGGGAGCCAGTAAAGCTATGGAAGAGTGAGCTGTGCAAAGCCAAGGTCAGGGAGGTCGTTCCAAGGAAAGGGAACAGCCTATGGCAATTTCAAGAGCTTCAAGAAGACCGGTTTGGTTTGGCGGAGTGTGGACTACAGGTGGTGAACCTGACATGCAGGCTGGGGACCCAGGAGAGCCCGAGGAGAAACACATCATGAGCAGAGCACGGACCCCAAAAGTGTGAATGGATCTGAGGAAGCCAATGATGATAAACCAGTAGAAAAAGCTAAATTAGTCCTACAAACGGTGTTGGGACAACTGATTAGCTTCTTAGAGGGAAACGATAAATGACTCCGTCACCACCGCTCGTCTCCTCCCACAACCGGAACACCCCAGGGGAGGGCTGAGGGCAGAGCCTTGTGGTGATGCTCCAGCAAAGGGCCAGGGCCGGAGGAAAGGGCAGCGGCTGGTCATCGAGAACCTGAGGAGCAGTTTAGGAGGGGGCCAACGACCACCGGGAAAAGACAGAGACTCGGGATCGAGAGGGTTTGATGCCAGTTCTGACACATGACCTTCCCCAGCCCGAGCCACGGGCGCTGTGCATCTGGAACATGGTGGAGATGAGGGTGCGAGAGCCTGCCAGTGTACATGTGAAGAGCATGACCTCGAAGCCACCTGCCTGGGTTGAAATGGTGGCTTTGCCCTCTGCCCCTGTGGGACCCACCATGCTTCGTCAGGAGGGTGCAGGGAGTTAGTGAATGGCAAGGGCTCAGCCCAGGGCCCGGCACACAGCAGTGTTTGCAATTGGCATTCCTGTTGAAAGAGAACAGGCCGTGGGATATTATGATGTCACTGGTGCCCCCGAATAGGCAGCTTCTCAAACCTCACTGGGCATTAGCAAGCAGCTGGAGGGCTCCGGCCTGCCCTTACAGCGTCTGAGGGAGCCCAGGTATCTGCATGTCTAATACGTTCCCGGGTGACGTTGATGCAGCTGCTCCAGGGATCACACTGTGAGAACTGTCGCCTTTCAAAATTCAGTTTCAATATGGCAGCAAGAGCAGTGGCCAGAATGGAAGGGGCTTGGGGCGCCTGGGTGGCTCAGTCAGTTAAGCATCTGACTTTNATGGAAGGGGCTTAAGCATGAAGCCAGTAAGGATGCATTACCCTTTCAAAGGGTCTTTTTGGGAAGGTCTTTGAAGGGGGCCACTAAATACCACCCCTCTTCCCTGTCCTTCTGGATCAACTGAGAAATAAAGCAAAACAGTTGACAGGTAAGGCCAACACATATTTACCAAGAAATGGTGACTGGCCATATCCACAGGCAGGTGGCCCCCCGGACAACAAAATCCAGAGTCAGGCAGAGCTGCCCACATGGGCATGGTGGCAGAACCACTCTGGGAAGCCCCCGCTGGCTGGGGCGGAGCTGCCTCTGGCTGAACAGACCAGAATAGGTGTCCCCGTGAGCACCTGCTCTCATTCAGGTGCGATGCTCCTGCCAGAGAAAGGCGAAGGGGATGGTGGAGGGACGCTGGCGTCAATGGGCCCATGGGACCCCTCCCTGTGAGGGACACATCCGGGGCAAGAAATAAATATTTCCCCCCAAGAGTGAGCTTGAGGATGAGCTGGAGAATGGATGTCGTTCCACCGACACCAGAACAGGTTTAAAAGCAGTAGAGTGGAGAGTGGTAGAAAAGTGATTACAAATGGGATAGAGATCAGAGAACAGGGCAGGTGGGCCCTCTGAGGATGCGGGGGGTGGATTGAAACCTCACACAGAAAGGCCTCTGTAAGAAAGGAAATGAGCAAAGATGCTCAGTGACGAGGGGGTGGATACAAGTACGACAGACGTCACAGAGCGTGAGCTGCGGAGACAGAAAGACCAGGTCACGGAGTCTGTGTATGAAGAGGGAACACCCTTATTCTGGAGCAGGCGGCCAGAGCACGGTGACAGTGACAGGTGTTTGGACATGTCTTTCTATGCAAGGAGGACTAAGGCGGAGGAGGTGGGAACAGAAAGAAGTAAGTGAGGCTGTTAAAAACGTGATCGCCTCCACCTGCGAGAAGAGAGTAGGTGGTACTTGTGGAGGATGGAAGGGAGCTGAAGACTGTGGGTGCTCCAGAGCCGCGCTGACCAATACCGTAGCCGCGGGCCTAGAATTCACCGCAGTCACGTGAGACTGACATAATCGTTCCTCGGTCACGCTGGCCACGTTTCAACGGCTCCACAGCCATATGTGGTTACCAGCCCGTGTACCAGACAGCATGGACACAGAACATCTCCATCACTGCAGGCAGTTCTGGTACGTGGTGCTCCTCTAGAGAAAGAAGCGTCTGGCCCTGAACTGACAGGTGAGGGGTGAGGGAAGTTTTTATAATGAATAGGATTTATCTTTGATCTGGCCTAGAATAGTATGGAACATTATTAACTAAAATTCTTACAAATTAAAAAAAAAAAAAACTCCAGGGTAGAAGCAAATTTTAACTGCACAGATGCCTCAAAATTGAATTTCATGGAAATTCAGATAAATGTTATTCTTACATTTTTTAATGCTCTCCGAAGGATTTTCTCAAAGGACCTTCTGAATTGTTCCATATCAAAAAGGTCAACGTCTTCACCTGTCAAAGTCAAAAGAAAAGACAAATCAATAAAGACAGATGTTCAAGAAATACGTTTGTGAGGACTCTGGAGGTAAGCGTTTTGTGTGACCTCGAAGACTGACACTGGAGTAATCACATTGCCGCTGCCTGTACCCTGGACACAGTGTCGCTGAATATAGTTCTCATTTTTCCCACAAAAGAGTAATTTTGAAATTCGTCATTTTGAAAGAGGAGACTTTTTAAATTAATTTTTTAAGGTTTATTTATTTATTTTGAGAGACAGAGTGAAAGGGAGAGTGTGAGCAGGGGAGGGGCAGAGAGAGGGAGAAAGAGACAGAACCCTAAGCAGACCCTGCACTGTCAGCACGGAGCCTGACTTGAGGCTCAATTCCATGAACCGTGAGATCATGACCTGAAAGAGAAACGGACACTTAACCAACTGAGCCACCCAGGTGCCCTGAAAGAAGAGACATTTAAGAGGAACATACTACTATTCATTTTAAAATTGCCAAAATATAAAATACAAATTTCAGTTTAAAATGGGAAACACTGGGGTGCCTAGTTGGCCTAGATGGCAAAGCATGTGACTCTTGTTCTCGGGGGAGTTGTGAGTTCGAGTCCCATGTTGGGTGTAGCGATTACTAAAAATAAGTAAGTAAATAAATAAATAAAATAAAATATAATGGAAAACATTACCTGGTTCTTTACTCATTTGAAAAACATCCCAGACTTTCTGATGCTGATGAAATTGAGTATCTGAGAGAGGGAGAAAGAGCTGTAACTATTATATTACAGGACTCTCAAGTAATGTGCTTATACATACGTATTTTAAATATGTATTTAATGTAATATGATGCCAGAGAAAATAACAGTAATTTAAACATTAGTTCATATGCATTTTTATTCTAATGTAAATTTTGTGTGGATTACATTTGCTCTGGACAACTAAAACAGATCATAAAGAATTACTCAGTACAGTAGAGATTTCGCATTTACTCTTACTTAGACCACTTCTTCTATCCCCACGCGGGTCTACCCCCCTGAACACCGCACTCGCCCGGCACGATGGAGATGCTGTGCTCCTCATGACGGGTGTTCGCATCGGCCGTTCCCTTTGTCGGGAGCCCTCTTCTCCTGGCTTGAGGTGCACCTCATTCTGGTCTCTACTGAGAGGCCACCTATGTAGAGCGTCCTGCCCGGAACCCCTGCCCAAACCCACCCGCCCTCCGCCCTGCATTGCTTTCCTCCGTAGCATTTAGCACTAAGCACTACCTGGAGTGGGAGCCGGGCGCTGGTCCTGCTCACTCTGTTAGGACCAAGCCACCAGCAAGCCCAGTCTGCTTTAACCCTTGCATCTCCTGGCCTCACTCTCTTCTCTCCATCCC